>NC_048893.1:117391212-117393241 GCF_011077185.1 Oxyura jamaicensis
TTCCTTCCTTCCTTCCTTCCTTCCTTCCTTCCTTCCTTCCTTCCTTCTTTGCTCGTTCATTCATTCTAGTTTGTTTGTTGGTTTTTGGGGAGGTAGGGCAATGAGAGAAAGAAAGGTGGGAAGAGAGGAGGAACAAATGAAAACAGAAAACAGAATGAAAGGTGGACTACCCGTAACTATCTAAATGTATGGGGTGGAAGCATGTCATGTCAATATTTTTGTTTCATGAAAGAATCGTTTATTATAAACTTATTTTTCTATGGACAGATATAGATACTGGTAAAATAGAGCAAGCATTTTTAATTCCAAATTTTGATTAAATATACATGTACATATAACTTTTATGACCCCAACCTCCTTTATTTTCCTGAGATACCCAAATTTAGTCTCACTAAAGCATCTGTTGACATACATCATCTGTTTACTGAATAAATGAGTATATGGCTAAGGTAGAAATTTTGACCTTTGAATTCCACAGAATTACAAGGCATTGTAATATACAGATTGTCATAAATAGGAAAAAGTACCTGAACTTGCTACAGAGAATGATCATTTAACATTAAATTGCAATTTATTTCAGGGTTATGTGGATAGCAACAAAAGTAACATAGCAGATATAAGACAGGACAAAATAAAACACAAAAGTGGGAGTAGAAGGACAATATGAAAAGGCAATTTACTTTTCAACTTAAGAAGGGTGAAGAAGGAAGATAAGAACTCAGCAGAGACTGCTGAAATTGAGAATGAAGAGCTGTGTAAATTGCAATAAGGGGATAGTAGTTAAGGTGGTGAAAGAGGTGGTGTATGTACTTAACATAACAAAGATAAATATACATTAACATTTTGCAAGGGTGGAAACATAGCTAAGGGTAATTGAAAAGTTGTACAGTAATTTTTGAAAGAAGGACAGCGAGGGAAGGATACAAAATGTTAAGAACCCCTCGGTACAAAAGAATTAACTAATATCTTTGTTAGTATAATTGCAGACGGCTTCAGGAAAAGGCTGGCACAATCTGGCCACTGTTTTCAAGGAAAGCCTGAAGTCTTACTTCTGCCAGACCTATGCATTAACCATTACAAATAGATTCCTGTAAATGATATAATTCTTCCCATGATTTTTACAAAGCTCCAAGTATAAAACCGCAATATGACATACTTTGCAAATAAAGATTTTGCATCAAAGTCTGCAAAATTAACACACAAACAAAACAGAATATAATGCTTTTTATTTGTTTTTCTTTTGTCTCAAGAGTTTTGGTTGCAATCTTCTACTGGATTACACAAAAACTTATCTAGAAAACGCAGTAGTTGGAAATCTTTTCACTTCATAAAGGTTCCGATTTTTAACATTGTTAATTTAGAGTATAAACAGGAAAATGATGAAGTCTAAACTTCTGAATGTGTCATTTTTCAGGGAAATTAGAAGTATGTTATGTATATGTGTATATTATGCATATATGTAAGTATCTGTATATATGTATATGTATATAATTATGTATATGTACATTATGAATATATATTATAAGTATGTAAAAAAAGGAAAAACTTCCTTACAAAATAAAGTGAAACATTTTAATTCAGTTTAGTTCAAAATCACCAGCTGCGTCACTTTTTTTTTTTTTTTTTGTTAACTGCAATTATAGATTCTAGCCACTCTACATGTTTTTATCGTGTTACAAAGAACACTTGCAAGAAAAAGACTAATACTAGAGTAAGAATGTTCAATAAATATTGAAAGAGATGTCTTTTCATCTTTTGCTTCTTGTTTCTTGATAGAGTTTTGCGTGAAATAGTTCTACCATACCTGAGTTCAATATCTGCTGAGTTGCAATTCTGGAACCATTGACATTATCTTGTGTTCTATGAAATGTATTTCGGATAAAAATGTAGACACTCTGATATGCAGACAAGAAGAGTTTTTCCCTTCCCTTCCCTTCCCTTCCCTTCCCTTCCCTTCCCTTCCCTTCCCTTCCCTTCCCTTCCCTTCCCTTCCCTTCCCTTCCCTTCCCTTCCCTTCCCTTCCCTTCCC
>NC_048893.1:117398241-117399690 GCF_011077185.1 Oxyura jamaicensis
CCTTCCTTCCTTCCTTCCTTCCTTCCTTCCTTCCTTCCTTCCTTCCTTCCTTCCTTTCCATCCACACAGATGGCCAGAACAGTTACTGCAAAGAATTTGAAAAAAAAAACTCTTCTCCACCTTTTATTTTGCAGTTTGAAAAATATCAGCCTCTGTTCAGTCTTCCTTTTTTTTTTTCCTTTCTATACTTTTTTTTTTAAGTCTTTGTCCTTCAATTCCATTACAATTTGTTGTCACATCTCATATTCGGCTCTCCCTGTTCAGTTACTTGTCCCTCATCTTTTTATGTTTTACCTTTTTTTTCCTGATCTATCCTGCTGTTCTGCTCTTTTATGATGTCTAATGGAACTTGTAGTAGAACATCTTTTTTCAGGTTTTTATTTGATTCTTATCTAATCATGGATATTATTTTTAAATTTTACATAGAAGCATGTTTGGCTAGTTATATTTTATGAACTGAAAGAAAAAAATCACTTTGCAGCATGCTGTGTGAGCAGAACAAAGGAACAGCTGTGAAGATAAATGTACCAAAGGCTCTTCATATGCTCCATTTTAAAAGTCAGTTTCTCAGACAGCCCAACAGGATGTCCAAACTCAATCAAAATGTGTCGGGCTGTATGCTTGACATTTAAAAGCTAAAAAGAGCTTACCCTCGTTTTAACACAGAGAAAATGGATTATGTCATGTCACCAACGAAACATGGTGCCAAGTGAAAGTTTGATTACATGCTATTATAAATCTGGTAGTGAACTGACTTTCAAAGTCAATATTGATGGGCAAATTAGTAATTCTTTGCCAAAGGCTTGGGGGCTGCTAATATAAAAAAGTGTGTCTTATCTAGTTTTCCATTTTTATATTTAGGACTTAGAAAGTGAGTTAAATTGTGGGCAAATCAAAGTTTCATAACAATCCATTACATTGAAGCTGGGAGAGAAGAAACTAATTATGTTTTCTTTTCTCATGGTTATTCTATAAAATGAATATGAATGTAGTGATGAAGCACTGAAGGAATGTGTGAACTTTGACAATGTTATTTTTTTATTTTTATTTTTATATTTTTTTTTCTGTATAAAAATTATCAATGCAAGGACTCCTTTTGTATTCTAGGCAGCTTCCCAGACTTCTGCTCTCCTGTTCATCAGAGCAAGGAGAACTGGAGAGGACACCTGCCTGCTCCTCAAAGGCTTAAGTGGAACTGAGCAGCAGAATTGTTTGTGGGCTTGATAATCCTTCTGCTCATTATTCTGTCTGTAAATAGCCTCACATCCATGGCTAGTCACTGATCAGTACAACAATGATAAAATGTAAGCCAGGAGGATAAACAGTAGTGCTATGCTGTGCATCTCACAGATACATTTCAGCTTAATCCAACTAAAATATTTACAAGAATTTCATGGAGAAAGAAGGAAGGAAGGAAGGAAGGAAGGAAGGAAGGAAGGAAGGAAGGAA
>NC_048893.1:117399700-117415137 GCF_011077185.1 Oxyura jamaicensis
AGGAAGGAAGGAAGGAAGGAAGGAAGGAAGGAAGGAAGGAAGGAAGGGAAGTCCCTTCCCAGCTTTCCTGTAGGCCCTTTTTAGGTACTGGAAGGCTGCAGTGAGGTCTCCTTGGAGCCTTTTTTTCTCTGGGTTGAACAACCCCAACTCCCCCAGCCTGTCTTCATTAGAGAGATGCTGCAGTCCTCTATCCATCCTTGTGGCCCTCCTCTGGACTTGTTCTAATCTGTCCTGTTATAAATGTATTAAGTGCCTTAATAATTTGATGCTTCAGGTATTGTTACTCAGGAAAAGCATGGTCTTTGAACAAAATATTTGTAAAACCTAAACCACCTGAAGGACCAGGATAACCTCAGCTCAGTTCTGAACTAGATACATTCACCAGAACTTTTCTCCCAGTGCATTCTTTGAAAAACACAACACTGTGTTTGAGTGCTCAGTTAAAAAAAAAAAAAAAAAAAAAAAAAGCATTGTTTTATAATAATGGTTGTCTATGGTTAGTGAAGCTGTGACTTATATTTACCTCTGTGACAGCTATTTGAATCATCCTATTATCCTACAAAGAGGTTTAAAATGGTCTAATACAATATTTTGAAATTGCTTAAATGATGTGTTGTACACAAATTCTGATGGAATGTTTTCAGTGCACCTTAATTAACTTTTAAGTTTGAAATGTACAGAGTGCAATCTAAAAGATTTTACGCCATTTAAAGGAATATAAAATAAGATTACTAGTGGACTTATACAATTCTTTTTTCTTATTCATCCAGGCTTGAATTTGATCTTTCCGCAGTGCAAAAACTTTTAATTTTCAAGCAGTACAACAGTAAACATAGCATTCATTCAGCATCCCTTTATGAAAAAGGACATCTCTTGTCCTTCACAAGGTAGTAAAAGCTTACTTTCTATAAGTAATTTTGATGTATTTGTTTTTGGTAGTAGATGAGGAGAAAGAAGCATATTGATTGCTCTGTATATTTTAGCTCTTTGAAATTTTATTTGAATCTTCTGTGGTTTTGTCTAGTCAATGACCTCTTCACTTTTGAACCTAATTCAGTAAAGAATGGGACATAACCATAACTCCAGCTAATAGCAATCTAAGGCTTGTATGGTATGTCTAATTATTAGTGCCTACCTTGATATAGATCTTCTTGAAATTTAAGTTTTCAATAAGATTTTTCATTTACAGTTTAAATATGTTGAAATACACCCAAATATTTTTTCTGCCATTTTAACCATCTCTGTTTAAGTGGTGCATGTGATGGAGAAGGGGAGGAAGGGAGTCATCTGTATGTGAGGAAGGTTCCATGGCCCAGTGATATTCTAGGGCAATCCTTGACACGTTATTGGTGTTTGCATAACTCTTCAGTATGAGGACTCTGTTTCATCTGTGATAATGAAATCAGTGCTTTTGAACAGCTCTCAAATTTCCACAGGGACCAGCTAAATATGTAGTGTACGTCTGGCTCAGAATTTCTATAACCACAAAATGATTTTGTCCTGGTACTGCTCAGCATGATCATTCAGTGTGGTTGAAATGACTGACACTTGTTTTGTTTTTCAGTCTCTAGAGAAATGAATAAAAAGACTTTATTTGGGCATTTCACTGTAGAAGCAGTTATCCAACAAGCTCCACACAAATACAATTCTTTTGTTTTAAAGAAGTAAGGATTGTACTGGATGCATGTTTAACTATTTTAATAGAATTAATGTCACTATTTATATTAAAAATAGCTTAACAGGAGTATATATAGATGTTGCTTTTATAGCAGGGCCATGATAAATGCAAATATATGGGATCTTGGAGACCATTAATTACTATTATCATGCAACATATGATACACCACAGGATTAATATTTAAATAGTGTCAACCACATCAAACATGGAGCATGTTAATGGTTCCCCTCTGAATATAGTAGGCCAAGAGTAATGCATAGGAATCAGGGAAACTAGAAGATACGCTAAGAACTGTGGCAACAGAAGGTTGAGTCTGCTCATGGAACTAGGCTAAGTATAAACAGATATAAACAAAATTTCCTTGAGTTGCCCAGTATATGGCCTAATCTAAAACAAAATACCCCTCTCAGGAGAAAACTGGGAAAATTTTATGTCATTGAGGATATATATATATCTGTACTAATTTAGACAGAAATCATAAACATATCCACAAAATTTATATCCATAACTGCTATACTTCTTCCTTTCTAGCCTATTCAAAATGAATAAATTATTTCTTGAATGAGTATGCAAAATATTCTGGGAATTTAATAATCAACTGCAATTGAAACAATGGAGAACTGTGAATTCCAGTTTTAACTGAGTACCTACTTCTTTATTTTAAAGTAAAAGCACTCTCATTTGTTCAGAGTTAATGTTTACAAATGGACTAGTAACACTTGTAAAGCCACATGGAAGTAATTGAGACATTGGTATGTAAACTTGAGGTCAGGTGTGTCTTCAGCACAGAGGCTTTTTTTTTTTTTTTTTTTTTTTTTTTTAAACAGAGAACTTAAGAACAGTACCTCCCAACTTCTTCCTCTCTCTTCCTCCCTCTGGAGCTACAGACAAGTGGATTCTTCATCACATTCACGAGAAGAAGCTTGACTGGTTTATTGTGACGTATGTTTTCCTTTCTCAGTATGATCAATTCTTTACACAAAATATTTTCAAGGATTAGTACCCTCTTGCTTTGTTCCGTTTGTTACTCGGGGTGGTGGTGCTATGTTTTTTGTTTGTTTGTTTGTTTGTTTGTTTTGGTTTGTGAGGGCTGGGATGAGGAGGAGGAAGGATTGTGGGGTGTTTTGTTTTACACCTTCACTATCTGTGAGGGACTTTTAATGTTCAAGGAAGCTTAAATCCTTTCTTCTCCAAAGGGAATCTGACAGAAACAACATCCAGTGGCAACATTTGCCACAATTTAATTTTGTCTTAAGATTAATAATAAGATTTGATGATTAGAGTTTTATAACTAACTGAAGTTAAGAATGAAGCAGAGTAGAGTTGCTATAGGTGCCCTAAATCATCGGAGGAAAGAAGGAGAGAAAATAGAGGAGCATAAGTCTCCTCTGTGGTGGGAGGATTAAGAATACGATTAGTCTTCCATCTTAAGTGCTGCACAGAAATTGCTAGAATCAGGTGGATTTAATTTGGACCAATACTGCCAGAATTATTATTCTGGTATTATTAACAAGGGTAACTATTTTCATTGCCAGAAAATCTTATACTCCCTCTGCATTAAACAGTACTTTTCTGAGAACTTTTGATCCTCTGTTCTAGGAAAAATGGATGCTATTTTCTTTTCACCTGAATATATTATGGGTAATTAAAGTAATGAAAGTTAATTTGGTATAACATGAAGCCAACTTGATAATAAAAGACTCATTTATTTCAAACTGTGATCCCAAAGAAGGGATGAAATATGCTTGTAATATAAAACAATATTTCAATTAAAGTCCTCAAACACTGTTTTTATGTATCTTTTAAAAATTCTAAGTATTTTAATCTGGGTGGTTTCTGTACTCAAATTTTTGTCCCTGTGTTGTCTCTTTTCCACACTTCCAGCTTCACTAGTGCCTTTCCCTGGTTTCTGATGCCCATCTTATCCATGCCATGAATTCTGAATTAGGACTGATGCTAAGTGCCCCATGCTCTCCCAGAACAGCTTCTCTTCTTTCTTGAGTTCACTGGGAAAGACAGGCCTATAGCATTGAAGAGGGATGGAAAATGTGAGCAAGTACCTGTTCATATTTCTCTGTTGGAGGATTTATATTAGGGTGAGGATGGACCTAAAAGATCTGGGGAGGTCAGAACACAAAATTAATTGTCTTTCAGGAAATGGAAACCTGAAGATTAATGTTTCCAGGCAGAGGAGGACTGAAGGAAGACTGTTACACCAAAGATTATGGGCATTGGGATGTGGTGCTAACATAGAGGGAGAGGAAATCTTCACACAAGGCTTGAGCTGAGGAAGAATGGGGCAGCTGGCTGGATGCTGAGCATGCCCTCTGACAAACACAGGCTTTAGGAAGGGTTTGAACTCCTCTAACTGTTCATTCACTCTTTGGTAGCTGAGTTACAGCATTTAGTGTGTGGGCACAGAAATACAGGATATTACCAGCCCAGCTAAATGAACTAGAAAATTAGAAGCAGAAATGCAAGTAGGGAGAATACAAGAGGTTTGTGTTGGGTTTGAATGTTAGCATCTTGTGACTTGTTGTGAACTTGAGCAGTAGGTTTTAAATTAGCTTATAACCCCTCTGTGTTTAAGAGGAGATTGGGAAACATTTGAGGAGAGGACACATGCATAGGGTCACAGTGCTGAAATATTTACTTTTTACTCTAGCAAAACTCTCCGTTTGGTTAGTAAGGTTTGTTTCAGGATTATTATATAGTTGCTTCCAACATAAATGCATTTTACATGGTAATTATTTTGGAACCACCATAGGTGTAACTGTTAATGAAACTCAAACTTTTGTCTCCACAGCAGAGAAGGCAAGGGCTCTGCAGCTACCTTCTCACTGCTTCCTCAAGTTTTGATATTTAAGAGCTTGCCAAGCCAAACAACCTTAACTGCAGTGACTCTTTCTTTCTTATTTCATGTTAAGCATAGTCTTGCAGAACAGTGCAGAACCAGAAGACAAGAATTATTGCACATCTTACTGTTTCCCTCTGTGACTTGAGGGAAATGCAATAAAATCCCAGTTCACCTTTGCACCCATGCAAAGAAGATAAATCTTTATCTGTCTTTCAGAATTATAATGTGAAGTAACTTGGCACTGGTAGTTTCTCAGTTCAGGAAATTTGGGATTGACTCTATTCCCCTTACACCTCTTGAGGCTCTCCTTCCTTTGCAGGCACTCACACTAAAATAAAAGGAACTACAAACAAGGAAAGGCAATTACAGAGGTCTCCAAATGTTGTGTGTTTTATTAATAGCTACAACTACACTTGGTCTTGATGAAAGAAAGGAAATTTTAGCTGCTTGAGCTTGAATTTCTGTTTCGTTTCCTTGTACTTTTGAACAAAGTTTCTCACAGAATTAGAAGTTTTATATGGCAGACTAACTTTTGAATATAAAGAAGTACCCAAAATGTCCATTGTGAACACTCCAAGAAGCTGAAACTTAATTTTCATAGCTCTCTCTTCACTGGCATTGGAGAGCACTGACAAACTTGCAGCTTCAAATGTACTGTGTTCTAGAGCAGTGGCTGGAGCATCACAAGTCTTATACTCAAACTGTCTAGTTACTCTAGTTGCATTGGTACTCCTGTGTAAATCTGCCATTGCAGTGCTGCTCTGTCAGTCTTTCCATTCTTTCTGTCTACAGAGGGCAAATGTGACTGCGCTGTGATATAACTGCACCCCTTTCTAAAATATGTGCACTGTACCATTCTTTCTCTATTCCTGGACTGCTGTTTGATACAGAGTGCTGTGTCAGCAGCCAGCATATGATGTGTGTTCCCTGTGATTCAGTTGCCCAAACAGAAAAAAACTGCTTTGATCACATTCCCAGCTGTTGTATAAATTGGCTACTGCTGAAATATAATGGGACTGGTTTATGTTTCATATCATTTAATGTACTGGAATTACTACCAGAAATAACTAGCATAATAAACTTGAAAGTAATGACAGTCATTCCTTCTTTTCTGGAAAAGGAGCTGCTAAAATTGCACACGAGTTTCCTTCCTTGCATTTACATGTGGTCCTTGAATGTATCAGGTGCACAAAAACTTGGATTCCTAACTTTTCAGAGTAGAGCTAAAGGCTTTGACCCTGGACTTGCTCTGGTTCTTTAAATGTCTGTCACATAAACGCAAAACTTAGGGCACATTTCTCTCTCTCACTCTCACACACATGCATGCACACACACACACATAATACCTGTCCTTATATATCTTATAATGCTATATACTTGCAAGTCTTGAAGAAAAGCAAAACTTAGCAATCGCAACACACCAAAATCGGTTTTCTGCTCAGCTAGTTATTTCCATCACTAATAACCATGCCCATGAAATGTTAACAGATTTGCAAGTTTCCTGATCAGCAATACAGAGTTATAACTGAACTACCAGAATAATCCATTCAATTGAAGTAATGAGGAAAATATGAGAAAAGTGTGTCCCCTCACCCCCTCACTTTTTTGTTGTTGTTGTTATACTGCTCTTGGCTTCTTCACAGACTTTTATGCTGTTCCCATTAAGTCCACTGAAGTTCATAACAGCTTTCATACTATCTTTCATGAGAGAATTAATTATGCATTAATTTCTATATTTAAAGTATGCATTAATCTGGGGAAAAGGTAAGAAGTGTAATATGCATCTTAAAAAGATATTTAGGATGGAAAACAATTACCTTTAAGAATTTTTTATTGGTCTGCTCATAACAACTGTTAGGTAGGAGTTTACTTTTCTTTCTTGACTTCAATGAATATTAAAATGATTTTCTGAACTGTCCTTCCGGTATCTGAACTAGTCCTAAACAGATGGCACAAATACCTTTCTATGCCCTCCAGTCTACAAGAGCACAAAAGAAACTTCAAAAAGCATTCAGTGGGTGAAACTCACAGTTGATGACCACAAGCTATAAACGTAGCTGAGTAAAAAGAAAATTAGTACAATTAGGAAAGTAAATCTTGCTGGCACTTAGTGATGGGACTTGCACGCTGTTGAACACAGGTTAAGGTTCTGCCAAGATGTTAGACACATGAGTAATGAGATGAAGCAGAATGTGGAAACATAATAATGTTCTTGTTTACGTGAGCAATGTTTCTCACTTTAGGTTCAGACTAACAGAAGCAGAGGCAGATGAGGAAAATAATGGAGGCTAAGGAAAACTCTTCCTAAAAGGAGATTCGAAGCATGATTTGTTGTTGTTGTTGTTTGTTTTGTGTGTATATGTGCTTTTTGTTTGTTTGTTTGTTTTGTATGTGTGTATATGTGTGTGCGGGTGTGTATTTGTTTTTTCTTTGTTTTGCTTTTACCTTGGAAAGGAGGAAAAAGATAAGACAGATATGTGAAAAACTCTCTGTGGACTAGTGAGGAAAATCAAAGAAAACAGGACATCCGAGAACTTGGATTTTTCCTGTCTGACATCATAAAGAAGGGGAGACTTTCCACAGAGCTAGAAGTTAGAAAACTTAGAAATAATGAAATATGTTTTCTCACATGAGAAAAAAATTAGATCATGGATCCATGAACACATGTAATTGATTAGACCAGGGATAGCCAGTCTTTCATTTACAGACCTGTTATTCATAAATGGGAGAAATAAGAGAAGAAAGTGACAGATTGTACCCTTGCCAGCTCTTAGAGCCCTTAGAGCCTTTTCTGAAAAATATGGGATTATAGAAGACTTGGTTCAGACTTTCAGCTCATGATTATTGTGAAATAAAGTCAGGTTGTGAGTACATGGGACAAGGGCTTGCTCCTTTCAATGTCCACAAGTGTGTCTGTTGTCAGGGGACAGCACAGCAATAAGCAGTGCTATGACCATATGGCAGAGGTCCCACTGCAGAAGGATAGGTAGGATACTATTGGAGAAGAGTTAATGGAAAAGACTCCTCTCCAGCTTATGGTTTGTTGCACGCTTTTGTGTTAGCTCTGGCCCTTTCCAAGAAGAGCAAGAGGCTAAGCAACTCTGTGTCATGGCACTCAGCAAAGTTGCTGCCTCCAGCCTTCAGAATAGCTTTAACAAAACCAGTACGTTAATCTAAACTTTTTAGTAGTTGATTTAAACCCATGTATACATTCCACTGTACATTCTTAACTAGATTAATTACAAAAACAACTATAATAACCATAAAAATTAGCCTACATTTTTGAAAGGAAAATCACGACAGGGAGATTCATTTGTATTTATTTTCAAGTGCTTGCTGGTTGCTTATAACTACATTGTCTGCTTAAATTCTTTACTATTTCTTTGCAAGCTTTTATTTTATGTGAATACTTTTGTATCAACTGATGATCTTGAACAACACTTGCTTTGCATGTCTTCTATCAAGACTAGGGATATCCATGAGGGCACACCATACAATTAGGGATCTGTGCAGAAAGAGAAATCCTCAAAATCATGAGGCCTAGTCAGAACTTGTTCATTTAACCTGTTGCAATTTTTATATTATTTCAAACTCTCCTTTCAGAATTTCAAGAACTACAGTTTCATTTCTTAGGAGTCACAGTTTCTACTGTAAAAGAAGCCTCATTTTAACTGGCTTTGTTTTTTAATATTATAAAGGCTTGCTCACTCGACAGAGGTAGCATTACTATCCTTGTTTGCAAAAAGCAGTAGTATTTCATTCATGTGTATCCTTGCCCTGATCCTTAAAATGCTGTAAATTAGCATTAACCCACTGGATCAGACTGCTGAGATCTGTCTTGATAATTTGCTTTTTGTCAGCTATTTCTGCTGTATCTCTTGCCATTTCATAAAGATACGAGGCTTTCTTCTTCCTTAGGTGATTTTTAGGTTTCATTTAGGTAATGTGGGTCATATTAAAAAATAAAAATAAAAAAATTATCCATGTTATCTTTTTTACATTGACATGTTTTTTTTCCCTAGGTGGAAACAGAGAAAACAATATTGAAAATGCATCAGTAGTCACAGGAGACAGATGCTACTGAATGACCAGCCACATAAAAATTTCATAAACTCTCTTATCTAGTCCTGCAAAACTTACAAAATCAGGGTTCAGCTGAATACCAATTTATCTCCTTCTTTTAAGCTCAGATGTATGTTTTTATTTGGAAATAATGAAATCATAACACTGTTTTTCCAACTGGTGAATGAGATAAATTTCAAACATTTCAGGTAGAAATACAAAGAGATGGAGTAGGCCAATGCCCTGGCAACGGTATATCCTACTACAAAAGGTCTTCTCTGAGAGTAAAATTTAGGCCTGCACAGAGGTATGCCATGCCAGTCAGGTAGCTCTGAGCTCTCAGTTGAACCAAGGACATAAACCTTTCCCTGCCTCACCATGCAGCAGGCTGCACTTCAATCTGTTACCTGGGTTCACCTCTGTCTCCAAAACTAACTTGCATTTACAAGTATGTTATCCTGAATAGTCCCATCAAGGACAGAACATCACGCAGATGGTAGTCTGGCCCTGGGAGATTAGAGTAAAACTGGAGAGAGAAAAAAAAACAAACAAATTAACACAAAAATGCTACAGAGAGGAACTGTCTATGACATATCTGTGCAGTATGCTTGTTTTTTTTGTCCAATGTAGCTATTATAGTCACTTGTCAATTTTCTAGCATTCTGTACTAATTGTAATTGATGTGGGTATTGTCATTAATAGCATTGTTGCTTGCTTTAACACCAATCCTTCCTTACACTTCATCTCTTCTTCCTTTTTTTTTTCTTTTTATTTATATTTTTTTAATGTTCATTTTTATGTTTTAAAGAACACCTTGATCTACTAATTGAGGCTCTTTCCAGATCTCTAGGGCCTGTCCACACTCTTAATGAAATAAAATTGCTGTTGGTGGGACATGTGAAATGAATTGGAATAATTTAGTCTCCCCAGTGCACATGTGTATGTTTCAGTAGACATTTAAATTGTCCCCAAAAGGCAGACTAGATGTTTATCCGTATGGGTTGTACTGAGAACAACACCCTGTGCTCTTCTAGCAACTGCCTTTTGATGAACACATAATTCACATAAACTATATTCCTATTCTTTGAGCAAATCTGATGAAATAGATAAAATCCTATAGTTTAGATGGCATATTTAACCTTGGCACTTGGTTTCATGAGTCGTTAGGTTCCTAGGTAATGACAGCAATTCCTCATCTACTAGGGGTCATTATATTGTAAATATAGTTGAGATAATAAGTCACAATTTCCTCTTTTTTCTTTTTTTCTTTTTTAATTCCCTTTTAAATGTCTGTTACAGACAACTGATAGAGCTCTTTACTGAGTCTAAATGTTATGTTGTGTCATATCCCTTTTGGATATCCTTCAACATACAACACAAATACAGGAGCACTGGAAGGGGCATTAAAAAGTGTTTAATTGATCAGTGACATCATTAGTGTGTTTAATTAAAAAAAAAAATAAAACAGATGAAGCAAACAACACAACTGCAATAATAAGGTTAAAAAAATGATCTTGCTGTGTTGGAAATTCACTTTCAGTACCTGTATGTGAAAGTTGCTTCATTTTTCTGATATGGAATCATAAGATAAAACTGAAATGAAGCATTAATATTTTGGAGTAAGGCAGCAATTTTCTTTAAGGCAACAGCCTGGGATTTAGAAAGTCTACATTCAATTATCAGTTTTGCCATAGGCTTTCTGAGTGAACTGTTTATCTGCCCTTAGCTCCTCATCTGCCAGACAGGATCAACATTTCTTTTCTTCTACACAATGTTTTTCTTATTCATTTTGACTGCAGAACGGTCAGAATCTAATACTGTGTGGTTAACAAACTGGGAATGAGTCTTTTATTGGAGGCTATATGAACTATTGTTATTGGCACAATAATGTCCAGAAAGGTGAATAAATAATTATCTTAAGAATCATTGAAGATTAGGAGACATGAATGATTCTGCACTGGTATATACTGGCCTTTTAAAATTAGGAAGAGAGACCCTAGGCATTATATTATCTTATATCAGTTATGTTATGGCAAAAGCCAGAAAAAAAATATTTAGCCTAAGATAACCATGTTACAGGGAAAAAAAAAAAAAAAAAAAAAAAAAAAAAAAAAAAGTTAAGTAATACTGTATTGCTCAAGAGAGCAACACCAGAGAATTACAGAGGGCTAAGCAGTTCTCCCAATTGCCTGCCAGACTTCTTGATGCCTGACAGAAAAGAGTGATGGGACAGCTATGACTTGTAGCTTATCTTAATTGAAGAACATTGCTGGAAAAACAGACATAGTATACTAACTATATCTTTCCCTAGAGAAGAGGAATTCAGGCATAATTATATGCATATCTAAAAAATCGGGAATCTCCATTTAGTAATCTGAAATTCTAGGAGATTTTGAGGCTTTTCATTTAAACTTTCACTATGCCCATGGGCATTATATTCTTCCAACAGGAGAAGCCTGGGCTTGCACTGCGCTCTTCACTTCAGCTTTGAAGATATTCAGATTCCTGCTTTTCCATTAACCCTCTAAGTGTACTTACCATCACCACACATAGCAACATTTCACCTGCTACCACTAATCATTACACATTCTATATATAATGTGATCTATTTGTCTGCATATGTATAAGGCTTTAAAAATAATAACTTCTGTCAGCTTAATGTGTCCTAGTTATTGTCAGCAGCCTGATATACATTTATTTGGTTGAGGTACATTAATTTGAATTATATATATTATAATTTCATTATAATTATAAAATTATAATTATGAAATTACAATATACAAAAATGATTATTATCCCTTCTTTTGTTATGGGTATTATTTGAGAATAACTATTTTATTTAGATATTTAAATATCAGTCCTGAAGCAAGCTGTTCACACAACATGCTTAGTAATTCCTATGTCTAAAAACCTGAGCCCCTCAGGAATGTACAGTTTGCAAAGGACAATTCTCCCTCTAGAAAAAGAGATAAAAATTGTACCTAAGACAATGAGCAAACTTTGTGCATGCTCACACAATTCATTCTCTGTTTTCATGTAGACTTTTGCATTATCTGAACCTTCAGCATGGCATGTCTTCCAAAATGCTACAATTTGCTTATACACTAAAAAACTTTGGGCAATAATGTGAAATAGAGACATTGCATGGCTCTTTCCGTAATAGATTACAATGAACTGGTGGGTCTACTTTAAGTGTAAATTCCCAGCAACCTGACAAATATGATCTGAAGTGCAAGAAGTTATATTTCACAACCTTTTGAAAAGAAAATGCTGGTGCCCCTTAGATTTTTTTTTTTTTTTTTTTTTTTTCTTCAGTGAGATAGATACTCCTTGAGCAATATAGTCTTTTAAAAGCACATATTATTCTCAGATAATTGTTCATGTTAAGTATCCTGAAGCAGTGCCAAAGGCACTTAGTGTATAAACAAGGTCAATTTCAGATAATATTCCCTGTTAATGATCTGAGAGAGCCACATAATGGTTCTGCCTGTGAGCTGCCAACATAGTAAAGACTCATTTGCCCCCTTTGCTTGCAACCTTTGGAAGTTTTACAAACCAAAGAGAGTGCAGTGCTGGTCTGATGGACGACATGGAAAATGGTGAGCTGGTTACATCACCTAGTATATAAACTAGTCCACTTGAAGGACAATTATAATAAATATAAATTCACAGTCATATAACTTTTTTTTATTATTATCATTTTTATTTTTTGTCAACCAAGGGATACAGTTCACTACTATAGATGTATAACAAGAAAATAACTCTCAGTTATGTAGTGAAAATCAAGTTTCTGAAGGATGCTTTAATAAAGAGCATCACAACTTTATAGGTAATGGGAATAGTTAAGGAGGGGTAATTGGTTAGGATTTTGTTGTTTTTGTTGTTCCATGTTTTTTTTTTTGTGTGTTTTTGTTGTTGTTTGTTTGTTTGTTTTGTTTTGTTTTCTAGGGGAGATTGAGAGAGTGAGGGGTGATTTCTCATATAAAGAGTTAATGATTTTTCATACAGAGGATTTTAGTTTTAAGTGCTGATAAACCTGTAAGCTAGTAATGTGGGTCCAGAGCTGAAAAGTGACATAGCACCTGCAGCATATGTACCACTGGGGAAAAACTGAATGACTTAGGTAATAAAAACAACTCATGAGAAAAAAAAAAAAAAAAAAAAAAAAAAAAAAACTTATCTGAGAAATCACCTGCATTTTACTTTTTTTTTTTTTTTTTTTTTTTTTCTTTCCCTTCAGATTTAGATATTACAGAAAGTCATGAACTAGAACTAGATCTGTAAAAGGTCATATTTGATTTACTTTCACCATTATGTAAAGATATGACCTTGTGTTTTCAGAACAGTTCATCTGTCTCCAGAGAGAGGTTATATAAAGAGGAAACTTACCTCTGGCAGTTAAACCAAGCAGTTTAGATTTTAGACTATCAGCTCTAGTACACTTAACAAGATTAATATGCAGGAGCTCCTCCCATGTCTATTCAAAGCAGAGGAAGAAAAGGGCAAAGAAGGGAATGAACTAAAATCATTATGGCCCTCAAGAATGAAAGGTAAGTATTCCAAATAAGCAAGCATTTCCTACCATGTCAAGCCAGTTTCAAAAGGAGTGAAATGAACATTCATTAGCAATGTCAGAAAATTCTTTGGGAAGGCTGCAAGATCAGGTTCTGTATGCTGGCATGCCACCTAAAAACAAATCTTCAACTCCTAGCCAGAATTTCCATGTGAAGTGCTTATGGACTCTCCCTCTTCTTGCAGTTAGGAGTTTTTTTGTAATGTAGTACATCTTACAACACACTTTCTTTGATCTCTAAGCAATCAATAGTAAGAGACTATGGCTGACAAAAGCCCTGTCTTTCTATGCCAGGTCCCAGACTAAATTTCACAAACAACTTAGCTGGTTTCCGTAATTACTATTAACTATTGATTTCTAAAGTACACTCTGAACATATCAGCATGGCAGAGCTGAGTGAACATCAGATAGGACAAACGGTATGAAACAAATAATAAGAAAAATAAATAAATAGTTTAAAAATTCTTTACAGGCAGGATGAGGACATACTTGAATAAAGATCAAATAGAAGGGGAACCCCATACCTTTGTACTGAAGGTATGAGCTTTAGCTTGGATATCATACATGGGGAGTAAAAACAAAGAATCCACCTCATAATGGATACATAGGCTGAAATATAAAGAGATGAGGATGGTTAAACAATGCTAAGGCTCTTTACTCCAAAGTCTTCCAGGAGGAACAGTCATAAGTCCAAAATTCACAATATGTGTGTTCTTATTGGGAAAGAGGCCAATGTAACGTAAAAACATAAAATATCTTACTGAGTCAAACCAATAATCTGTCAAACCTATGAGTCCATCTCCAATGAAGGTCCTGTTTAATAAACTTAATTGCATTTTGTGACAAGATCACCCATCTAGTTGACCAAGAGAAACCAGTAGATGTCATATTTTTGTGTTTCAGTAAATATTTTAATATGGTTTCTCACAGTATTCTTCTGGGCAAAATGTCCAGCATACAGCCAGAAAAAAACACAGTATTGTGGGTGAACCACAATACTTACCAGTCAGGGTTAAATTGTTATAGTAAATGGGGTTACATCAGGCTGGCAGTCAGTCACTAGTGGGGTTCCCCAGAGCTCCATTTTAGGGACAGTTCTCTCTAATGTTTTCATAAATTACTTGGATGTATATTGCGTAAATTTAGGGATGACTCTAAATTAGGAGGAGCTGTTGACCCCCTCAATGGAAGAGAGGTCTTGCAGAGAGATCTTGACAAATTAGAGAGCTGGACAGTCAACAAGAATATGAAGTTTAACAAGAAGAGGTGCCAGATTCTGCACCTGGGAAGAGGCAGCCCTGGCTGTATGTACAGACTGGGAGATGAGAGGCTGGACAGAAGACCTACAGACTTATAGAAAGGCATATAGGTGTTCTGGTTGACGGCAAGTTGAATATGAGCCAGCAGTGTGTCCTGGTAGCCAAAAAAGCCATCTGTACCCTGGGGTGCATCAGGCACAGCATCATTAGCTGGTTGAGGGAAGGGATTGTCCTGCTCTACTCTATGCTGGTGCGGCCTCACCTCAAGTTCTATGTGCAGTTTTGGGCCCCACAGTATAAGAAGGACATAGAATTATTAGAAAGCATTCAAATCACAGCTATGAAGATCATGAAGGGTCTAGAGGGCAAGATGTATGAGAAGTGGCTGAGGTCCCTTGGTTTGTTCATCCAGAGAAGAGACTAATGAGAGGTCTCATGGTGACCTGCAGCTTCCTCATGAGGGGAGTGGAGGGACCTACACTGGTCTCTGCTCTCTGGGGGCAACGACAGGGACTGAGGGAACGGCATGGATATGTGACAAGGGAGGGTCAGGCTGGACCTCTAAGTTGGGAGACCAAGAAGGCAGTGAAACCACCCATACATCTGAGACCTTCTGATAATGCAATAAAGATAATAATAATTAAAAAAAAGAAAGAAAAATAAAGAAAAAGAAAGAGAGAAAGAGAGGGAGAAAGAGAGAGAGAAAGAGAGGGAGAGAGAGAGGGAGAGAGAGAGGGAGAGAGGAAGAGAGGAAGAGAGGAAGAAAGAGGAAGAAAGAGAGGAAGAAAGAGGAAGAAAGAGAGAAAGAGAGGAAGAAAGAAAGAGAGAAAGAGAGGAAGAAAGAAAGAGAGAAAGAGAGAGAGAAAGAGAGAGAGAAAGAGAGAGAGAAAGAGAGAGGAAGAGAGAAAGAGGAAGAGAGAAAGAGAGAAAGAGAGAGAGAGAAAGAGAGAGAGAGAGAGAAAAAGAGAGAGAGAGAGAAAGAAAAAGAAAGAAAGAAAGAAAGAAAGA
>NC_048893.1:117415295-117425174 GCF_011077185.1 Oxyura jamaicensis
GAAAGAAAGAAAGAAAGAAAGAAAGAAAGAAAGAAAGAAAGAAAGAAGCTTTTAATATGTGAAGACATTATGGCCATACAGGGAACGAATAATCACCATTCTTTTGCTTGAATGTTGCAGTGTCCTGAGATACCCATGTGTGGGAGAACAGACTTGCGCTCTGAAGAACAGACATATTTTAATACATGTTCTGCCAAATTATCTATGATGTAGTCATTGTAGCTGTGCTAGCTTAATGCAGAAATATATTTTATCCTCTATTTAATTTTATTTTTGAACATAATAGTACTTTTGAGCTGATTACCAGTGCTTTTGTAATGGTATACTAAACTGACCTGCTCAGCAGTAGCAAGTGATGTGGCATACATTCTCCAGTTTATAAATAAGAAAACAAACTGTTATGTGATAGGATTTGAACTAAATCCCATCCTAGTTTCTACCTGTGAGAGCTGAAATTTCACAGATCGTGTTCTGCTGGTGACCACTGCATGGTGTTGAGTAGAGTCAGAAAGACACAATAGGTGAGATGTGAAAGGGCATCAGCTTTCAGTTCAGTCATACAAAGTAGGTCTTATTCCAGAAACACAACGCAGTTGCTTATATTACCACAACTCAGTTGACTCACTGCTAGGCCATCTCCTGATACATTTCTTATCCTAAAATACCAAAGAAAATGTTGATTTTGGCTGCTGAATTTCAGGTAAAGTCAGAGCATTGATTTCAGTGTAAGAGAATACCAGGAATTTTCAGAGAACCATTGAATGGCTTGGATTGGAAGGAACCTTAAAGATGACCTAATTCCAAACCCCAAGCCATGGGCATGGACACCTGTCACCAGACCAGGTTGCTCAAAGCCCCATCCAACCTGGTCTTGGACGCTTCCAGAGATGGGGCATACACAGCTTCTCTGGGCAACCTGTTCCAATGTTTCACCACCCTTGCAGTAAGGAATTCCTTCCCTTTAGCAGTTACCTAGGTCCTGCTGCTTCACAGGCTAATTGAAGCTACAGCTTCAGCTATGTGAGTTTCTCCCACCTACATCCGTTCCCTCCAATTTGGATTATTTTTTGCCTTTTGCCAGGAAGGGCATTTTACATGCTGAAAGATTAAATTTTAATTAGCATTTTTTAAAAGGTAGTGTTAATTTTGGAACAACAATCCTGAGTTGACTCAGCTGAGGCAATTTCCTAAAAAAGATTTATAACTGCAGTGTCCAAAGCAGAATCATTTTCCTAGATACTACACAGGGCTGGCAGCTTTTCAGTCCCTATCTTATATTCATACAGTACAAAGAGCTAGTCTTGGATATCAAAACTCACATTATTATTTCTGCATTTTCTGCAGTGGCCAGGGATGGGGATCCCACCACCTGCTGTACATAGATGCTGAAGAAACCCCCACCCTGCAGGACTCAAGCCCTCTTCCTTTAAATTCTAGGGAACAATGACTTGCTGCACCGTGGGATGTGCCTGGGGAGCATGAAATAATGTGTTAGATTACAAAACTGCTCTCCTTCTCTTGCCAATTTCTTCTGTAAAGAACTGTATTTAAAATGTGAAACTATGATCAATCAGATGCTTTTTCAAGAATCTTAGATAGCTAGAACAAATAGAAGCAAGGAATCACTGTTGTCTCAAGCAGTAACTACTATAATTACATATCTGTTTCTGATCCAGTTTACCAGTTTTGTTGGTCAGTTTGCTTCACTTTTTCTAACACAAAGGATTAATAAATACTTTGTCAGTCTAAGCCAAAGCTCTCCTCTGCTGAAGACAACATTTCCACTCAAGAAAAAAAAAAAAAAAAAAAAAAAAAAATCTTGATTCTAGTTTAGGAAGTGTAAAAATTGGCCTCTTGATCCATTTCCTGTAAAGTTATTTTCTGTATCTTTGCAACAATAAAATCATGTGTTTCAAAACTTTGTCAGCTTTCAGCTGTTGGATATGTCAAGAGGAAACATTCTTGCTACTTTCATTCCAATCATGGGAAACAAGAGTTGATCCAATTAATTACATGCTTTCTGTGCACAGCAAACAGTATTAGTAAGTAAAGAGCAAGCTACCTACTAAATAGTTTTATATTTTAAAAATATTTATCAATTTTTGATTTGTTCACAATACATAGTTCATACTTCCTGCTTAGTTATGATTTCTTTGTAAATTTTTCTGTTAAGAAGTTCAGTGAAAGTTATCCTTTCATATCTGAGCTTCTCCAGCTTCTCATTTGTCTCCTTTGCCCACAGAATGAACATAGTCTCCAGTGATGCTCTGACTTTCCAAGCTGGATTACACTCTAGTAAACAATGTTTTAGGAAAAGTCTTCATTTTATTGCCATCATCTCTCAAACACTCCTTAAGAACCCACTTAGTAACAATGGCCGGTGTGCAAGGACAACCACCTATATTTTAGTCCCCCATCTGTCCATCTCCATCTGTTACAGTTTGTCTTATGCTTAGTTTGCAAGCTATTTGTAGGGCTCCCATGTTTCTACTTCATGCTTCTGACTAAGAAAGATATGGCCCATTATGCTGCAGTGTGTGTAAAATAAGTCTGGTGCTAATCAGAACCTTTGACCATGTGTTACACCGTTAATTTGTACATAAGATGTAAGGCCAATATCAGGAAGCATTACTGAAAATGCAAAGGATCAACTTTATGATCTCACTGTATATGCACATTGGGGTTTTAAGTCTGTGGGTTCAGTGCTTATATGTCTGAGAATTCCAGTACCTGATCATCCAGTAAGTGGACAGTATTTTCTTGCAGCACTCAAAACTGGGAAAAGAGAACTTTCTGGGAGGACTAAATGTGTCAAGATCCATTTTCCTTGTCCTGTGATGTATGGCACAAAGAGCACAGCATCAGGCCTGTGGGTTAATACTAAAAAATAAAATTAAATTAAAAATCTAAAATTGGCAGTTTTCAAAAACAGAGGCTTACCTGTTCTGTCCTTGTATGCAGTGGGGACACACCTGAACTGTCTAGGTGGCAGCCTCAGAGCTTTGGCAGTGAAAACACTAAGTGATGCTGGTGCCTATTGCATTTTTCAGCTAAGAGATGATGGGTGCTTCTGTAATGAAATAACCATGTCCTGCTTTTATGCAAAGTAGGTTGCATGAAATCTCAAGGTCACCTTGAAGCCAAAGGCAAAAAAATTAACTTCATTTTTGTCACTTCTTACATTTGCTAAACCTCTGGTGCTTTAAGTAATATTTGTTTTTCTTTCATTTTTGGAAACAAGAAATCCATAGCTGTAGCTGATGTCAGAGCATGCCTGATTATACATAGGGTATGTTTATATGTTTGCAGGCTGATTTGCCATGCCCTATCCTTCCCCCTATTCTGAACAGAGTATACTTAGCTGCACAACACCTTGTGCAAAGCCTTGATGTTGGCAGGTTTTATATTAGCATGAACTTTGTGCTGGTCTACCTCACAGAACTCTTGTTCATCTCAAAGAGTGGGCAGAACAAACTGAATTATTTTTACGATTGTATATGAGGAACTCCTCACAGACCATCACCCTGATTTCCCAAGAAAAAGTCTGATTTCATCCAGGGAGGATCAATCTAACCCAGGAAAATGTACAGAAAATTAACTTTGTGTTTCTCAGACACAAGCAAGTGCCTCTCCTTGAAGTGGACTTAAGCTCAGAAAGTGGAGACATCACTGAGATTTAGTTCAAAAGTGCACTCTGAGTACAACAGTCAGCTCATTTTTGTATTATATCTGTCAAGTCTGAAACCTGATGATACCAGGACATTCAAGACATCTGTACTTCTGTTCCCTTGCCAGTTAGAAGGGAGGCACAGCACTGCCTTCTGAGGTGCTCTAGGCCATGGAAGCAAGCTTGAGGCATATATTATAGTCCAACCAACAGGTTTATTGTTCTGCTATATTTGCAACAATAAAGTGCAAGGCAGCCACACAGATACCCTTGAACAACCACAAACACACCTCTTAAGTATATTGTCATCCTATTTTCCACCTCTTGATACTCTCTTTCTCCTCATGAATCCTCTTCCAGTTAAACAACCCACCCTTCATTACTTTCTCATTATTGGTCCTAGTTTTCCTACATCCATAATCCAACTTGTATTCCTTGCCTAATTTCTGACAGAGGTATACTCAGCTGTATATGTTGTTCATATGTCATTACCAAGGTGTTGCTGGTCTTGCCAAGTTCCGCTCCCCAGAAGGTCCTGAACTTCACTTTTAGTTACCTGTGAGGTTTGGCCATCTCTCACATTACTCCCTCCTAACCACTTATGAAATTCATCCATTCCTTATAGTGCACCTCCTGTTAGATCCTGACATTGTTACCTGTCATATCCAGTGATTTCTCATGTCATATCCAGATATTTCTCACATCCAGTTCAGTTAGGTGAACCTAGACCAGAGCTCACTGAGTGGCCCGCATCCCTCACCATCCTAGCTAGTTTCCCTGGCTGTGCTGATTTACCAATTCTCATCTTGGACTGCAGAGTAGAGGTTGTCCTATTGTTACAGTTTCACATAATACTCATCATATTCATCAGTCTAAATCAGGAGCTGTAAATCACAGAGTCACAGAATCACAGAATAATCTAGGTTGGAAGAGACCTCCAAGATCACTGGGTCCAAGCTCTGACCTAATGCTAACAAGTCCTCCACTAAACCATATCCCTAAGCTCTACATCTAAACGTCTTTTAAAGACCTCCAGGGATGGTGACTCAACCACTTCCCTGGGCAGCCTGTTCCAGTGTCTAACAACCCTTTCAGTAAAGAAGTTCTTCCTAATATCCAACCTAAAACTCCCCTGGTGCAATTTTAGCCCATTCCCCCTCGTCCTGTCACCAGAACCAACCACCACCTCGTTACAGCCTCCTTTCAGGTACCTGTAGAGTGCAATAAGGTCACCCCTGAGCCTCCTCTTCTGGCTAAACAACCCCAGCTCCCTCAGCCGCTCCTCGTAAGACTTGTTCTCCAGACCCTTCACCAGCTTCGTTGCCCTTCTCTAGACTCGCTTGAGCACCTCCATGTCCTTCTTGTAGCGAGAGGCCCAAAGCTGAACGCAGTACTCAAGGTGCGGCCTCACCAGAGCTGAGTACAGGGGAACAATCACTTCCCTGGACCTGCTGGCCATGCTGTTTCTTATACAAACCAGGATGCTGTTGGCCTTCTTGGCCACCCGAGCACACTGCTGGCTCATATTCAGCCGACTGTCAACCAATACTTCCAGGTCCTTCTCTGCCAGGCAGCTTTCTAACCACACATCTCCCAGCCTGTAGTGCTGTTTGGGGTTGTTGTGCCCCAGGTGCAGGACCCGGCACTTGGCCTTGTTGAACTTCATACCGTTGGCCTCGGCCCATCGGTCCAGCCTATCCAGATCCTCCTGCAGAGCCTTCCTACCCTCGAGCAGATTGACACACTCACCTAACTTGGTGTCGTCTGCAAACTTGCTGAGGGTGCACTCAATGCCCTCGTCCAGATCATCAATGAAGATGTTAAAGAGGACTGGTCCCAGTACTGAGCCCTGGGGGACTCCACTAGTGACCGGCCTCCAACTGGATTTGACTCCATTCACCACAACTCTCTGGGCCCAGCCATCCAGCCATCATCACTGATATAATAATAATAAATAACAATAATAAAAAAGGGAATTCCTTAAATTGTGGACTGAATATGCTTAGATGAACAGGAGAAAATAGTTGGGGTGTTGCTTTTTGCGTATCATATAAAATGAATGAATTCCTTTAAATTGTCCTTATAAGCACCTACCATCCTCAAACTAAGATTGTTAAAAGATTTTTTAGTCACTAATCTCAGGACAGCTATCAGAGCTGGTAGGGCAACAAAAATACTTTCAAGGTGATACTTCATTAGTTTATGAAGAGGAGTAATTAGTGTGCCAAGGAGATCAAGACCTTGGCCATGATGATCTTCCTGAGTCCTGTTGGTCCATTCCTTCTGTGAAGGTAGAACCAGTAAAATGGGAGAAAACTAGTTTCTGTGCCCACTTATAATTATAGTAATGGAATTGCTGCCATTTTAGGAGCCACAGCTTCCATAGGAGCATGCCTATTGCTTCAGATCCAATGACACAGCCGAAAGGAAGACTCTTGCATCTGTCTTGAGATCCCTTTTCAGTCCTGTTACCTATGGAGGCATCTTCAGTAGAAGCCCACCAGCCACTGTACTCAAGCTGAAGTGCAAAGTGGAATTTTGCTTCAGAGGAGAGGATGGAATAGTTCCAGCTGTTTTTGTGGTTCATTATCAGTCAGCTGACGCCCATTGCCAAACCATGACATAATGCAGCCACAGGTGGTCCAAATTAATTCCTCTAAGCCTTGTTAACTGCCAAGTAGCCAAAATATTAAGAATCAAGCAAGGCTGAATTCTGAGGCTGGTTTAAAACACTCTGGACTCAAAGGGCTATTCACTAATTATGATTAACTTTTGTCAATATGAGTTTAAGCTTCCTGGCTACAAAAAAAATAAACGAGAAGGTAGAAGCACTGAGGCAAATACCATACACCATTCATCTCCTTCTGCATTTGGCTCCTTAGTTGCCTAGGGCATGAAGAATCACACAACCCTTCCAAGCTCAACTTCTCATCCACTGTGATGGCCATATCAAGTGGGGGTCTTGCTTGGTACAGGCAGTGTAACTGTGTGGGTGATGAGGTGGCTTAGCACAGGTCTTGTTCATCTGACAAGAACTGAGCCCCAAATACTTCCTCAAACAGTTTTACAAGTGTCTTGTGCTGAGTTCTCCTTCTGAAATGGTAAATTGAAATGTTATACATTAAAATGGCAAATTTCACTAAATAATTGAATTCACAGCCAGAAGAAACGTAGCCAAAATTCTGTAAACATGCGTGCAGCTTCCTTTTTCTTTAGCCTAGCACCTATAAGTTCATGAAGGACTCTCCAGGAGAGTCCTTCACAAGGGGAAGTCATTGCACAACAGAGGAAACATTCCCAGCTCCATGGAGAATAGGTCACTCATGTAATAAAACCATGCAATAAAACTATTTTAAGCCCCATATGTTTACAAGTATTAAGACAAGAGAGGCAGAAACAAGGCTACAGACAAAGCTTTCCATCAGTCTAATTCCAGCTTGGACTGAGGGGTGATTAACATAAACTTTACATGTTTTCTTTTCTGTAACTGCATAACTCCATGAGCACAAATCCACAGTTAAAGCACTTAGATATGGGAGGGGAGAAAGGACTATGAAATTCCTTTCTTTTTATTTTTTCTGTCCTCAGAGTTTTCGCATACCAGCAGCTACAAGTTTTGGCTGCAGCCAATTTTCTTAAATGCTTCTGAGTCAAGAGCCAATATTAGAAATTATTTGAATGGTCATTCGTTTTAAGCAAGATGACACCCACTGCAGCTGTGATACAAAGGAAAATCTGCCTTTGAGCAGTTTACTGTGTAAATGCTAGCAGTTCTATCACAATAATTGCAATAAGAACATACTGTATTGTTCATAATTACATCCATATTAAGAGGAAAAAAAATAGCTAAGCTGTTTGGTTACATGCCAAAATTATTTCCTGAGGGATATTTATTTTGTCTAATGTTAGGGTAAAAAATGAAACCAATCTGGCCTAGTTTAAAGCACTTGATTTTTCTTTCATGTTTGATGGAGAGAAAAAAAGAAAGCCAAGAATTTATGTAAAGACTCTGCTAGGTTTTAAGGTGGAAAATGTTTTTAGAGCAGTAGAGTTCCTCCCCCTTGGCAAAGAGCAGGAATTTATAAATGCAGAATGAGGCAAGGTTACTGTTCTCAGGGAGAGGTATTTTTTCCCCATCTACTGCAGCACTGTTCTGTTGTTTGACTCAATGCCAGCCTTCACTGGGACAAAATCCTATCTCCTGAAGTACCAACTGCTATTTGGCTTTGGGTATTTGGAAATATGCTCTTGTTGCTACAGTGATCTCAGTATAAATCTGTTTACCTACTTATTTTCTATTTCTTCTTTTTCTGTTATTCTTAAATTCAGACCAAAATAACAGATCATGTTACCCCAAAATGAGATAAGTCTTAGCTAGACATTCTTAGGACAGAGGCAGAGTTCTGGTAACAAACTGTTGTCTGGCTGTATTACTGGATTGTCTTTAAACCTGTGTCATCAAATTTTGCTGTGAATTAGAGGGAGAGGCTTATGCAGACCTAAGAGTGACAGTGAGAATCACTGACTGTAAGACTATAGTTCAGATTTAGTTTCCCTGCAAAATTTACTTGGCCTGAGGCTTTCCTCCCTTAAACACCTCTTTCTAAAAACAAAGAAAAAAATCTGTCTGCCCATTGTGAACTATGAAAGTTGCTCTTGTAAATTTTAACTGCATTTAACTGCATGACTGCAGTTTATGCATGAGCTCTGCTATCAGGTAATTTAAAACAGAAAAACATTGTGATAAGATTGATGATTACAATTTGCTACCATGAAAAGTAGGTTTTAATCAAAATTTGGGAAGCATATTGCATGAAAAACAAGGCAGCTATATCCTCTTTCCAGAAGCAGGTGTTGAAATGCCCACATTCAGATGACTTGTCTTCTGCATTCTGATGATAATCGAGTCCACCCTCACTAGACCATATCTCATTACATGTATCACTTCCTTAATCTAAATGCAGTAGTGTCATGTTTCTTTCCTTCATTTGTTATCCCCCTCTGGAAAACAAAACAAAACAAAAACAAACAAACAAACAAACAAAAACAAACAAACAAACAACAACAACAACAAAACAGCTCTTAGCTATGGTCTTATTCTGGGGGAAAATGTAGTTTAGAGAAATATGCTTGAAAACTGTCTTTCATATTTTCAGTTAACTCTTTGCAGAATGAAATTCTATTTCATTCAAGACTGTTCATTCAGAGTAAGCTGAATCAACTTATTTGTAGTATTTCTCTAGCAAGTGGAAACAGTATTTCAGGATTTCCAAAGACACATATTTCAAAGCCAGTCCTGCTGAAGGTCTGATATTTCATACAATCTACTCTGGAGTAGAGGTTTTGCCCCAGAAAGGTGCTAAGTACGTTCCTTAGTAGTGGGACTATATGTAGAGAATGCCATGTGCCTGGACCAATAAGACATTCTGTGTTTTTAGGTCTGCCTATGGATGAAACTTAGTAACACAGAAAAGCAAGAAGCCTCCCATATTTTCCTTAAGAGGACAGCACAAGAGAGAAAAGGGCTTCATTCTTTGGAGAGGAGATACCATCTGGGGAAAATACAAGAAATCCTGATGATGTTATAAAAATGGGGAAAGAAAAACATATAGCTTTGAAGAATTAAGAAAAGTCTTGGTGGTTTCCAAAGTTTTGATGTTTCATTTGATCCAGACCAAGAACAGGGTCCCAGAGAGAATATTCCATCAGTAATTGCTTTGATTCAGCCTTAAAAGAGAGAGGAAGAGCTCAGTATCTAGGATATGGACTCATTTCCACAATTCTAATAAGCTAAATAAATGTATGGGTGAGAATGAGAGAATTCTACTTAAAGGGCAATTATGAGACTATTATCAGAAGCCAGTCATAACTCTGAACACAGCCTGTGACAGGTACTCTTTGCTGTCTCTCTCACACGGCAGGAGCTTAGCCAGAATCTCACTGCTCTTGGCCAAAATTTCATACTGGACAAAGTTGTTACACTGTTTGCCAAATCTGTATTTCCCCCTTTGGCTTTACCACCTGTGAATGAGCATGGTGAGCCTGAAAATATTAACTCTAGATGTTACCGATTTTGGTTGCTTTTTAGCATCATTCCTATTGCATTTCCTCTGCCATAATATATTAACTTACAAAATGGTTGCTTGATTTAGGGATATGCAGATGTTAACCAAAAAAAAAAAAAAAAAAAAAAAAAAAAAAAAAAAAAAAAA
>NC_048893.1:117425274-117457430 GCF_011077185.1 Oxyura jamaicensis
AAAAAAAAAAAAAAAAAAAAAAAAAAAAAAAAAAAAAAAAAGTACATCTTTGCAGTGCAGGCTGTCCATTGAACATCATGACTGTTACAACCATTGTGGTCAATATCGCTAAGCTGATAAATGTCCCTGGAAGTTGATCTTTTTGTTAAGAACATTAGAGTGAAACAGGGCAGAGTAGGTCAATTTCCTGCTTTGTCACAGATGTCCTGTCTGAGCTATAGCAAGTTGTTTATTTTAATTTGGAGTTAATTTAATGTGTTAATTTGGAGTCTGGAGGGTAATGCTTCCCTATCCCATAGGGACATTTGTCAATACATATTAATCAATATTGTTCACAGTTGTGAATGGAAACTGGAAGAAGGATTGAAAGTGAATAGATATAACATCTCTGTTTCATCTGATTTCTCATGGTGTGAATCCATATGAGGTTTTGATTACTCTTGCAAGCCAGCCTTCCTAAGAGGAAATTAAGCCAGGTAATGCCATTAGAGCAAATCTTGTAATGAACTGTCATTGCTCTTTGCTTACCTTGCTTGCCTCATCCTCCTTCTCAATTCTTTGTTTTCTTGCCTTGTCATTCTTCTGTTTCTTTCCTTATCTGTCTACTTCAGGCATTACTTTTCATTATGCTCCCATTTTCTTCCTCTGCCATTTATTCCTTTTCAATCTTTCTTCTTGCCTAATATAAATGTGCATTGGACTAGGAAATAAGAACTTTTGCTCATCCCTTGGGTTCTCTAGTCTACTTGCATAATAAATGGAAATATATGTCAAAGTATTGTTCCAATCTTGTATTTAATACACTCTCACATTATAACAATTAGGTTAATAACAGTTTTGCTGTGTTTGGGGGAGCTGCGACCTGAATTTTTACACAATAATTGTCTATTTAGTGACATGGTTTAATGGTGAACTTGGCAGTGCTAGGTTAAAAGTTGGAACAAATGATTTTAGAGGTGTTTTATAACTTAAATGATTCTATGATTCTATTTGTCTGGGTAACACTGTAGTGATGATATTCAGTGTTATTGTGTGTACATATGCTGAAATTCTACTTTGGGACACATGGTCAGTTCCTTAGCTGGGAGCCTGAACTATATGGGACAGAACATATTTTCATGTTAAGAATTTGTCATGTTAAAATTATTGTGTTAGAAAAGATCAACAGAGGGCAGATTTCCTCTTCCTGTGCACATCCTCATCACTACTGTAAGCATGGTGTGTCCCTTCAAGGAGGTGGATTTTACCTTGGTGTCATGTAGGGTATAAGAGAGGGCAGAGAGGATAAAAGACTTAATTTTGAGTGTCTGTTTTCTTAGGTGAAAAAAAAAAAAAAAAAAAAAAAAAAAAAAAAAAGTCTTTAGCTGCTTCAGCTGTTCTTTTCTTGGTATTGCATCTTTTAAGAGGTGCCAATGTGAAACAGCCTGCCCAGATGGAATTCCACCTTCTCAATGCTTAACTGGTTGTTTAAAGACACTGCTGAGTCTGCAGTGCTGTGCAGGAATGATAGTGTGTTTGCAAAGCGGAGAGTGAGAGGGAAAACAGGAGAAAGATTAGTAAAGATTAGTAAGTAAGTGGTATGTTCTCTTGTCTAGTGATACCTTATACTGAAAAAGGGAAATAATTATTTCAGAATTAGCTACAAAGGGAATAGACAGGCCATCTAGATGACTGTTATTGCTTGCTGTTGAAATATGTGCAGTTATTCTCTGATGTAGTGTCTGAAGGTATATGAAAATGAAAATGGTCCTCTCTGAAAAGGGACTGGCCTTTCTGCATCTAATCTGTGGAATATTTTATTTAAAACAAGACAAAACAATACAAAAAGAACAAACAAACAAAAAATGTTATTTATTCAATAATACTAGGGATATTACTATTACTCACGGTGATGTAGGTCACATATAGAAACTATGCTGGAAAATTTATTCTAAATGTCCATTCCCTAATAGCACCACAATTAATTCAATATAGCTTGTTCATTCTAACCTGTCTCTACTTTCTGCTTCAGGTAAATTATCTGAGGACATGGGCTATGAACTTGAGAATATAGTTCTTGAAAAAGATCTCAAATACCTTCCAGAGAAAACACTGAACTTCACTGTGTGTAAAGTAAAATTTACATGGAATACATGCAGAATTTGCAAGATTATGCTATCTACATGATAATCGGTTAAGTTACATAGTGATGCCATTCTTATTGAAAAGAAGTAAGAGACAAGAAAACTAGAAGAATCAGTATAAATTTATTTATATATTTATTTATTCCATCATAGCTTCTTATCTTCTGCAAAGTGCCAGTGTTCTCTTGTTCATGTTCTGTGATCATGTTCTCTGGCATCCAAAGCAAATGCAGCTTGAAACTACTTTGTGCATATGAGCATCCAACACTATGTAGAGTAACTGAAGACCCTGGATTTTGCAAACATTTAAAAGCAAAACAGTTTGTTTATGCACTTTGTTAAGTTTGTTTTTGAACAGTTTGTTTGTCTTGGGACAGACAGCAAAAATAAATAAATAAATACATACGTACATACATATATATTTTCACACTAATGTGTTTCATTATGAATATTTTGATATGGTAGACTTCAAACAAAAACCCTCAATCTAGACACATTGACATTTTGTGCATTTTTAAAATGTGAACCAGGATATGCCAAGTAAATTATTGGACTGTGGTATTAAGAATAAATATCTTGGACACAGTCCCCTGAGCATTTCAAAGGGTATAGAATTTGCATCCTGTCTTTGTGACTCGGCTAGTGTCTTATTTTTATGGTGGCAAATAGATTTTTGTAAACTGTTTGACCTGCAGATTAAACGTGACCTGATCAAACCCATATCCTTAAGACAGCAGAGATTTTCTTCATATATTTTTTCTGTAGAATCCCTAGAAACAGGAAAGTGAATTGCATTTTCTCCATGAATTTTATCCACTTTTACCTTATAAGGCACATCAATGTTCAGACATTTTTTTCAGCTGAAGTGTGAGAGAAGGCGAATCATATATAATGGTTCTTTATGCCTTTTACCAAGCATGTAGATATAACCTGGCCAGAAGAGGCAACAACATAAGCATTATTTATTTTTTTTTTCACCTGACTTTTCAAAAGGAGAAATATCTGAGTTCTCTGAGCCAGTTATGTTGATTAAAAAATAGATATATAATTAAAAAAAAAAAAAAAAAGAAAGAAAAAGAGAGAGAGAGAAAGAGAGAAGTGGGAAAGAGAAGAAAAAAGAGAAAAGTGAGCTGGTGTTTGGTGAGTTGGTGGTGGTCTTGAACATCTGTTGTCATTCTTAGAGCTGGCCTTAGAAGGTCTCAACAAAACAATACTTGGTTCTGCTCTGTCATGCAGGTTTCCAAGGAAACAAAATGAATTAGGTGAGTGTGACTGTTGCTGGGAAATATGGACTATGTAGAGCACTGATGGAGGATTTGGAAAAGATGGGCGATATTGCTAGCTCTCACCTTGGAAAGGTCACTTAGTGCCTCTGAGACCGCAAGGTTTACACTGTTCACCTTTGCCTTTGAAATTCATCTTTGCAACCCTCCAGAGTTAGGAGCACCTTCTGGTACAGAGATGAACTGCACTTAGTGCATTGGGGTTGCTGTTTTGGTTGTCATCTCTAGGCGCACTTGTAATCTAAATAATCATGTGACTATCTTCAGCACACAGACATGGTTTGGATAGTTCTTTTGATATAACTTTTACAATCTTTTGTTTGGGACTTGCATTCCCTTGAGCTCCCTAAGCCAGACCTTTAAAATCTGTGACTGTGGCTAGAGATCTCTAGCCAGGCACTTGCTCCTTTCTTATAACACACCTTCACAGCATCACCCTTTGGAAGGCTCCTGGAGCTTCAAACACCCTTTCCCTGGTGTAATGTTTGTCTTGTACCCACCTGAGCCAAACCACATGGTCCTCCATTGCTCACATTGGTCCATTTCTTATGGCAACCATCTCAGTCTGTTTCCCCTCTCCTGTACCAATGTGCTTTCTCCAAACTCAGCCTTACAGCCTTTGACCCAACATGCAGTACTGCTGCTCTTGGTCAGCATGCAGCTTCTGGGAGGCAGTCACCTCTGCCCTTCACCTACAACTCATACTTAATTACAGCCTCAAGACAATTTTTTCCTTGTTCATAATAGCTGACATTAAGAAGTAGAGGCAGCAGTCAGCTCTCCTTAAAAGTCCATTGCCTGTGGTATGCAGTGTTGAACTCCATCACCACCAACATGGGTGTCTGCCTGCACTGATAACCATTTGACTAATAAGACAAAGAATTTCAGCCACAACAGTAAAATTCTGTCTTATTTCTCCAAATACAACCTCTACTCTCTTGTGCTGGCCCCGTAGTTAGAGCTATCATTTACATCACTGAAATCCTTTCCTGCTGGATCTCAGCAGTCACGACAGCTGCCTGCCTGAATTCCATTTAAGGAACCCCATTTCTTAGAAGCTTCAGCCTCTGTGTGATCACTGAAGAAGAAAATAAGAAATATCAGAGCCCTGATCTTTCTCTGGCTTTCCAAAGTAGCATATTCTTCCCCAAAATAAGAAATAATGTAGTTCCTTCTGGCAAGACAGTGATAAAAGGGAATGAAAGGACAAAGGAAAATAAGCTACTGGAGAGGAAGAAGAGAAGACAGTAAGGTAATAGCCAAGAGAGAAGTGGAATACCTCTAGGTTGTTGAACAAGGGAGGGTAGAGGGGGAATGGTTAAGTATAAAGAGAGAGAGGACAGAGAGTAATAAGATCATTGAGGAGGAATGAAAAGTTAATATATTATGGCAGAGGAAATGCAATAGGAATGATGCTAAAAAAGAAGCAGACAGTGGCACTGCTTTGTATGTCAACCAGTTACCTATGATACTTTATTTGCACTTATTATTTTTGATTTTCTGTTTATTAACTTTTTAATAAATATCAGCAAATAAAATTTTGAATTTCTTGACTTAGAGTTACACATACATTAACTAGTGAGTAGCCCTTTCCTGCAGTTTGCTTATGAATTATTGGATTTTGTTTTCAAATTCATGGCACCTAAGGTAACACCTGAATAAGACTCAGGTGGAAACAGACTGTATTTTCTTATGTATAAGTTAAAAAAAAAAAAAAAAAGTAAAATAAAAAAAAAATACAGGCTTCAAAGTCATTGAGGTGTTGAGTCCAAACAGAAGGAGATTGTTACAAATGATGAAAACATAATAAAGAGACAGACTGATCCACCAAAATGTAGTCTCACGGTTCAGAACTCAGCAGAGAGAACATTTTGCCATTTGAGCAGGTATGATTTCATTAGGTTGCAGCTATCTGGACTACAACATATTTGCTTGCTACAACATAGATGGAGTTTTGAGCAACCTGATCTATTAAAAGATGTCCCTTTCCATGGCAGGAAGTTGGAACTAGATGATCTTTAAGGGACTCTTCCAACACAAATCATTTTTTGATTTTATGATGTGAGAATCAAGCTTTTTGTGAATAATCACTTATTAATTCCTTCTTAAGCAAAATTAAACAAATTGAAATCTTGTTATTTCTCAAATTTTATTTCAGTGTTATAGATACCCTGGTTTAATAAACAGTTTACTGTTTATTGCTGCTTGTTAGCCATTTTTTTGCAGTTCCTCTCTGAAAAAAAAAAAAAAAAAAAAAAAAAAAAAAAACCACTTCTACACTGTTTTTTCAGTGTATAAAGGTACTGCATGAAAATATATTGTCTTTAAAATTTACAATGCCATTTCTTCCCCATACTACTAATCATTTATTATATTGTTACATTGCAACTAAATGATAATGGAATTTTTGTAGCAACACATATGATAGTGGCAGTAATATCACATGAATCCATTAAGATTGGTATTATTATGATGAATATGAAATTATTTCACTAGGCAAAGATACTCTTTCTAATGATTAGTTAAATTACTGCTGAGTTAAAATAGAAGCCTCATGAGATTGCATATGACATCCACATGGTTACCATATAAATTAATAGTGGTTAGTTCAATGACAGTGATTTCAGATGAATCAGAGATAAGACATTTAAAGTGCTACTGAAATACATCGCAAGTCATTCTTACTTTGTTGCAGAAACATTTATCATAGTGAATTCTTCATTCTGAAGTAAAGGGAACAGCTGTTCTACCACCAAAAAGTTTCAGAACCTGAATAAAACCAAAGTCTCTGTTGTGCTGTCCTGGTTTCAGTTAGGACAGAGTTATTTTTCCTCCTAGTAGCTGGTAGGGTGCTATGTTTTGGATTAGGATGAGAAGAGTGCTGATAACATGCTGATGTTTGAATTGCTGCAGAGCAATGCTTACACTAAGCCAAGGACTTTTCAGCTTCTCGCTCTGTCCTGCCAATGGGCAGGCTGGGGGTGCAGCAAGAGCTGGGAGGGGACAGACCCAGGACAGCTGACCCAAACTGGCCAAAGGGGTATTCCATACCATCTGACGTCATGCTAAACAATATATAGGGGTGACTAGCCGGGGTGGGGGGGGCGGCTGCTGGGGGTTGGGCTGGGCATCAGTCAGCAAGTGGTGAGCAATTCCATTGTGCATCACTTGCTTCGTACACATTATTATTATTATTATTATTATTATTATTATTATTATTATTTTCCTGTCTTAATAAACTGTCTTTATCTCAACTGACAGACTTCACTTTCCAATTTCTCTCCCCCATCCCAGAGAAGGAGGGGGGAGGGTGAGCAAATGGCTGTGTGGTGTTTAGCTGCCAGCTGGGTTAAACCACAACATGTGCAAATTTTTTTACATTAAGAATGTATTATTTCAAGATTCAGACCCAACAGGTATACTTATCATCTAGGTGTAGCATGTCTACTGACAGCTTTACAATAAATTAGAACATTAAAAGTAGAGTGGTAGGACCATTAACAGTAGATGCTAGCAATGTAGACAATGTAGATGAGCAACTTGCTTATCCACTGAGATTAATCTGTTCCTGCTGAAATCCATGTCACTCTTTCTTGACTGAGAGTGTTATCAGTGTGCCTTGTTGATGTCTCTGACCACTACGACTTTCATTTGTAAGCAAGACAAATCCACCATCTTCAGTGGCACTTAGGTTCATTCTGAAGTGCTCTGTAGAACCAGCTTTGTTTTGTTCTTTTTGTGTGTTTTTTGTTTGTTTGTGGTTTTTTGTTTGTTTGTTTGTTTGTTTTTCTTGCACCTGAAGTTCCTTTCAGAGCCAGCTGCTTTTAGTGCTCCATGACAAAACTTGGGAATGGCTCATTGCTTAGGACCTCTCGACTACATTATATGGGTGGTACCATGAAGTCACTCCTTCAGTTCAATCATGACATTACAATTTTGAGCAGCAGTTCATGAAATAAAAATGGATAAGAAGTAAAAAGTAAAAGCAGCCTGTTACCCAGACTCTTTTAGTGGTTAGCATTCTTTTTTGTTGTTGTTGTTTTCTAAATAAAAACAATGATGGAAATACAACATGCAGGTCCGTACTAGCTTTCTTACAAAACAGGACTGACTACCTGCAGTGAATGACAATGTATAGAAGTTTTCAGTAGATTTAAGATGCAAGGGCCATAGCCCTACCATATTTCCTATAATCTAACACATACTTTTCAAGACTGTGTGTTACTTCCTAGGCTTCTACATGGCAAAAATTTTAGGTAATTTAATAAATAAATTAATGTTCCCATCATATGATTTATTTTCCTTACATGTTCTTTTCCTATATTTGTTTTTACAGAGCTACTGAAAACTGTAATGTATTCAGCATATATATAGTTCAAATGCAGGGAATTAAGGTAATTTAAGGTAGTAATCATCAAACCATCATTTTAAAGTTGATTGAAAACTTTCAGATGGTAGTAGTAGAAAATCTCCACCTGGATGCATATAAGTATATAGGGACCGATGAGATTCATGCCAGAGTACTCAGAGAGCTGGCTGATACAATTGCAAGACCTATCTCAATTATTTTTCAATGGTCTTGGGAATCTGGAGAGGTCCCAGTTGACTGGAAACTGGCACATGTTGTTCCAGTTTTCAAGAAAGAAGACCCTGGTAATTACAGGCTGTAATCTCGCTTCAGTGCCTGCTAAAATTATGGGAGTATTCTGGGAGTTATTGAAAATGTCCTAAAAGACAATGCAGTCATTGGTCATAGCCAGCGTGGGTTCATGAGGGGAAGGTTCTGCTTATCAAACTTATTTTCATTTTAATATTTTAATATGGTTTTAATATGGTTTTAATAAAGAAATTAATATGGTTTCTCACAGTATTCTTCTGGGCATAAAGCTAGTAAAATACATATCATATTGGATGAAGAATTACCCTATGGATCAGGGTCCAAATGTTATAGTAAGTGGGATTACATTGGGCTGGCAGCCAGTCACTAATGGGGTTCCCCAGGGCTCCATTTCAAGGACGGTTCTCTCTAATGTTTTCATAAATGACTTGGATGTAGGACTTCAAGGTATACTGAATAGTTTAGGGATGATCCTAAATGGGAGGAGCTGTTGACTCCTTCGAGGGAATAGTTGTCTTGCAGAGAGATCTTGACAAATTAGAGAGCTGGCCATACCAAGAATATGAAGTTTAAAATGAAGAGGTGCCATATTCTGCACGTGGGAAAGGGCAGTTCTGGCTGTATGTACAGACTGGGAGGTGAGAGGCTGGAGAGCAGACCTACAGAAAGGGATCTGTGTGAGCTGGTTGACGGCAAGTTGAATATAAGACAGCAGTGTGTCCTGGCAGCCAAAAGAGCCAACTGTACCCCAGGGTGCATCAAGCATAGCACTGCCAGCTGGTTGAGGGAAGGGATTGTACTCTGTGCTGGTGTGGAACCTCAAGTTCTGTGTGCAGTTTTGGGCACCACAGTATAACAAGGACACAGAATTATTAGAGAGTGTTGAAATGAGGGCTATGAAGATCATGAAGGGTCTAGAGGGCAAGATGCATGAGGAGCAGCTGAAGTCACTTGGATTGTTCATCCCAGAGAAGAGGAGACTAACGGGAGGACTTGTGGCAGCCTACAGCTTTTCTCATGAGTGGAGGGACATGTACTGATCTCTGCTCTCTGGGGGCCAGCAACAGGACCTGAGGGAATGGCATGGAGCTGGGACAGGGGAGGGTCAGGATGGATGTTAGGAAAAGGTTCTTCACCAAGAGGGTGGTCAGACACTGGAGCAGCGTCCCCAGGGAAGTGGTCATGACATTGAGCCTGCCAAAGTTCAAAGAGCATTTGGACAACACTTTCAGACATATGGTCTGATGTGGGGATGGTCCTGTGTGGAGGCAGGGGTTGGTCTCGAAAATTCTTGTGGGTCTCTTCTAACACTGGCTATTCTATGATTCTATGAAAATATCAATCATGATCTTGAAAGGATGGTGGAAACATGGTGTAGAAATGAAATAATTTATCATATGGGTTCTCCATAGGCTCAGCAGTTATATGATAATGACTTGATATGATTAGAGAAAGAAACTACAGTTCAGTGACAATAGTAAAACCTGTAAAATTAAGGAGCTGAAAACAGCACTTTTTAAAGGAGTTGTGTGATTCATTGCATTAAGTGTTTACTAAAATTATTATATTACACTTTCATAGAGGGGTGTAATGCTGTTTGTATGAATATTAATCTAGAGAAGACAAATAGACCAATTCTCATCTCAGCTATCCAGGTATAAAACTGCAATAACATGATTGCACCAGAGAGGAACTTGACTGCAACAATGGGAATAGTATTCGTTCATTTCAATGGAGTTTCTCAGATCATCTTCTGCAATATGGATGCTTCTGTTTAACATGAAAGCTTTGCTTTACTAATAGCTATGTATTTGACAGCATTGTATTTAGGGAAAGTTGATCATGGTGATATCGTTAGTCATACAAGTTGTGCAAGTCATACATGCCACAGCCCATTTCCTTTATAGTATTATATAATATAAATTGTTTAAATTTAGCCCAACTGTCAAGATAACTCTAAAAAGTAGTCTAAGTGGATTTATTAAAAGGCTCTATTAATGGTTTTTAGATGTTAGCTTTAAATAGTTCATTAGTAGACTGCACAGCACCATGCCAGAGAGGGACACTGCTCTACAGCATGACTAATCAGAAGATTCTATACAGATGATTTCATCACAATACAGTTTATATATAAAACTCTTTCTTATCTCTTCCAGTTGCACTAGTCATATCATTATTGTTTTTGGTTTTGACTATTTCTTAAACACAACTGTAAAATAATCTAAATCCTATGTAATAGAGTAAACTTTAAATATATCATTCTCAATAATTTACAAAACTCACCAAATCATGCTACAAATTCAATTCATTACTGCAAAACAAGAAGACATACTACAATTAGCTTTTCAATAATACAGTGGACGAAACTAACATTTTCTACCATTTAATCTGAAATATCTTCTCCACTAAATGAAGTAGGATTGAGAATGGCATAAAGAATAATGGATATTTTTGAATCAAATTAACAGACTATGACAGGCACTTCCATACTTTCAATCAAACTACACATTTACCAAATACTTGTTATTATGCAGAGATTTAAATTTGGAGCTTGTTTTGCCTTGTAGTTTGCTGTTCTCCTAAACTGCATGAGAAGAGTCTGGAATTGTCTGACTAAGCGATCCCTTTTCCACAAAGCTGTGAAACCTTAGAAAATTACAAGAATAGTCTGTATCCATTGTTTTCATTGTCAGCTTTAATTAGGCAACAGCACTCCATGGCTGATGTATGCAAACCCTTAAATGGCATAAACCGTACCTTAAAAATTGCATGTATAAGAAGAACTGTGTGAGTGAGCAGGTGCTGGTGATCTAGGTGAATCGTTTCTGATTTTGATGAGTTCTTGTTTGAAGGTCTTTATGGGACAACATGTTGCTTTTGGTTTTTTTAAGCATTACTGACTGAAAAAATTCATGCTAAAAAACATTAACTTCTAAGTAGCTAACATCTGGATTTATACTTAAAACTTCTGGCAAAAGAGAATCTATTGAATCCAGAATAGAATCAGAAGACAGGAAGTAGAGCACTTGGATCACATCAACATCTGATCAAGCAGCAGGGAATATAGGCAACCAAGATAAACTCCGAACAGTATTTAAGTATTTAAGTATTTAAGGTTCCTGAAGCAAAACAGCAAAATCTGTATTTAAAGTGCATTTGATAGTGACCACATTGCTTCTGACATCCTATAGAATAACAAGGACAATGAAGTAGCGTTCAGCAAGCATCTGTGAAAGCTTGGGTAGCAGACAGGTAACAGCTTATAAGCCACATTTCCGTTTTGGTTTGAATTCACAAAGAACTTCACTGTTTCATGATTCTTGTTGAGACATGCTTCCTTTTGAGAAAATATAACTAAAAATAGAGTTCAAAAACAGGCTGCAGAATACCAGACAAAGGTAGGCTGGTAGAAATAGAAGATAGGTGTAGGAAAGAGAGATGGTGAAGAGAGAGGCATAAAAAGGGAAGGAAGGGGAAACCTGGCAAGAATAGGGAAGGGAAGTGGAAACCACAGAGCCACAGATAGTAGTAAGAGTATTCACAAAGTTCTATTTGAAAAATATGCTTTGAAGGAAAATGGGGGGTTCTCTTAGTGCCATGTAAGGGAAAGAAAGAGGTGAAGCAGACAGCTGCAGGTAAGGAGAAGCAGGTCCCTAGGGGGTGGGAAGTAGCAGTCACTCCACTGCTCTGAGAGAGGGGGAGAGACGTTACCCCAAGGGCAGCTTTTCTCTCTCCACAGGTTAAAAGATAGTGAGGAGGAACAACCATGCAAATTATAGAGGGTAGATCTATTTTATTCGTTGGAATTTATGTGATTATTGAATTGATGGAAATTGATTTCTGGCTCCGGATTATTTTCCCTAGGTTTTCTTGCCACTTTGTGATACCAATTTTTCATTCTTTAGGTTTGAATATCTGTTTGTGTCTTACTTCTGTAAAAGTCAAAAAATGAGTCTTATAATTTTTCATTTTTAATGGAATTATTTTACTGCTAAAGAGCTGCATTGTCTTGTAGTTCATGCAAAAGCAAAAGCAAGCAAGGAAAAATAAATAAATAAATAAATACACTTTATTAAGTAGTTGTGGTACAATTTTTCATATTTATATCAAAGCCAGAAAAAAATCATCTTGATTTTCAAATTCCAAATATAACTTCCATTATATGGAAGATGGAAGACTAGCATTTTTTTGCTTGCAAACTAAGCAACTTTGATCCATTAAGAGCAATATGTATAGTCCTAGAGTACCTGCCTCAGTGTTTGCTCTTAAAAGTATACCCTTTTTGCACTTTCTGAATAAGTGAATACTTTTACCACAACATTTGCTAAAGTGCTCAGAAAATACTGCTGCTAAGTTTAAGGAACATTATACTAATTTATAAGGGAATTGCGTGCTAAGATTATTTATTTATTCTAAATTTCCATGGTGACCAACAACTGCTCTTTAAGACACTCATACAACTCTAGAGAGCATTGTCAGTATTGTCTATGCAACAAATGAAAACCCAGAATGTGCATACTTTTTCCTGAGGTATGTAAATTACAGCAGGCATGATATGAATAATGCATCCTGTGGAAATTAGCATATTTTTCAAATGCAAAACAGATTCTATATGCCCAGTTAAAATGGGTTTCTCTAAATGTTATAGCAGAAGAAAATCTCACTTTCATAGTGGAAAGAAAATGTGGTACCATCAATATGACTTAACTAAAATGCCTATAGTGATCTGAAATTTCTAAAGTAAGAAAATTCCCTTTACAGAAATCTGAAACTAATTTTTAATTTGGGACATCATCCTGTAAACTGTGCTTTTGATTTCTTTGGAGTTTTCATGTTTTTATATCTGCTAGAGTAAGTTCTCTATACAGGGAGAAAAACTTTCTATGGCAATAACCAATAGTATGGCTGCAGAAAACCTATGTCAGTGTAGCATAGCAATTTTTCATTCTTCTTCTTATATTTTCTTATTTATTTCTCCTTCTGTTCACATTTGTCCTAATAAATGTACATGTTTATGTATAATGATTAAAAATAATATTATTCCTAATTTGTACTTTAAAACTTCATAGAGAAAAAAAAAATGCTATAAATCATCAGTTTTAGATGGAAAGTGTTTGAATTGCAAGAGATCTTCCCCTTCTGGAAAAGAAGGTAAAATAAACTGAGTGTGACGGGTGCTAGTGGTGCTGCTTTGTGTTCACTGGAGGGCATTCAAATGGCAAGGAAGGGTGTGCAGTGTGCGTTAGGAGAGAAGAAGAGGAACAAAGGGAAGGGTAAAAGCTATAGAAGTTTGTAGTGGAAGGGACTTGTGATAGACTGTGAAAAACCAGCCTCTGTTTCAATGTATTTTCTCTCACTAGGTTTAAAAAATTAGGTCTTCAGCTGTTGCTTAGGGAAACTAATTTGACTGTTTCTGACTGTTTTTTTTTTTTTTTTTTTTTTTTTTTTTCCCACCTCTTATTTTTGTAATTTTTGATATTTAATCTGAAATTCAATAATTTTTTTCTTCTTGGGTTTGGACTATGTCCTTCTGTGCTCAGAATGAGCCCTATAGTCCCTGCAATAACCTGCAGGATTCCCAGAAAACTTCATTAGGCTTGGTTATCATTTGACCAATTCTACATATTTTCCATATTTGTCTCTTTCTTCTTCTGGCACCAGAGCTGAATGACCATGAAGGTAACCACAGAGCACATGTTCAGGATCTGGTCCTTGGGCAGAGTATATGAAGAACATTCCTTGCAACCCCACACCATCCTTCTGTTCACTATTGTTCCCTTCCTTCTTGATTTTTTTTTTTTTTTTTCCCAGAACTGTGATTCTTGCTAAAACATTCTGAGTTAATCTTAATTAGTATTACTCTAATATTCAACATTAGATGATTTTTATCTCAATGGGTTTTGTAATCCCTGACCCTTATGCCAAAAATTACTCTGACAATTTTTAAGACTTTCTCCAGTTCTAAAATTCTTACATAGAAAATCATACTCTCTTGAAATGTAATCTACTACCACAGGTTTTGCTACATAAACCCATCATTATTTTAAGTGTTAGGGGAAATCATGTCTTATTGCTAGTTCATCGAGAATAATGTCTAAGGCAGATATGCATTTGACTGTTTCTTAGGCCAGAGTTTGTACTAGGATCAGAAATCCTACATTAAGAGGTAGGATCAGAGCCCTTGATAACTCAGTGTCCATGATTTGGTTCTGGAAAGGAGTAAAAGGGATGAGTCAGGACTTGAGAGCTGAGGTCTCATTGATGCGGTATAGAAAGAATGTCAGAATTCAGGTAAGCAGCTCCCAGAACTGTTAGAGAACAGGAAAATGGAGCTGAGCACTGGGCCAAGGGATGATGGCAGGAAAGACTGAGTTTATGTATGTCCAAATATTTTGTGGAGCTGTTATGTGAAATGTATAGTAGTCTATGAACCCTGGATAGAAAAGATGAAAAAGTTCATCAAAGCAATATTTTAAAGTCTAGAATTACTATATGAAGTGATTCAGGAAATATTCGTTTCAGTTCTGATTTCTTATGCTACTCATTCAAAGATCATAGAGAGAATTATTCTGTCATTGCTTTAGTTCTTGGTATCTCACCCCAAATATACCTCTTCATATTCTATTATTATTTAAAATATTTTAACTTTGTGGAACAGCAGTAAGTTTTCTTTATAAACAATGAAATATTGATACATTTATAAGAAAGTCCAGGGTACTGTTTTGTAGATAACAGTACAACTATAGCCACCTCTTACCTTTTTGGAAACATAAGTTGTTAGAAATCAAACAACTTTAATATAGTATTGTTATTCTAAAGTTAACTAGTTACCACAGTTTTTCTTCTTGATGTACAGCTGCAAATATAAATCATGGAAGATTTTTAAAAGGTATGAGGATAATCAGGCAGATTTAAGTTTCATAGATCAGCTCCATCTAGGCGTTAGGCTAGGTTGTCCTACAGCAGTTTTAAATCACATCAATATCAGAATAAAATACCCAAGGCAGTGAGCTATCAGAAGAGACATTTTGACTGTCAGTGTAGATAGACAAATCCAAAAAGTGAAAAAATAAATAAATAACAAAAATATAGAGATTTGATCTGAAACTGAATCTGATTGGAATCTTCCAGATTACTTTTATTCTAAGGTTGCCACTTTCATATGGCAAAATAATAATAATAATAATAATAATAATAATAATAATAATAACATCTTTAAAAACAAACAAACAAAAACCCTGGGAAATAATAGTCCCTCTTCAGTGTTTCTGACTGTGTAAATATACATGTTAAAAGCATATTGGATTTTGAAACCTTTGCCTTCTGCAATAGAATAAGGACATTATTATTTTACAAGTGCAAATTTTACATGCATTTCCACATGATTTTAATACACTAGAGTAGTTAAAAAATCAGAAATCAAATTTGAAATACATGGAAATCTTCAAGATAAGAAACATACAAGTAGAGCCAATACACATAAGATAATCTTTTCAAATTTATCATAAATAAATCATTTGCATCCATACCGTTAAGACTCCTACACTTTATTTAATGTAAAATTGCTATTTCGCATTCTGAATTTTAAAGTTGTACCAAAGCTTAAGGTCATCACAAGATCACATCTGCCAAAAATAGTGTATTTTTATCTCTGCAACATGAGGTGTGAAAATGAATGTGAAGGGTGTATATAGGTCGAGTACAGACTTCTTTTGTTAGACAAAGTTAGATTCCTTCCATACAGAGGTTTGGTTAATTAGATTTTAGAAACAATTTAAATCCACAAACTATAGGAAAAATCTAAAAATGGTTTGTGGAATTGATTTTACTTCAACTAGATTACATTTAGACGTGGTACATGCTCCTTTTTTTTTTTTTTTTTTTTTTTTAACAATAGTAATATATATTTTCCTTTTTATTATTGTTAAAAAAAAAATAAGGTGTGATACTATGATTCTAAATTCACATTTAGGGATGCAGTGGATCTTACAGGGAAAAAAAATGAGAAGGATCAGGTTCTGTAATTATTAGAGCTTGAGTATATTTGCGAAGTATGTTTGCAAATTCAATGCTCTTACAAATACAGCTCTAAATTCATACTTCACTATAATATACAAAAGGTAAAATATAAAAATTAATAAGGGCTTTTCACAAAGTATTGTAAAATCAATAACTCCAGGCAATAATGTCAAATCTTCAAATGTATTCAGTCTTTAAAAACACAAAGCTAATCTCCTCCTCCTTCCCCCCGAGAAACCGTTTGAAGAAATCTTCTGAAATATTGATTCCAGCAAAAGATTTGGCTTGTGGCTACAGTGCTACATCTGATATTTTGCAGTGGAAACCAACCTCTTGCCAGACCTGAACTGCTGAGCCCAGTTCTGGAAGCCCAAACCAGGTTGGACACTGCTATTCATCCAAGTTAGGTTAGGTAAGCTGCTCTCTAGGCCTTTACATACATCCCAAAGAGCACTTCATATGTTGTTAGCACATGGTAACACTAATAAATTGTTTTTGGTAGCTTCCTTTATTTTCCAGTTTCTTCTTCCCATACCCAAACCCCCAAATCAAATAAATTTAAAACTTAGTTTTTATTTTCCCATGAAATGAGTACTAACAGTGTATGTTTTAGCCTATTATTATGCATTTAAGTGTGAAAGTTGTTGTGGGACATTAGTATGTCATATGGTCAATGAAGGCTTGTCAGTGCTTTCATGAGACAATATAGAGTATCTAAGTTGAGTGACCATTTGTTTTTCACATGCATATCAATCTCTGTATAATTTTTTGCCAGGGAATCTAGACAACACCTCAAGGTTTACTGGGCACTTGGAATCCACTTTTGGTTCAAAAAACTCGAGTTGCAGACTGTTGTAACCAGGAGACTACATAGGGAAAGTATCAAAATATGTTCTTACTCTTTCCTAGAAATCTGTACGTACATTTTTTGGAAACAGTGGTGGGAGAGTGGCCACTGGTCTGACCCAGGACATCTCTACTTTTGCACACAGTCAAAATAATTTGATGAGTGCCCCTTAATTTATATTCAAGGCATAAAGCATCAGTGGCTTAGGGCAAAGGGGGAATTGTTGATTTCAGAAACAAACAAGCAAACAAACAGAAAACAGCACATGAAAGAGGAAATTCTTAAGTACCTGGAAGCCGGAAAAAAACTTGTTGGGCTGGGTTCTGATTTAGCTTCAAAGAATTAACAGTAAATCCTTTCCTACAATTATGAGACTAGAATTGAAAATACATGTGTTGCAAGTCCTGCTGCTACCTTCTACAACCCAGCAGAGTTCTTTGAAGGAAGCTTAGCCTGCTCCAGCCTCTGAAGTACAGATTTCCTTGAATAGATACTTCTCTTGGACAAAACATCCCCATGAATTAACACTAGTTACACTCTGTAAGAAAGCTTATATAGAGCTTTCAGGGCGTTTTCTCAAAAGACCTCAGTGTGTGCAGTGATAAGCTTTGGTCCTCTGGGATCTTGCTCTTCCTTTAAGAATACTAAGCAGTGAGTCACCTTATTATAAGTTTGGACTTTATAGCCAGGCGTGCTGGCAAATATGATTAAGTTTGCAACACATTCTCTCTCCCCCAGATACTCAGCTTGTTAATGAGAATGCGTGTTTGAGGATCAGTACCCAGCAGACCTCATAACTTGATGTCATGGGGAGTAAGAGTGTGGCAAGTGTAGTGCAAGATGGGTGTTCAGCTCACACCTAAAATAGGGAGAAAAAGGGGCAATTTTTTTGGTTGTTGTTGATTCATAAAACCTTTGTAACTGCTGCAACTGCTTAATTTGTTGAGTTAATGAATACAGCATTACTAGAACATTAAGAGGCATATGCTGAAAGACTTTCTGCAGCCTGCAAGCCTGTGCCTATAGGCACGGAGAGACAGATTCCTGCATGGGATAGATTCAAAGCACCTAGAGGCAGTCTTTTGCTCAAAATCACCCTGTGGAAGAGCTTTTATTACTTTTTGTCATAAAGAGATGCAGGAGACTTCCCTCCCAAAGGAATATCTTTCCTACGAATATCTTTCTTTCCTTCCCCAGAGATACTGTTTGGTGTGTGTTTTTACTTCTTTTTTCTTTTTTCTTTTTTTTTTTTATTTTTTTGATGGAAGTTGATTTTATTTTGTCTCTGAATGCGTTACATGAAACAGTGAAGTATCAAACTGCTTTTTTTTTTCCCCATTAAAAATAATTATTTGCTTCCAAATTATTATTATTATTATTATTTTTCAGACAGATTTTAGTCTCAAGAAAACATTTACAACTGAAATAGCAACCCCAAACATAAATAAGATTTATAATGGAAATTACAGCCTTGACTCTAACATTATGATCACATACTTCTACATAAAACAGTGAAGCCTTTCTATTGTATAATCTACTATTGGTCCTGTTATGTGACCTAATTAAAGCCCTACCTCAAGGATGTCCTTGTCATGCCAGCCAAAATATTAGGACAATTTAGGAGTTCCCTAAGGAGGGACCTGTGAAACTGCAGAGAGTGATCAAATGCCAGTTTTCACACACTAAGAGGACTTTGGAGCAAGTTATGAGAAACAGTGCAATGTAGGAATTACTCCATTTTCCAACACAGAGATCAATTCATATCAGATGCTTTAACAAATATTTTTTTTTATGAATTGGCATATCTAATTAAGTTTATCATAAAACCTGCAGTGATTGAAATCAATTACTCAAATGTCCTTGGACCTAGTAGCTGCATTTCTGGAGTTCAAAGATTTCTGCTTATGGTATCTTTGAGCTGCTGAGTAGGACTGGAGATGATTTATTTTTTATTTATTTTTTAATGTAAAAGTCTTCAGAAAACATGAGATATGGTCCCCAGTGTTGTTCCCCCCCTCACTGATTGTTCCCATGAGCACAGAGGAAATCAGCAATACACAACAGTAGGGGTGAGAGCAGGTTCAGTGCTGGGTGAGAAAGAGGTGCCTGGCTCCTGAAGAAGGTCCACAATGTGAGAGGGGCAGTCAGGCATGGAGGGAGACTGAGAGAGATTGAAGGATACAGAGAGCCAAGGGGCAGGGGCTGAATCAGGAGCAGAAGGCAAAGACAGCATCCTCAGCTCACACTATTGAAGTGCTGTACAAATTCCCACATCACCAATTTCCTTTTAGCTCATTCTAAAGCACTTGGAGTGCTCTGCTTCTCACAGGTAATCATCTGAAAAACAGACGAAGCAATGTGTGAATGTGAATTCCAATATGCAATTACTAATTTAAAATTTGTCAGATAAACATTTCATGTCTTCCTTATTTTATGCTCATAAAATATTTGGTTGGTTATCCAATTAAGGCTGCTACCTTAAATAATAAATAAAAGGGCACCAGAAGACATGCAGACATGTGCCTCTGTGCTGATCAGCTGTATGTGTGCAGTGGCTCAGATCAGTTAAGGGTAGCTGGAAACTGGCCAGCTGGCTGCAGTAATCTCTCAAACATCAGGAACAGTGCCTTGTGAGTGAGCCACTACCCCTTCAGTGGGAAAATCAAATTATAAATGGATGCATTCTTCAAGCAAATGGTTGTACTGAGCAGCTGAAGAGCTTCCCACTTGCTGAAATACATTTGCAGAATGCATTTGTTGAATCACCATCAACACCAAATGAGTTCTCAAACTTGAAGTTTGCCTGTGGATAAGAAGAGCAAGTAGTTAATGTAAATAATGTGGCAGTAAATAACTTGGTTTGCTTTAAAATGTACTCAATTCTCTTTCTTAAAAAAAAAAAAAAAAAAAAAAAAAAAAGAATCTGTGGAGCTGGAAAAAAACAAGTTTGTTGTGGGTAACCAGTAGATAGCACAGCGTCCTCAATGCGGAACAGAGTAAAGGTCAGCTTGCTCTAAGTGTTAGGGGAAAGAATTTCAAATTTCCCAGAGATCAGTTACAGCTTCTTTTTGCCAAAATGAATTTAAAATCAGTTTCACACTCCCCCAACATTCTTTCAGGAATGATTAATATAAAAAAAAAAGGGTGGCAAAAGCAGCTATATGTTCTTTTTAAGGGGGGAAATAAATAAATAAATATGTAATTTAACTTCCAATTCTTGAACTGATACTGGGTGAGTATTAAACTTCAGCAGCTGTGTCCTCAAAGGTGACCTAGTCAGTAATTTTTTTGCAACTTCTTTATGCTTTTAGGGTTGTAACATTTTTGTAGTGCAAAATAGTGGTCATGAAACATTATCTGTGCAAATCGTGACATTGAATTTTCATCTAGGCTGCTGCCAGCTAACCTCTGGGACTGCATCCTGCTGGGTTTCTTTTTTTTTTTCTTTTTTTTTTTTTCTTTATTATTTTGATGTGGCATTGCTAATGAGTTGTGAAATTTCTTGTGCTGAGCATTCAAAGCCTTTAGCACATTCCTGCATTTGGCAGTTGTGGGAGAGGGTTACTGCAGAACTGTGTTTTGCCATCTGGATGGTTTCCTTTTCAGAGGCCCTGCAGGGACAGGGAGATTGTAAATCTTTGCTTGGCATTTTCAAAGGGTTAACAAAGGAATTAAAAGCTCCATTAACATTGGAGAAGGATGACGGTCAGTTACTGTGCTTACATACATTGGGCTTTAAGACAATATCGGAATGAAGGAGTTGAGACTGCCTAAATGAAGTGGAGGATAAGTAAAATTTAGTAGGTATTGCAGATGAAGAATGCTACCTTAATGAGTACATGGAGAGTGTTGAAAGGAATGAGTACAGTACATGATGCTTGATAAGCTGGAGAGAGGGGATGAGATGATGGGTCTGGAGAAAGGAAAGTCTTTAATATTGTACAGCCTTGTTAGGAAGTTTTTTATAAAGGATTTTGTAGCTCTGTTCGGGTTTTGGATTTGAATCCCATTATACAGTTCTTGATGTGATAGATATTCATTGAAATCCCAGACCTATTTTGGATGCTTACAAATCCATGCTCAAGAGCCAGAGAAATTTAAACCATTACTGTGACACAAACAACATTAAAAGAATGTTATTAAGCTTGTGGAGATGAATAATGTTCTTTAATGTATTTCTGTGCACGTGTGTAATTTACTTGGTGTTTTGTTTTTCATTGGTTTTTAGAAATATTTCCATCTTGTTGATTCATACTGATATTTGCATAGGTCAGCAGCAGACTGGGAATTATTAAAACAGCTGAATGTGTCACTTAAACTAATGGAATAGTTACCACTGTCAGCTGCAGTATTGGTGTTAGTCCACAATAGTTTTACAAGGGTGTTTCATAGGCATTTATTGAACAGCAACAGAAGGGACTGGAAACTCAGGACTCTGAGCTTCTGGTCTAGATTTAATGAGGGAAAGTGTTCCAGGGGACAGAGACTCTCCTTGTTCTCCCTAAGTTTGATCCTTTTCCAACCCACCCCTTCTAGCCTGTCATGGTTGCTTTTTTTTTCCCAGATCTGGGTCCTTAAACATCTTCCACTTGGCAGTCAAGACAGGTGGGATTCATCTCACCTAACTTTAGATTCTGCAACACAAATGTCTGAGTTAGTCTTCTAACCTTCTGTTATCAAAGGTAGGATGCTACACATTTGACCTATTTTAGACGCCTATTTTAGGTTGAGATGAATTGTGTTTTGATAGTATTTTTTTCTTGCCAGTGACTATGAAAGACCTACATGACTGGCTAATTTAAATAACTACCTGCTGTCTCTTCTACTACTGCATTTCCAAGCAGCAGTCCTTCACTGGTTTCTTTGCTCTAATCCAGGGGAGGAGCAGAAAAGTTGCAGACTGAGATATATCCTTTCCTTTCCTTCCTTGGTTCACTCTTTTTGCTGTCATGTGTTTGCCTAATTTTGCACATCTTGCCTGGGCATTATCAGTTAATGACACTGCCTATGAGCATCAAAGATAGAAGATCCTTGCTGTAAGGCTGAGTGTCAGCCCTTCCCTGGAATATCCACTGCAAGTCATTACAGTCATGGCAGCTTCCTCCCTTTGGACATGGGGTAGAAAGAGAACACTCATGTTGTGCCTGTGTCACAGACAATACTCTGACAGCAGGGGAAGTTTTATTCTGAGACCACCGTGGCCCTCTGTGTCTCTGAAACAAAATTATTATTTTGTGTGTGCATTTCTTGCAGCCCAAAGATTTGCAAGGAATTGGGCTCTGTTGCAACTCATCAGAGAGTTGTTTTATGTGTGAAATAGGATATGTATTGCATGCTGGAGGGCATTACAAAAGAATATACAGGTACATTTAAGAGCATAAATCCTGAAGAGAGGTTGTTGGAAGAGTTTTTTAGGCAAATAGGACCAAACGGTGTCATATGCTTAGTATTGTCTGTTATTGGGAAAACTATTTATCAGACTACTAGCGTGGTCAGTTTGGAGGATTGGGGTGCAGTATCTAGTTTTTATTCTCCTTCCTTTATTTAACAAGGTAGAAATACCCACAGAAATTTTGGGGGAACTTGGAGAAATTTTTACCTCAAATTATTTCTAAATGTGCTAGTTCAAGCACAAGAGACTGCATTTAACCATGGAATTGGCATCTTCCTAGTTCATCTCAATTCTTGACTCAAAGCTGCCTATATGGAGTAGCAAGTCCCAACAATTCTCTGTTAGCCAGGAATGGGGAGTTATATTCTTATGTAATTATCTCTGTATTGATGTTTATTTTATTTTTTTTTCTAACTTGGCACAAAAGAATACTATCCTTCTTCTGTCAAATGTGAAAACCCAAAGCACAGGAACTCTAGATCTTCTTCCTTAAAGGCTAGAATTTAGAAGAATTGTAAAGTGCAAAACATTTTTTTTTTTTTTTTTTTTTTTTTCTGTAGACTGAATTCCAAAAATGGCAAGGCTGTTTTAAGAAAATTCCTCCCAAACTCTTCAGACTGAGCACCAACTTGAAATGTTCAAAGGTGTTGTGGTTTAACCCGGCTGGCAGCTAAACACCACACAGCCATTCGCTCACCCTCCCCCCTCCCTCTCCGGGATGGGGGAGAGAAACAGGAAAGTGAAGCCTGTGGGTTGAGATAAAGACAGTTTATTAAGATAGAAAATAATAATAATAATAATAATATGTACAAACAAGTGATGCACAATGCAATTGCTCACCACTTGCTGACTGATGCCCAGCCCAACCCCCAGCAGCCAGCCCCCCACCCCGGCTAGCCACCCCTATATATTTTTCAGCATGACGTCAGATGGTATGGAATACCCCTTTGGCCAGTTTGGGTCAGCTGTCCTGGGTCTGTCCCCTCCCAGCTCTTGCTGCACCCCCAGCCTGCCCGCTGGCAGGACAGAGCGAGAAGCTGAAAAGTCCTTGGCTTAGTGTAAGCATTGCTCTGCAGCAATTCAAACATCAGCATGTTATCAGCACTCTTCTCATCCTAATCCAAAACATAGCACCCTACCAGCTACTAGGAGGAAAAATAACTCTGTCCTAACTGAAACCAGGACAGAAGGTTAAGTACTAAACTATGGCCAGGTTACATGTGAATGGAAACTGCATTTTAAATAAGAAATCTCATTAGAAATAAGAGATGCTTCCCAAACCTTATCTGATTTTAGTGCCCCCTAAAATTCTGTGATCAAACTAAATGGTTTTATATATACACAATTGGAAAGACTTAGATTCTGCACTTATTCCAGGTCCACATCCAGAACTGCAATATTATAATATGAAAATCAATCTAGTAATTATTTTTATGAAATAAAACATGAAATGCATTATTATATTTTGATATTGAGGCTTTAAGTGGGGGTGTAAACTTGAGGGTGATTAGATTCTTTGCAATGTTATTTTTTTCAGGTCCTTTTTACTGATCTTAGCTACATATTGTACAAATCTCCTTTCGGTTTCATTTAAGTCCCGGTGTCATTGAAATGGTATCACCGTGATGGAAGACTTATTTAATAGTTACATATTGTAGTGCTTAGAAGCATCTGGATAGGTGATGCAACATTTTCTCTGTGGTGTTTCTTTTAAGTTACACAAAACAAACCAAAATTGCTTTTCTTGAATTTTGTAGTCACTGACTTTATGCAGCTTTTCAGGAATAACTGCACTCTTTATCTAAAAGTTGTTGCTCCTACTTGTTTTTAAAATCCGGAGTCCAAGCACATTAAAATGATCAAAATCTCTAAAAATAGCAAAATCTGTTTATTTCAATGAATCAGAAGTTTTGGCTTTAGCAGGATACAGAGAATACATGTCCTTTTTCTGTTCCAATGCTTGCACTTGCTATTTCAAAAGAATAACAAGTCTTTTTAGAATATCATGCTTAGTGGGAAATCAAGAAAAAGTTCCAAATTAGTGGAACCTAAAAAGGTGAAAAGCATTTCTGTAACATTTATGAGATCTATAAAATCCCTCTTGTTAGGCACAAGAGGCCTTAGAATGTCATTACTCTGCTGGATTAATCCCTGCCCAGTGACTTCTGACCCTGCCCTGTATCCCTACAGCTGCAAGTATCTTTGCCAAAAGTCTATATCTCAACACCCTGAAGGTGAGAGTGTGGTGTTGATAAACATAAATCCTGCAACAGGTAGTTGGAGAAAAAATATGCAGCTTCAGCAGGTATGTAATTAATAATTTGTCCAATAAGTAGCTTCAGAAACTCCTTATTTAAGATTTTTGTCCAATAAATAGCTTCAGATAAGCACCAGACTTAGCAGCCTGCTAAGTCAAAAGCACCTTTATTATTATCCTGAGAAAGGAAAACACTGAAGAATTTTTATACTGAAACAAAATTGTCTTTCAGTTCCCTAAGTTAAACCCAATAGCCTCTGGTTATCTCATTTCAGTCAGATCAGATACTATAACATCAGTGCTTGTAGCACTTGAATTGTGTGTCTGTCTCTAGCAGTTGTAAGTGCTTTAAGATCCAGATACTATTCATGTAGAGAGAATATCAGAGGACACCTTTCCTGGCAAACTCCTCAATAGTTTCCTCAAGCTTCAGAGCAAATTTGTGAAGAAGTCTACTTTATGCTCTCAAGGATTATTTTTCCAGTCAGATTTTCTTTTTTTCATATATTTCAGAGCTCTTGAAATTTATGTTTTAAAATTTAGCACATTTCATTCATAAATCAGAACTCTGTGGAAACAAATTATGAGATATAGTCACATGTCAAAAAGATAAATCAGGACTTAATGGCCAGAATAGAAGATATTTTCTCATCAGACAGCTAGACAACTAATTAATGTTATCATTTTTAAACCAACCAAAGACATACAACCATGTTCTTAGTTGGAATGCATAAATCTGATACATAGTTAACACTTATCATTTGGATTATTTTGTCGTATGTTTATAAATCAGTCTGTTAAATAAGATTTGAGCAAGGTCTATAAATTAACACAATAAATTAAGAGTGTGTGGTTTCTGCTGATAAATAAGGAATTAAAGTATTGGAGGTAACCAGACAGACAATAAATTCACGTTCCTAAATTAGGTGATGGTTAACTGTTATAAATCAAAGCTGCAAATAATGTTTATCTCCTCAAATGTTCATTATCAAAAAGTTTTAAAGAAGAAGAGAAAAGCTCTGAATTTAAAATCAGCCCCCTCTTTTGCATACAAATAGTGTACATTGTAAAGACTGTGAGGAGCATGGGTAGATTCTCCTGTTTGAATGGTCCCAACATTGGCTTTTGTTCTCCTTTGTTTCTGAGATTTGCAGCAAGTGATATACTGGTATAGGACTTACTATAACACTGTGTTTCATGCTATTAAGCACATCTGCAAATCAGAGGATGCTTGGTATTCCCCCCAAAATGAATACACCATGGCAATGCAGAAGAGTATCAGACTTGCCTCTGTTGATTTTCATCCTCCCCCTCCCCTGTTCTGACAATCTGTGCAAACAATGGGAAGCTGAATACATCTCATGCCAGAAGGCAGCAGGTTACTAAAATACCCATGACACATTTATGCAAGAAACATGCTGTACAACATATGGGCTTTGGGAGCCTTTCCCACTTTCTGTCTGTGCGTATTTTTTAAATGTGAGAAGGACAGATGAAGAGATTTACTTCATCATAAAAAAAAAAAAAAAAGTATTTAAAGGCAGCGTAAGAGAAGAAAGCAATTGAAATAGGTGAATGTGTATACAATCCTGAGCACTTTACTAGTTCTAGTGAACTAGTGATAACGCTTTAGTAGTTCTAGTGAAATACTTTTTGAAAAATTCATGTCAGATACATAAATGTCACCCTAGGATAACAGGAGTAGAAATATAAGCCATAAGGATTCTGGAGTCAAAATATTCAGAAGGCCACTGATTTGGGGTACTTGGCTTAACAAATATGTGCAATGCTTCAAGTTGAACATGAACATATGGCAGTAACATAAATCAACAGTCTCTTGAAAATGTGGTTGTGGCTTGAGGGTGGCCAGAAAGGCAGTGGCGACAGCACTAGAACTCAATTATTTCTTGCTCCTGGTTTACTGATGAAACCTTACCCCTTTCTGAGTCAGAAAACTCCCGCTTACATGAGAGTTTTAAGCCTTTTGCTTTATGAGTGCAAAAAAACACAGTGAAGTATTTTTATATTATATAGTGCACAGGGGGAGGAAGAAGTTTTCATCTTATTAGTCAATCTATAAGAGTTTAAAAGCAGTTATGTTTGACCTACCTGGATACAAGGGAGAAGTTCTCTGGCCTGTCACATAAAGGACTGAAGTCCAATAGATAAATATCTGAGTAGGTTTAGTAAGAAATGCAGCGTTTTATAGCAAACTGAAACTTCCATTTTCTGCTAAAATTTTCTTCTTAAAATCATTTATTGTATGATAACTGACAAGGACAACTTCCCTCTCCCAGGACAAGATTTTATGTATTTAAAATGATATCATGTAAAAAGCCATCTCTGATTAATAATGAAGTTTCCTAGAAGCCAGTCCTACAATATCATTCTCTTGTATCAGTCTTCTAGTTTCAGGTTGGCAGGAGAACAATTAGTATAAGAAAAAATTATCTAATCACTGAAAGTATTTTCAGTAATTCTGAATACAAAGTCTAGTAGTTTGTCAAACACATGTGAATAGGGTTGTTAAAAAAATAAAAACGAAAAGAACGGGGAAAAAAGACTATACTTATACAGAGAATTATATGCTAGAAACAGAAAATAATAATTAAAAAAAAAATCAATCCCTCAAATAAAGACTCCTTATCTGTTAGTTATAACGTGATAAGCTAAAAATATTATCCATAGATGAATATTTTTTCTTTTTTTTCTTTTTTTTTTTTTTTTTTTTTTCTTTTGGGGTGATTCTATTACCCTCAGTTTCTGTTTTTTACCTGTGAAAATGGATAGTACCCTTAATTTGAAGGTGTTGGGGCAGTCATTTCTGAGGAAGTATATTGGAAAATATACCACTTACATTTACATAATCAGCACATATGGGTAAGCACTCCTGTATATGTAGCAGGAAATATACCATCCACAAGTGCTCTATAACCTTGCTTCACTGGGAAAGCCATGATTTCCTAATTCAGCAAGCTGAGGGAAACATTGCAATCTCTACTTCCCTTAGTGAGTGGAGCAACAATGGTGATCGGTTAGAGAGTCTGTTATTGCCGCTGTTAAATTTATACTGATGTGTCAGCATCTGAGCCTTTATGAAGCTTCTCTAATTCTGGTAACCCAAGTGAAAGTCTAGCTTTTGGAAGAACACTGCATTTCTCTTTCTGCCATGTGGAAGGGTCAAAAGTTAAAAGAGAAATGAGGGAAAATAAAAACCCCAAAGTTGACACTACATAGCTTAACACTTCAAGTAAAATATTTTTTAAAAAATATATAAAGAGTGGAAGATCAATGAGGAGATGAGAAGAATACAGTGAACTTTGCTTCTAGCAGTATGCCAAAGAGTCACTAGATTTGCATTTGGGTAACTACTATTTGATGGAACTACTGACAAGAAAGGTTGTTTGATGTAATCATGATAGACTTCTATCTCAGTCCTTCTCCAGCAGAGACTGGTCAATTGCCCTGATGTACACTATGAGAAAGTAGGAGTTAATACTGTGGTAGCAACATAATAAATGTAGTGCTTCAAATCACTGAAGTCAATTCATGACTCTTATAAGCACTGTATGCTACTTGCTAAAACAGTAATTAAGTCAGTTTTAATGCAAGTAAGGTGCTACTATTTTCAAAGTTGAAACTTCAGCTGCCTGTTGAATTACAGTAAAGCTGCTTCAGTGAGTAGTGAAATATTCAGCACAGTGTGTTTCATTGCAGATGTAGTGATTTTTCTCTTTATACTTTGGTTTCTGCAACAGAGAAGATGATGTGGCCAAGCTCATAAGGAGCAAATATTCATCACCAGCCTGAGGTAGTGCCATTGATTTCCACCTGAACTCTATGACATGAATAGGGAAACCTGCTTAAAATCAATGTCACATCTGAACCTAGTATTGTCCCCAAAGCCAGGGATTCAAATCACTGTAGGTGTGGCTGAGAGCCCCTTCAATTTTCTCCTCAGCTATAAGGCCAGGCATAGAGCTGGGCTACACTGCATCACATCGCATTAAGCCACTTCACACAGGACACGATGTGACCTGACATAACATGTTTGGAGGGCTGAAAGAATGTTATCTCTGTATCCATAGGCATTACACACCAAGCTACTAAGCCTTAGCAAGCAGGCGGTGGGTGATTCAGGGAATCAGAGAATAGGGCTTTTCTTTTCTTTGGGGTAGATTATATTAAGGCACAGTCATGAATCATTTTTCACTCACATTACATAAGTTATACTAAAAGTCTTAAAAATTCAGACTTTATGCCTTTAGATAGATTTTTACACCTTACATGAATTCACTACCATGTAGAGAACTTGAACAAGCCCTAGGACTCCAGTGCCAGTACAGATGTCTGGGTTTGGAAGAGCACTCTTTTTGGTATTAGATTATTGAAATCCAGGGTTACCAAATTTGTGAGTTTTTTTTAACTTACATTAGAAAGTGGTTTATGCTTCTCTCATAGAGTTAAGCATAGGTGTAGACCTATTCATATGATGAGTGAGGAGGATGCAAGAGACTGACTGGCAACCTACTAAAAATTATAAATGTAGATTCTGTTTCCATCGTTGCCTGTGACTGTTTATGTGATGCATATCAACTGACCAGAGATGGTGGAACAGTATCATATAACAAGATCAGTAGATGTCTACTGATTTAAACTATCTCAGTCAGATACCCTTTGCATTGATTTAGTTCTTATTATAAATAACCTTCAAAATGAAACATTTTGAAATAATCCAAATATCTTCCTGTTCAGAAAATGACAAAACAATATACTTTGACAGCTTTGACATTTTTACCGAATGGAAATCAGGTGAAAGAAACTCAGTCAACTCAAGCTTACCTGCTTGCAATTCTTTATTTGTCTGGAGTTAAGGTAAGTTAGCTTTACTAACTGTTGAACATATAACTCTCTTGAAATGTAAATATATTTGCATTGAAAACCCATGCAGAGACTAGAATAGGAATATCCGCAATAACCTCCCACCCCCAGCCTCCCAAACATCTTCCCTGGTAGATAGGCACATAAAGAACACTTGCTGGCATTTTAATCACTATGTCTAATCCTGTTTAACAGGGGGTTCATTCCATGGCTCCAGCTTGGATGCATGAGAGAATTCCCCATGATGCTAGGTGCTTGCCTGAGTGAGGCCCGCTGGGTGTGGCACTTGCACAGGTGCCTCCACCCTGAGCTTCCTCCACCAGTCTCTGAGGCACAACAGCCCAAGAAAAGAATGACGGAGGCTGAGGGGCTGAAGGGAAACTCAGCTGTCCTCAGATTGAGTGGGAGGTTGTCCCTTCTCTGCAAACAAGTGTTGGAAAGCTTTTGGTCAGGCTGTTCCTCCCACTTTTGTTCACTTTGCTTTGTCCGAGTCATCTGCCTAAACCTGGGTCATAGTACCCTAATTCCTCCTTCTGTCTTTACTTGTAATAATCCAAAAGACTTCCATATCACTTTCAATTAAGCCATCTATCTACTCTGGATAGCAAATGAGCAGATTGCATTATAGCAGTGTGTGCTTTGATGACACCTTTTTTCTTTGGGACTACAGAGCAGTGAATGCAGTGCTGCGAAGTTGCACTTGGTGAAAAGCACCATTTCTGCTATCCCAAATATTTATTGGGATCCCACTGGTCACAAAGTTGTCCCATTTAGGCATGAATTCAGCTCAACATCACTGAGTTCTTGAGACCCAGACTCCTGTTTGACTCTCATTTCTCCTACCCTGTTTGATACCAGTGTCTTATCTATTTATGGTGATGTACCTACGGAAAGAATCCAATCTGATTCAGAGTGAGATGGTTGAGTTCAGAGGATTCAGAAACTCACTATATATTTATCATTACATGTTCAGACACTTCCCTTTTTGATCAGCCACTTCACAGCAACAAGCTCCAGTGTAAATCTTCTGGAATAAGCAAGTGGGTGTGTTTAAGAGATGGTTGTGTTTAAGAAAGCTTGAACTTTGAGCTGAATCAGACCAATTTTATTGTCACCTTTTATTTAAAGGTCAAAGTGAAAAAAATTGCAGGAAACACAGGTGATATATACTGGGGTGAAGGTTTTTGTTTGTTTGTTTTAATACATATATATGATCACATTTACTACATATAGAAATATAGATATACCTATAGATCAGCTTATCATAATATATAGGTATGAAATATGTTTCTTAATTCTGTTTATGGTTTCAGGACCATTACCTATTCAATGAGATCATTAATATAATAGATAAAGTGGAAGAGAAAAATGTTTCTAATTTACATCTAGTGACAGCAAATGAATTGCATCATTTTCTTTTAAAGATTCAATATATTCTGACAAAAATGGCTAGTATTGTCATACTGAAACTATTGCTACCATATATTTCTCCAGTCTGCATTTCCATAAATGACAGCTCTGAGAAAACCTACATAAAAATCAGCCATAAATAATAGCCCCAGTAAGGATACTTTGTGCTCTGTTGTTAGTGTAGGATTGCCCCTTTAATGAACTGGAAGAAGAAAATAATTTTACCTATTGACTGAAGGCTTAATATTTTTAGAACCAAGATTTAACCATGTCCATTAAAGCCTACCACATGTGTTTCACGCTTTTCTAATGCTTATTCTGTGTTTTCCTAGTTAAAAAGACCAATGGAAGAAACAGAGACAAGTTACAATGCACTGAGCCTCCTGTCATCTGGCTGGATGAAAAGGCACTCTGATAGATGGTGAAATATAGTTCTCGTAAATTTTTAACAAGGAAGTTAGGATATGCAATAGCTTTTAGATCATGTTTTAAACCAACCTAGAAGCAAAATTAATAACACATTACAGAAACAGTACAAGTAAAGAAAATGTAAAACCTCAGAACCCCTGGACAATTAGTAACTCACCCCGCTCTGCACTCTTTTTAAATGTTTCATTAAATATCTACATGGAGTTCTGCTTAGACTTTAGATTGTTGCCAACATTTTTCTCCATTTGTATTTGTTTTGGACAGATTTCTGTCATGGCAAAAATGTCTCACATACCAAATATTAGTGTCTGCTAATGTAGTTTTCTGCATTTATCCTAAATTGAGTGCCTCCAAACTGATTTTGCTACTTGAAAAACATGACTTCTGAGTATGTTTGATAGTATTTTGATAGCAGAAAAACATAAAGCTTAGAAATATTAGTATTACAACTGTGAAGGAAGTAGAGCAAGTCTTACCTTCTGTGTTTGTTTGCAAAAAACGGTCATTAATTGTCATCAAACAACCAATTTGCCAAGGGAGCTGTTCCACATTTACTATAGTGCTTTTTTAAAAATAAAAATTAAAAATATGGTATTGACTTTCTAAACAGCAATAACCAACCATTGCATGGATCAACACCTAGTTTGCAGAACTACAGACTTCCGTCTGTAGTAGTTAACTGAGAAAGTAGATGGGGAGGGGGGGAATATTTAATTTTTTGTTGTTGTTGTTATTTGTAATAAGTGACCTTAAAGTGAACATTACTTGATTATTTTTATGTGTTTTTGGAGTAGGGGAAATCAACCTTCCCTTCCCTTCCCTTCCCTTCCCTTCCCTTCCCTTCCCTTCCCTTCCCTTCCCTTCCCTTCCCTTCCCTTCCCTTCCCTTCCCTTCCCT
>NC_048893.1:117457440-117460181 GCF_011077185.1 Oxyura jamaicensis
CTTCCCTTCCCTTCCCTTCCCTTCCCTTCCCTTCCCTTCCCTTCCCTCTCCTTGTCATTAAGTAGACCAGTTCTGCAACTGGAGCATATACAGGCTGTATTTCATCAACCTCTCTAAGCATGTGTTAATTCCCTATTGGAACTATATGTACTGAAAGCTAAACATGCATTCAAATACTGGCTGAATTGTGAAGTTTAAAAGTGTTTTAGTACTTAAATGAGAGATGACAATATTATTTAAATGTATCCTAACTTAAACAATTGGAACTTGGTCTTCACATTTTCCCCTAAAGCAAGTAGAATACCGGCCAATTTATAAAGGGTGTTGGATGTGAGTAATTTTGGGTTGTATTAAATTCTGATACTATTACGAAACTTGAAGAAAGTTATTGCTACCCTATTAAAAAAAAAAAAAAAAAAAAAAAAAAAAAAAAAAAAAAGCATATTTTAAGTCTGTCGTGGTTAGAGTGAAATCCATCTGGTGACCAGTCACCAGTGGTGTTCCCCAGGGGTGGGTGTTGGGGCCCATCCTCTTTAATATCTTTATTGATGATTTGGATGAGGGAATTGAGTGCACACTCAGTAAGTTTGCAGATGGCACCAAGTTGGGGGGAAGTGTCAATCTGCTGGAGGGTGGGAAGGCTCTGCCGAGGGACCTGGACAGGCTGGGTTGATTGTCAAAGGCTAGCGGGATGAGGTTCAACATGGCTAAGTGCTGGGTTCTGCACTTTGGCCACAACAACCCCATGCAGTGCTACAGGCTTGGTGCAGAGTGGCTGGAAATCTGTGCAGAGGAAAAGGATCTGGGGATGCTGGTTGATGCTTGCCTGAACATGAACCAACAGTGTGCCCAGTTGGCCAAAAAGGCCAAGACTGCTCTGGTAAGGCCACACCTCGAGTACTGTGTTCAGCTTTGGGCTCCTCAGTACAAGAAGAACATTGAGGCCCTGGAGCGTATCCAGAGAAGGGCTACGAAGCTGGTGAAGGGCCTGGAACACAAGTTCTGTGAGGAACAGCTGAGAGAACTGGGGTTGTTTAGCCTGGAGAAGAGGAGGCTCAGGAGAGACTTTATTGCTCTCTACAACTACCTTAAAGGAAGTTGTGGGGAGCTGGGGGTCGGCCTCTTCTTGCAGATAACTAGTGACAGGACTAGAGGGAATGGCCTCAAGTTGTGCCAGGGGAGGTTTAGTTTGGAAATTAGGAGACATTTTTTCTCAGAAAGAGCAGCCAGGCATTAAAATGGGTTGCCCAGGGAGGTGATGGCATCACCATCCCTGGGGGTGTTTAAGGAAAGTTGGAGTTAGTGCTCAGGGACATGGTTTAGTGGGTGACATTGGTAGTGGGGGGATGGTTGGACCAGGTGATCTTGCAGTTCTTATCCAACTATAATGAGTCTATTATTCTATCTCACTGCAGGTTGTTGCTCTCATTTTCTCATATACGTGTCACTATTTGCTGGCGTTGCCTTTCTCTCTCCCTGCTTTCTTTTTGATAAACGTTGCTTTTGCCCAAAGCCCCAAAAGCCCAAAGCCCCATCCAACCTGGCCTTAAACACTTTCAGGGATGGTACAAGCACAGCTTCTCTGGTCAACCTGTTACCATGCACACCAACCTGACAGTAAAGAATTTCTTCTAAATATTTAATCCAAGTCTACCCTCTTTTAGTTTAAAAACATTAGTCCTTGCTCTGTCACTACATTTTCTGACAAAGAGTCCCTCCCCAGATTTAGACCCTCTTTAGGTACTGGAAGGGTGCAATTAGGTCTCCCTGGAGTCTTCTCTTCTTCAGGCTGAACAACCCCAACTCTCTCAGCCTGTCTTCACAAGAAAGGTGCTCCAGCCCCTTGATCATCTCTGTGGCCCTCCTCTGGACTCGCTCTAATACTTTCTTGTGCTTCTTGTCCAGGGAGCCCCAGAGCTGAACATAGCACTCCAAGAGGGGTCTCATGAGAAGAAAGTGGAGGGGGAGAATCACCTCTCACAACCTTCTGGCAACACTTCTTTTGATACAGTCCAGGATATGGTTGGCTTTCTGGGCTGCAAGCATACATTGCCACTGCATGTTGAGTTTCTTATCAACCAATACCCCCAGTCCTTCTCCTTAGGGCTGTTCTCAATCCGTTCTCTACGCAGTCTATATTTGTACTTATGATTGCCCCAGTCCACATGCAGGACTTTGCACTAGGCCTTGTACTTCATGATGTACACACGGGTCTGCTTCTCAAGCCTGTTCAGGTCCCTCTGGATGGCATCCTGTCCCTCCAGAATGTCAACTGCATCACACAGCTTGGTGTCATCAGCAAACCTGCTGAGGATGCACTCAGTCCCATTGTCCAAGTCACCAGCAAAGACATTAAACTGCACCAGTCCCAATACTGATCCCTGATGAACACCACTCATTACTGATCTCCACTTGGACTTTGAGCCATTAACTGCAACTCTTTGAGTGCAACCAGTCAGCCAGTTCCTTACCCACCAAATGGCCCGTCTGTCAAATCCACATCTCTCCAATTTAGAAACAAGGATATAACGGGGGACAGCAGTATCAAATGCCTTGCACAAGTCCAGGTAGATGATGCCTGTTGCTCTTTTGCTACCAACAAATGTTGTAATAATATCATGGAAGACCACGAGATTTGTCAAGCATGACATGCCCTTACTGAAGCCATGTTGGCTTGTTTATTACCTGAATGCAAGATAACTACAAAACAAGCTACTGTTTTAGGGTAGCCCCCCCCCCCC
>NC_048893.1:117460281-117480995 GCF_011077185.1 Oxyura jamaicensis
TTTTTTTTTAAAAAAAAAAAAAAAAAAAAAAAAACATTTTTTTTTATTTTTTTGGTAGCATTTCTGTGATAAATCAGTGGATTTAGAAGAGAGTTCTAACATTCAAATAACACCTTCAGGGTAGGTGAAATCCAATCTCCAAATAACGTTGGTACTAGTTGTAGAATTAATAGTTTATTATGACATCTCAAAGGTTGTGTTTAGATGAACTTAGTGGAGCTATTAATTACTTTCTATATTTACCACTATTAAAACATTTTTGTAAGCTTTGGAATTAAAAATGTAAATAAGATATTAAGCCTCCTAAGTATTTAAAAGGTTTAAAGGAATAAAAGCTTACATCACAGTTTAGTGTTTCAGTGACCTCCGAAGGACAGATAACAACAAAGACCAGCAAATCAGAGTTACACTGAAATATGTAGAGAGAGAGAGAGAGAGAGAGAGAGAGAGAAAGAGAGAAAGAGAGAGAGAGAGAGAGAGAGAGAGACCTAAGTCTATAAAAACAAGCTCTGGTGAGGTCAACATCACATTAGATTTTGTTTCCAGCATAACATATTTTCCATGTTCAGTATGTTTTTTAAATCTATCATTTTCTTAATAAAAATAAAAATTATCACCTTCCATATAAACTGTATTTAAAGTAAAAGACTGAGTAAAACTCTAGTTTGAGACTTGTCCCTGGTGCCACAATGAACGAGTGCATATTTTGTGCCCATTTACTTCAGCAGAATTTCATACGTGTTTTGACTTCAGTGGGTTTTACCTTGCGCTGAGTTCTATTTACATGTTCTCTGAAAGAATTTTAGCGTTTAATATCTGAATACTAATTTTCAAGTTCACTTGTTACAAAAAAGTCTGCCTGTTGCACTTTTGAAATGAAGTCTTAGTTCATTGTTGAAAATATTTCAGTAGTTTTTATATGTGGAGTTTTTCATTTAGTTTTGCTGTTAGTTGAATGTGTGGGTAGGCATGGGCAGGACTGGCCTTAGTCCTGGGTGAGTAGTTTCAGGTTCCACCAGATTCCACCACCCACCCAGGACTCAAGGTGGTCCTGCCAATGCCATAGGAAACACAGGGAACTAAAGGAGTATCCTTTTCCCTTTAAGCTCATCTATGGTGTAGCCAGACTTCATTCTCACCTTTCCCCAAGGCCAGAATTGCTAACAGTGCAGTGGTCTGTGATGCTCTGAGCTAAATATGGCAGCAGTAAGTGGAGAAACCCAAAGTCCATGCTCTGTAAATCACTCTGTTCATTAGTGAATGGTAGCAAAGGAATAACACTGTACAACCTCATATATCAGCTGTGCACTGTGCTGACTGGTGGGGCTGGATTGCCAAGTAAGGATCATCAAAACTGCTAAATTACAAATTTGTCCTCTTTCTATTCAATCTGAGATCTGAGGGATACAGGATTAACAACCTCAAGCTGGGTCCCTCTACAATTTATTCAGGGTAGTATGTGTGGCAATATGCAAAGCAAGAATGGCAGGCTGCTTCTAGTCAAATGACAACTTGAAATGTACCTAAAGTTCTCCTAGACACACATGAGTATAAGGTATTGAAGAGATGTTTTAGATTACCTACATGCTCAGTCCAAAACTTGTGAATGTTTTTCATCTCTGGTTCAGAAAGCTTGGCTTTTTTGTCTTGATGTGGGATAGCTCCATGTTTTTTGTCCTGACCAGCCTCAATCAGATCCCTGATTTGTTACACAGGAGGGACGATGTCACACTGAAAGGTGATTTTCTATTATTCAGGCTGCTGTGAGCTTGGACATTTTTTGTTGGTCGGAAGACATATATAACGCATAACTAATACTAGTACACTAATAAGTGTGCCTCTGTCTGTTTTACTGGCTCCCTTTAGTGCCCAAGCTACACTGCCTAGAATGTGTAAGAAGTCCAGAGTTACCAGATGAATTTCAGCAAAAGTATGTGTTGGACATTTATCAATGATCCGTAACAGTAGAGGTGTCTTTTGTACTACAGCACATTCACTCTGGCTTTTTCAATAGGAGCAAATAATTTTGTGACCATACCTAGGTCTCTTAGAAAATAAATTGAAGTAATAATATCATCAATGTTTTCATCACCTGTCTTACATGGAGAACATGAACGAGAGAAGCTCTTCCAAATCGTGTTCACATTGAAATCAGAGGTCTTTTTTCTCCTGATGAGCGCCTGAAGGCTTTATCTGTACTGAGAGAAGAGCAGACTCTTGCAATGACCGCACAGCATAAACATTCCATCCTAAAATTGGAGGGAAGCATTGCACAACCCAGTTGGATTAAAGCAGATTAAAAGACGTATCTCTTAAGTGTGGAAGCAAAGTGGAAGCAAATTTCAGGATAGTTTAGTAACAGCTATTGGAACCCCTGGTTGAAAGCTCATGTTATGCAAATTCAACTAAACCTGTTATGGTGGACTTATGGAATGTACACTGGAAAAGGCACATGGGGCTTCTATTAGGAACAAGCCCCCTGCTTGGCTGTGGTGTGGGAACTGATGTGCTCCCAGCACACCACTGCCACTTCACAAACACACCTGGTGTGTTTGGAGAAGCTTCACCGATATATGGAAGTGGGGACAAGGAAGTTTAAGACAGCTAAAGCCTTTCTTCAGATGAAGTTGCTTGCAATAAATCTGATATGTGTTGAAGACCCTATTGTCTTTTCAATCTTCAAGTCTAGGAATCATCATGTTAAAGGGTATTGTACAAAATCTTGTAGCTCTGCAGGAAGTAGAGTTCTTTTTCTGGTATCCAGATCTCTTCATTTCACAATTTTCTCTTTCATGAAATAGGTATGATATCTTATTGAATCGGATGCATAATATATTATGCATATATATTATAATATAATATATAATATATATCTGACGCTAGGAGATTGTTTTAGTGGCTGGATAATAACAACCCTCAGAGAGACAGGTCTCTCGATTTCATTAAGCACATTCCAGGTTACGCTCAGCCCTTGTGAAAGAAAATGTTTTAGGTTGTGCTGCAGTGGTTGTTTTGTTGTTCTGTTGTCTGCAAGAAATATTGCCTGATGGACCTGTAGGATTTCCAAGGGGGGAGCACAAAATCTACTAAAGAGTATATCTTACAGTACTATAAGAATTATAATACAAGATACAACAAGGTTTTGGGGCTTTGGTGTTAAAATATGACCATGTAAGTATATTGCAACATGAGAATAATGTAAAGTTATATATTGAAAGTCCAGGCTTAGCTATGAAGAGCTGTAAATTCTTTCCATGTTCTTTTTTTGGTGAATAAATAATAACAAGTCAACATCAACCATCTGCTGCTGTACATTAAGAGTTTTAATCGTAATGAATCCAATGATTCCTGGATTAATGGTCCTTTTGACCTAGTTGACAATATCAGCAGGATAGTCTTGTTAACTGACAAGGGTATATAATTTATTGCTGCAAGTGGAAACATACCTCTTATTGTATATACTGAGAAGGGCCTTCAGAAACTGTCAGTTTTGATCTCAAAAAAAAAAATGTAACTTGTTTTGGCTTTGAAGGATGTAGTTTTGTCTTTAAGACAAACACTAGCTGAAGGAGGAAAATAAAGGCCTATTGAGGAGAATCAAATTTGAGCTGTGAGCTAGCTTTAAATTGTTGGGAAAATATATTTTCTCCAGACACAGTTTTCAGCAGCAGCTTTGACAAAGGACAGTGAACAGGAGCAGAAACTCAAGAGCAGAACAGGTGCCTCCAAGGAAGTGTCAGTGCTGTCATCCAAAAGCAGTAACCAGTATCTTGTATCTGCTGGCAGTTGAGAATGCAGTATGGGAAAAAATAAGTGTCATAAACATTTGTGTTGCTCTTGGACATGATGTTTGGCTTGTTACACAAGGACAAAGGGGAAATAAGCACCACTGTTCCTATCCCAAGCTGAGCAGACATGGAAATTCTGTTAGCTTTTGAAAGAAGAGTAGACGTTTAAAACTCCAGTACAAATAAATAAATAAGGAATAGCTACCTTAGTTTTCTTATTTTCACATATCAAAACTAAAAAGAGCAGAGAAGTAATTTTATTAGAAACTAGGCTGGCACACCTTTTTTCACCCACTTATTAAAATAGCACATTCATCTGAAAGAATCTTATGTACTCTATGCTTTAATGTTGAATATATCTCAATGTTCAGATGGCTGAAGGGGTCCATCTTCTTCAAGACTATACCAGAGATAGTTCACTTGTGGTAAACATCTCTCACAACTGCTTGAAATTTCCCCTCACATATCAAAGTGGTATCTTCACAGTGGAATTCAGGAGGTAAAACTTACAAGAGACCAAAAAGATCAAAGTATTCCAGAGAAGCTGTTCTGAATATGGGAATAAAATATATGACTTTCCTGTCATCTTCAGGAATGATAGATAAATGAAGTAGGCTAATGGAGCAATACAAAGGTATTCTGTGAGCTATTAATCCAGAAAAATATTATATACTTTTTAATATTATGGATGGTAACAGCCTTTGAAAATAATTAAAAAAAAAAAAAAAAAAAGGGAGTTTTGCTACTTCATTGTAGTGGATGACTATACAATAAAGTCACAGCTACAATTACTGGTGGTTATACTTACATAGGGTTGGGCAAAAACAGCCTGTCAGTTTTTCTGTTTTTTAATTATTATTATTATTATTATTATTATTATTATTTTCTAGAGATTTTGTGGCACTCATCAGTGCAGTGTCCAAGTATCCTTTGGCTAATTAGATATGCATGATAGGTTCCTTACTGAGAGCCTGGTTCCTAGTTGAACCTAGGAACTCTTCTCCAACTTCCATTAATTTAATGATGAGAAATCTTTCAAAGAGGCTCCACTAGTGCACCCTAAATGTCATCATTAGTATAGAAATTCACTTTTCAGCTAAATATCGCAGCTGAAATATTTTATGCTCCTACTATTTTGATGTAGGCTCTTTAGCTTACCTTTTTCCACAAGACTACAACCACCTTGATAAATAATAGCCAAAGACTTGGTTAGCTGGACCTCAACTTGCTGAATGTGTTGAGAGTAAACCCTATGTTGGCATTAAAATTGTGCAAGAAGTCAGCAGAACAATCAAAGCACAGTGGCAGCCTGGAGTATTGACTTGCCATATATGAACTACCTTGCACTTTCATCTCAGATATGAGACGTTCCACAACAATCTGGGACTTCTGTCACAGTGACATTGACCGGAATGGGGATCTGTGAGGTGTTCCCAGCCACTCTGAGCCAAGAGATTTCTGACTGTGCTAAGTGAAAGCCTATATCTAATAGGACCCCAGAGCTTTGCATAACTCTGATAAACACCATTCACAAAACATGGGAACAGCTCCTTCATACTACTGTCCTGTTGCAGCTCTTAGTGCTTCTGGCTTGCCTGTTTGATGTCCTGCTCTGGTCTGTATAGGTTCTTATATGTCCTTGGTGTACTATACTTCCAGTGTTATTTGGATCAGTTCTTCTTGGGAAGCAGTGAGGGGAGGGCTGGGGGGGTAACAGTGTTATGGCTGAAGCTGTTGAATTTGCTTTGCTGGGCTTACAGTGGTTTAGGTGTTTGTATTTGTTCATAACTATTTTAATAATAATAATTTTATTAAAATATATGCTTCCTACTGGAACTGACCTTCACCAACTACTTTTATCAGAGAATTTTGTGAACAGTAGAGAAAGGCCACATTTTTATAAAATCTGTTAAAATTTTGTGAATCATGAAGAAATTAGTAAGACTGCAACCTGTTCGTGGATGGCTTGTGAAGACTGTTGAATACATTTGTTTTAATGGCCAATTTTACCAGTGTTAGTTCAATCAGCACAAGAATTATATTTCTGAAAGCTAAGACAACTTGGACACATTATCCAAATTTCTTTCCAACATGTTGGAAGCAAAGCAAACTGCTGTGTTTACTGAAGAGGACAGCTTTGCTGTGAGAGTTTATTTTTATTCATCTTCTTACTCAGTTACAGGGAAAGATCCTATAATTATCGACTATCTTTTAGTGGTGATTTACTTGGAGAAGATTGATTAGCACAATCAGTCACTCTAAAGCAATTTTCATCACCAAATATTAAATGATTTCTTTTCCTACTTGATTAGCAGTCCTGCTGCAGGTTATATTGTAGATGTAATACTATAAACATGGCTTGCAAAATGTTGTTATATGGCAAATCCATATTTAAATATAGGAATTCTTAAATATTTATAGGTACTAATTGTGTGTGCGCATGAGCACATATGCATGTTTGTGTTTGTAGATGTGCATACGAAGAAAATCTAAAAATGTCAATAATATCCTAAGTTTGGAGTTAAAGATTTAGATTCAGAGATTAATCTTCCATATAAGTATATGAATAATATTTTTGTTTGATCTTTTCATCCTACCCCAGCACAATCTGGGTAAAAGAAAAATAAATAAATAAAAATCCTTAGATATGCTTAGCAGAAACTAATTTACATTTGTGTACAGCTAGCTTAATACATTTTAAATGAGGAGTTGTAATCATGTTTTTATTTTTATTATTTTATTATTTTATTTATTTTTGTTTGTTTGTTTGTTTGTTTTTAATCTGGAGATTTAAAGGCTGCACTTTTTGGCTCTGTTCTCTAGGGCTGACCTTAGGTGAACTGCTACTCCAACTGGAGAATCACATGTAATTCCATTACTAAGATCATCCTCAAATTGGAAAGAAAGCAGAAGCAACCAGGTTCAAGCACAGATTCAGCAGAAAAGCTTGTGTCTCTGACCCTAGGTATCGCAAGGCAATGCGTATTATATAGATCAAATAACACAGAGATATGTAAATAACACATTTGCCTATAAAAACTTTATATGTGCATTAACAAAAGGTAAGGTTTAATGAACAGCCTAACTTCATTGATTCTGCAGTTTCTTATGCTCTACAGATACAAAGGCAAGCAAACTGCAGATTTGTGCAAAGGATGCATAGAATATCTCTCAGGTGAGGGGTTTCAATGCTTTGAGTAACTTACTGACATGTGATTCATCTAGAAAAAGGAAAGGAGCACCTACCCCAGGCCCATGATCTGGGACAGCAGTCTCCCCTCACTAAGTGGCAATAATTCTGCTACAAATGGAAAGGATGGATGTAAAGCCTGTTCAGGGGAAGCAGGATTTGGGAGAGGGAGAGTTCAACAGTTGGTTGCAGTAGGACCTGTCCCTGTTTCCCACCTGGGCTTCATCAGCAAGAGAAGGTTCCTAGTCTCCTTTGGTGGTTGAGATGAAATGATTTCCTGGTTTCCCTGAAGCTGATTTTCCTCCTAGGTAAACTCACTCTTCAGCTTTGCCTTGACTTTCCTTTCAGTGCCAGCTGGCTTCGCAGTTCTAGCCTGAAAGACCTAACATTTCTTTACATAGTGAAGCAGGAGAAATGCTTCACTGAAGCAATCACTACTTGAAGAAGAAATCAGTTCCCTTAGAGGTCTCAGTGGACTTAGTCTTTAAATGGGACATTTTATTTTTTTTGGCTTGATAGAACCCAGTTCACAATTGTGCACAAGAGAATATGTTCTCCTATATCTCCTACTCTCCTGCAAATGACGAAGTCAGATAAAAAGAGGAAGAAAAAAAAAAAAAAAAAAAAAAAAAAAAGAGCAAAGGTTCTAAATTTTTCTTGAGTTACAAAATATATAAACCCGTTCTTTGTAAAATAAGCTGGAAAAAAAAATCATATTTTTGTAAATCTGTGTGGAGTTTATTTTATATAAGCATACAATCCCAGAGGCAAAATTTTAAAAAGGATTCCCCTGATCTGAAGACACGAACTGCATGTTCACATAAAAGTCCAGCTTTGAATCCTTGCTTATCAACTAGCTGAAAAGAATAAGCAACCAGGCTAGTATGCACAAATCATTTTCCTATGTATGGTACAGGATGTAAAATTTATAGATGCAAAAGCCTGAGGAAAAAATAGCAGATGTGTAAGATTTTAGAAATGCAACTCTGTTGCATCACTGTAACACAGGAACAAATGTTGCAGTATCTTCACAAATAAATGTTATTATTCTGTGTATTTTCATATTATTTTAAAGAAAGGCTGTAAGTCACTACTGCAGAACCTAAACTAACAAAATGAATAGGAAAAATTTCTTAAGCCTGCAATAATTTATTTTTTTTTAATATATATTTATAATTAAATTATAAAGTATAAATTATATATAAATTATGCCAAAATGTCAGGATATTTTCCATTTTTGAATTGGGTCTGTACCACTGGTAGTATACCCAAATCCACAGTTTGGGACCCCTTATTTTATGTCAGGAATCTGTGTGAAAGCATTGAGCTCTTGTACAAGTATTAAAGTTTTTATTTAGCTGGATGAGAGATGCTGAGATTCTCTTAAATAGTATTTGTGGCAAATCAGTATATTCCAACTGCGCAACAATGAAGAAAACTCACTGATCTGTAATTATTTCTGTCTCTTGTAAAATCTCTGATTATTCATCTGGAGAAGATCTCTCAGCTCATGCAATATGACCTCTTGTTCAGAGCATGATGTTCCATAGAGTAAGGCAACAAGAAATGCATCTAACCTATTTTTGAACATAATTGATGAAGGTAGCTCAGGTTCATCAGCAGAAAACATTTTTTCCATTATCTAATTTCTTGTCTGCTAAGAAATATTTCCATTTACCTAATTCTGATCTTTTAATTTTGCAGCATTAATTATAATTTGATTTTGAAAAAGAAAGCAAGCAGCTATTCCTTTAGCTTCCTCTTCAGATGTAAGCAACTGGTAAATAGCTTCAAAGATAAGTAACACCAACTTAGTAGTCCAGAATTTATGATAACCACCTTTACCATGGCTATGTTTCAAATGAGACACACACACACAAGCAACTTAGATAGGTATTTGGTTTAAAAAATACTGTTAATAAAAGGTCTCTTGAGTAGACAAATCTAAAATGTTAGACACAGGAACCCAAAAGCAATTTTTAATTTTTATAAGTAATGTATTTCCTATTCAAGTGAGGGGTATATTGTGTTTTTGTTAGATCTGGGTGGATGCTTTCAAAATAATAGCAGTATTATTTCTGCAGTGGATACTACAGAAATGGCAGACTTTCATACAAAATACTGGAAGCCTCATTTATATATTTGCAGTGAAGACCTGAATTAGATTTGCTAGCACAAAATCATATGATAAGCCCCAAATTCATTTGAATGTTATTTGTGACTATTACATTTCACAAAAGCAGGACTTAGAAAATATATAACTAACCTTTAATTCAAATCCTGAGCCTTGCCTTTGAAATATGTATTGTAAATAACAAATCATATGAGACTTCAAATCAGGAAATAATAAGTATCATTCATGACTTGTAAGCAGTTATGAGCATTGTCTAACGTCAACAACCAGTGTGGTTGTTCATACTCTATTCAACTCTCAAGTTCCAGACCTATACTACACAGTTTTCTCTAAACTCATTTTTGTTAGGACTAAAATGTGAGGAAAAGTCATAACATTTTCCTGTAGACCATCTTTGGTGTCCCAAGTCATGGGAATGTAGTCTGTTTTGCCTGACCATATATGTAGTTAATTTTAAATGTCTTACTCTTAGCTTGGTGGAGGAGAAAAGGAAGTTAAGTGTTTCCTTAGGTTGCAAACAGGTAAAGTTTAAAAGAGAACAGAAGAATTTGAAATAGGCATCAGAGCAGTAAGTGATAATACTACCAGCAGAGGAGTGGAGGTCAAGAGCTTAAAAGCTCCTCTTTAATTTTCAGATGACAAACAATTATTACGCAGCAAGAATTAAATTAAAAAAAAAAAAAAATCAGTAAAAATAGCAGTATGAAAATTGAGGCAAGAGACAAGTGAATATAGAGAAACTCACCTTTATTTTGGTCTCAGTTGAATTTTTAAAACAGATCTTCCTTTCCAAGTAGTGAAGGCCCTACCTGCTGTTATGGGAACATGCTGCAGTTTATCTCTGCAACCTGTATATTGGGGGACACTTCCCCAAGACCTACTTCCTCAGAGCATGTGCATCTGCTTGTGTTAGAGCCCCATGCTTTTTTTTGCACATGAGGGTTTATCTCCTTGCCTTGGTGTTCCATTTTAATTATTTAAATAAATAAATAAATAAATAAATTTAGAGCTTCCCAGAAGGATGGTGGATTGCTTTTTCTGTGTTTTACAGGGAAACCCTACATATAGAGCATACTCAGAGCAAATCCATTGACCATATTTATCCTCATTCTATAGAGACATTTTCTGCCAGAATTAGGATTCATATAATCAGGCATGGTTACTTGATTTGTGTTTATTTTTATCCATTGAAAGGAAATGGCATTCTCCTCCAGAAGAAATTAATTTCATTGTATTTCTTTCCAAAGAAAACAGTATATCTCAAATTGGAAGAGGTATAATTAAGGACATTATAACACCCAAAATAAAACAAAGTGCCAGAAATCCAGCAAGAAGTCTGGGCATTGTTCTGAAAGGCAAATAATAAAATGACATTTTACTGGAGATGATGCCTGTTCTAGACAGTGATTGCTGAGTGTCATTGATGAATGAAGCAACTCCTGTTTGTGTACACTAGCAAAGCCACCAAGACTTGGTATTCTTTGCATTGATGCTAATTGGGGTTTTTCCATTAAGATTAGCTTGAGCAGAATTACACTCCTAATTAACATAACTCTAATTGTACATACCTACACAAAATAAGTAATATTTCTAAGCCTCTTCAACTGTATTCAAATCAGCATTTGACACAACAAAATTATTTTAAGGTGAGATACCTGGAGATAACCTAAGCTCAGACCTTGCTGGATACCAGGATTTACTTGGCTTCTGGGGGAATTAAGTGTATAATTACACTGGTGCCACCTGAATAAAAGAACATAGATGAGTTAGAGTTGCCAGGTGTCTGGTTAAGCTAAAAAACAACAACAAAAACCAACATCTTGCACAGTACTGAGTATGCATTGTCCAACCATGGCCTTAGATAAGGTCTGAAGAGATCATTAATGTTGGGGTGTTGGGGCAGGAAAGAATTAAATGTTCCCCTGCTAAGGGGTTATTTTTAATTAAATGGCAGATGGGTGAAACTGCTAAAAGATCTAGAACATCATAAACCTTGAAAAGATATAATAATAAGCCTACCTTTGGTAGTATATATAACTACCTCTGATACATAAACACATATATTTACAAAAATTCATATTCACACCTACTCATATTTACCAAAAAAATGCCATAATTATGCATATTAAAAAAAATAAATAAATAAAAATAAAAAAGTGGTGATGAGCCAAAGTTGAGACCCTCTTTACCTTTGATGAAATTATTTCTGTTGTAACTTTGACTTTTTCAATTCTAGTATGGGAAAAATATTTAAAAAGTACTCTAGTCTGAGAGACATAAGTATTTCAGAGAATTATGTTGAATGTAAATGATCATTTATTTTTTCTGTGCCAAATGTCATAGCTAAGCACTGTCATCTATTTCTTTATTGTAACCATTTGATAGCAGTCTATGCACAATGTCCAAGTCTAAAACTATTAAATCAACTGTTAGAAAAGAAATTCGGCTGACAAAATCTGATAGAAGATAGCAGGATTCTTAACAACAGTTGCACTTCATGTGGCTAAATTTATCTAAGTGGGACTAGAGTAGCAAGGTATTCACAAGAAGATATATTCATTTAAGGCACTGAAGTTCCTCTTAGCTTGCCCCATGGAATATACTTTCATCCAGATCTTTAAAATGAGCACAGAAAGTAATAGACCAATGATAATTTCACTTTCAAGAGAACTGAGATTTGAGTAACTAAAGCTCACTATCTTGTATTCAGTTTTCAAAATACCTATCTGACATTATTTTTAGGTGTTCCACAGTAATACACAAAGTTATGCAATTTTAGCAAAACAAGATTTTTTGTCATGTATATACAGACTCATATCTTCTAGCTTATCCTAAGCTATATCAAGGTTAAAAGAGTTATATTAAATCTCATTGCCTGTGAATGAAGTTACAAAAAATTTGGCACGTAGCTGAACAGCAGCCTTCTGCAGGCCTTGCAGCTGGATACATGATGCTATATTAGAACTTCCCTGCTCAAGTATAGACATTAATTTTTACCAGAGTTTAAATTAATGTTTGATTCTGTACTACAATATAATAATTGAAGGAAATAGTAGCGATCAATGGTACTAAAATTATTTCTATAACATTATGCGTGTATCTGGGACATTATCAAACATATCAAGGCATAGGGATGTATGTTTCTGACAACTATTCTGTTCTTTCTCCACTTCAAGGACATGTGTGCATAGATACATATTTTTAAACAGATCATATTTAAACATATGTATGTTTTATGTTTTATGTGCATGCATGAATGTTAGAAGATAAAATAAAACCATGAAATAAGAAAGTTTCCCATCATTTATACTCTTTTCCGCAACCAATGCGTATGTGAAAATACAATTAAAAAACTACTGCAATTCAAAATAGATTATCAGTCATTGTCCTCATCTAAATGAATGCCTATGTTTCTGGAGAAAAAAAAAAAAAAATAGATTGCCTTTTTAAAAGAATGAAGATAGCTTCTACTGTGACTAATCTTATCCAACTATCTGAGAAAGGTATTGCAGGAACAAATTTATTGAGTGTAATTATTCAGTATGCAGGTAGCAGTAAATAAGAAACATGAACTTCTTAGAGTAAGAGAAATACCTAATTACTGAGGACTTTTGTAAATCTCCTTTTAGATCAGAGTCAACATGCAGTTTTTAGGAGCAGTGCATCATGATCTGTTCTGGAAGTATTTTGGACCAACAAATCAGTATTGGATATTGTAGCTGTATGTCTGTGACAGTGATAAAGTTGATAATATGACATAATATGGATAATATATCAGTATAATTTTTTAAAATATAAGAACTCATAATTACTCAACAAAACTGTTAACATAATATAAAATAATCATAACCAAATGTTTCTGCTGCATTATCTTCTTCTGTGGCTGTATAAAATGCATATTGTTTTAATTACAGTATTCTCGAACCTGTCAATTAAGCAAATTCTAAACAGTTGCTGTTGTCAGAAACTATATCAGACTAAGATATATGAAGGGTAAAAAATATTAATTGGTCTTCATAGACCACCCAAGAGGATCCTAATCAACTATTCACTACATTGATCTCTACAGCATATAGAAAGGGAACTTAAATGTGCCTTCCAGGGATTTGGTGTATGAAACATATAGAATGTTAATAATAACATTCCTTACTCTCTACTGTTTTGCTCCCATTTTGTCTATGTTGGCTGCTTCAGTGAGGTGAGTGGTGAGGAGAATAATTTGGTGAGACTTTGGTTCTTATTTCTTGGCCTCTTTATCTTAAGATAAGAAGTTACTGGAAATAGACAGTACCTGTTGTTCCCCTGAGAAATAAATGTATTTTTAGAATGGGTTCCTTCCTATCTCTTCCTTTATCAATGTCTATCAATACTGAATTGTCTTCCAAGGACCTGAAGACCCCTGAATTTATAAAATTCAATATATCTATCCTAGCCTATGATCTTCCTAAAGCCTTAAACTCAGAAAATTTGTTCAGATTATGCACTGCATCAGAAATAAATTCCAAGTATTTCCTTTGCTCTTTCCACTTCCCATTAATTGTTTTAATATGAAATGTCTATAAAATGACACACAGACACACAGACACACAGAATTTCTAGGTTGGAAGAGACCTCAAGATCATCGAGTCCAACCTCTAACCTAACACTAACAGTCCCCACTAAACCATATCCCTAAGCTCTACATCTAAACGTCTTTTGAAGACTTCCAGGGATGGTGACTCCACCACCTCCCTGGGCAGCCTGTTCCAATGCCTCACAACCCTTTCAGTAAAGAAGCTCTTCCTAACATCTAACCTAAAACTCCCCTGGCGCAACTTTAGCCCATTCCCCCTTGTCCTGTCACCAGGCACGTGGGAGAACAGGCCAACCCCCACCTCTCTACAGCCTCCTTTAAGGTATCTGTAGAGAGCGATAAGGTCGCCCCTGAGCCTCCTCTTCTCCAGGCTGAATAAGCCCAGCTCCTTCAGCCGCTCCTCGTAGGACTTGTTCTCCAGGCCCCTCACCAGCTTCGTCGCCCTTCTTTGGACCCGCTCAAGCACCTCGATGTCCTTCTTGTAGTGAGGGGCCCAAAACTGAACACAGTACTCGAGGTGCGGCCTCACCAGAGCCGAGTACAGGGGGACGATCACCTCCCTAGCCCTGCTGGTCACACTATTTCTGATACAAGCCAGGATGCCGTTGGCCTTCTTGGCCACCTGAGCACACTGCTGGCTCATATTCAGCCGACTGTCCACTATCACTCCCAGGTCCTTCTCTGCCTGGCAGCTCTCCAACCACTCATCTCCCAGCCTGTAGCTCTGCTTGGGATTATTACGCCCCAGGTGCAGGACCCGGCACTTGGCCTTGTTAAACTTCATGCAGTTGACCCCAGCCCATCGGTGCAGCCTATCCAGATCCTCCTGCAGAGCCTTCCTACCCTCGAGCAGATCGACACACGCACCTAACTTGGTGTCATCTGCAAACTTACTGAGGGTGCACTCAATGCCCTCGTCCAGATCATTGATGAAGATGTTAAAGAGGACCGGCCCCAGCACCGAGCCCTGGGGGACGCCACTAGTGACTGGCCTCCAACTGGATTTGACTCCATTTACCACAACTCTCTGGGCCTGGCTATCCAGCCAGTTTCTAACCCAACGAAGCGTGCGCCAGTCCAAGCCAAGAGCAGCCAGTTTCTTGAGGAGAATGCAGTGGGAGACGGTGTCAAAAGCCTTGCTGAAGTCAAGGTAGACCACATCCACAGCCTTTCCCTCGTCCACCCAGCGTGACACTTTGTCATAGAAGGAGATCAGGTTCGTCAAGCAGGACCTGCCTTCCATAAACCCATGCTGACTGGGCCTGATCGCCTGCTTGCCCTTCAAGTGCCGCATGATGACTCCCAAGAGGATCTGCTCCATGAGCTTCCCTGGTACTGAGGTCAAACTGACAGGCCTGTAGTTCCCCGGGTCAGCCCTCCGGCCCTTCTTGTAGATGGGCGTCACATTCGCTAGCCGCCAGTCAGCTGGGACCTCCCCCGATAGCCAGGACTGCTGATAAATGATGGATAGTGGCTTGGCCAGCTCCTCTGCCAGTTCTCTCAGTACCCTTGGGTGGATCCCATCCGGCCCCATCGACTTGTGCACATCCAAGTGCCGTAGCAGGTCACCAACCAGTTCTTTGTGGATGGTGAGGGCCACATCCTGCTCCCCATCCCCTTCCACCAGCTCAGGGTACTGGGAATCCAGAGAACAACCGGTATTGCCGCTAAAGACTGAGGCAAAGAAGGCATTGAGCACCTCCGCCTTTTCCTCATCTCTTGTAACTAAGTTTCCCCCTGCATCCAGTAAAGGATGGAGATTCTCCTTTGTCCTCCTTTTTGTGTTGATGTATTTATAAAAGCGTTTTTTGTTATCTTTAACGGCAGTAGCCAGATTGAGCTCCAGATGAGCTTTGGCCTTCCTAATTTTGTCCCTGCACAGCCTCGCTACATCCTTATAGTCCTCCCTAGTGGCCTGCCCACTTTTCCAAAGATTATAAACCCTCTTTTTTCTCCTAAGCTCAAGCCACAGTTCTCTGTTCAGCCAGGCTGGCCTTCTTCCCCGCTGGCTCATCTTTGGGCACATGGGAACAGACCGCTCCTGCGCCATTAGGATTTGCCTCTTGAAGAGCGCCCAGCCTTCCTGGACCCCTCTGCCCTTCAGAACCGCCTCCCAAGGGACTCTACCAACCAGTGTCCTGAGCAGCCCAAAGTCAGCTCTCCGAAAGTCCAGTACAGTGGTTTTACTGGTTCCCTTCCTGGCCTCGCCAAGAATAGTGAACTCCACCATTTCGTGGTCACTCTGCCCAAGACAGCTCCCGACAATCACATCCTCCACCAGTCCTTCTCTGTTTGTGAAGAGAAGGTCTAGCGGGGCACCACCCCTGGTAGGCTCACTAATCAGCTGCGTCAGGAAGCTATCTTCCACTTTCTCCAGAAACCTCCTAGACTGCTTTCTCTGGGCTGTGTTGTGCTTCCAGGATATGTCAGGGAAGTTGAAGTCCCCCACGAGTACAAGCGCTGAAGATTTCGCAACTTCTGTCAGCTGCCTGTAGAACTCCTCATCCGTCTCCTCGTCCTGGTTCGGCGGTCTGTAACAGACCCCGACCAGGACGCTAGCCTTGTTGTCCCTGCCGATCCTAACCCAAAGGGACTCGATCTTGTCATTCCTAGCCTCGAGTTCTACAACATCGAAAGACTCTCTAATATAGAGAGCCACACCGCCACCCCTTCTGTGCTGTCTGTCCCTTCTGAAGAGCCTATAGCCAGGCATCGCAGCACTCCAGTCATGAGACTGGTCCCACCACGTTTCCGTGATGGCAACCAAGTCGTAGCCTGCCCGCTGCACGATGGCTTCCAGCTCCTCCTGTTTGTTACCCATGCTGCGTGCATTGGTGTAGATGCACTTCAGCTGGGCCATTACCTTATTCCCCGGCCTTGCTATTGTTCCCCCTGGCACAGCTCCAACAATCCTTGCTTCACCCCCATCCCCCTTCTTACCTAGTTTAAAGCCCTATCAATGAGCCCCGCCAGCTCCTGGCCAAGGATCCTTTTTCCCCTAAAGGATAGGGACCCGTCTACGGCCATCAGACCAGGTGCTGAATAAACTGCCCCATGAGCATCAAAAAAAATGAGCATCAAACTTTTATGTATTTAGATGTAGTCTTTCTTTTCCATGTCAGTCACAAATAGCACTACACTATCAGCTACCCACATCTTTAAATTCAGTAACTCAGATGCACTAACAGATCTGAGATTCCACAACTGATTGCTCTTAACATTGTCATATGGACTACAAATTCCATTGTATTGAATTGACATTCAACAGTTTCAGTAACAATTCAATCTTTCTGCTGTTTCTTGTGCATCCTGAATACCTATTTGTACATAATCATTCTTTTCATGATCTTGTAGTTATTCTTGGTGTTATATTTTTCTTATTATTCTTACAATGGTTTTTTGTTGTTTTGTTTTGTTTTTAGGATTCTCAAAATTTAATCTCTGCTCTTCTTCAGTTCCTGTTCCAGTATTCTTTCCACTGCATTTTTCCCTATTACTTCCCCTAGTCGTCATGAAATTTCCTCATAGCTAGCAGTGCAAAGAGATTTAAGGAGTTGTTGCACTTTTTATTTTGTAAGTTTATCTGTATTCTCTTTCTGCAGAAAAAGCACACCATTCTGAAGGACGGAAAGATAGAGTTCCCAGCCTACTATGTAAGAAAGGTCAGACTGGTCGAGTTTTCAAAGAAAATTATTGAACTGCTACATACTACATTGTCTTATAAAATTCCAAATACAAATGTAACAGCCACCAAAAGCAAGAACAAAAGCATATGGCTCATTAATAAAAGAACTAAACCAATGTATGGAGTGGAAGTCAGACTCATAATTTTCAAATGCTTTGAGAGAAGGACATTGAATATATGACAGAAATTATTGTCTCCAAATTGCATGGCTATTTCTAATTCTCACAACAGTCCTTTGTCTATTTCCCACACTGGGAAGCAGTATTCTTTCCACAGAATTCATTAATTTTAATTAAGAAATCATTTTGTGGAAAAAAAAAAGAAAAGAAAGAAAAAAAAAAAAACACCACTTTTGCTGCTACATTTTGAAATTCACATACTTCTTGCTTCTTGCTTAGAGTGGGAAGAGGAGACAAATTCAGTATGACAAACCTTAATTTGCATAGTTTTGAAGCCAGGGACATGGAGTCACTCCAAGTCAATATGGAGATGCTAGTTTATCATGTCCGTGCATGCTTGTTCATACACAGCACCATCTGATGCTTATGTGTTAAACAGAAATACTGGCGTTAAGTTAAAGTTGTCACACAATTCAACAAGGTTTGAAAATAATCATGGCTGAGCCAGTTTGGATTTGATCCCAGTCCTCATGGATGTCATTTACACAATTTCCATATATTAAAAATAAAATAAAATAAAATAAAATGAAAATTTAAAACTTTGAGTGGTTGTAGACCAAGTAAATAACTCACTTAAAGAAGTAGCAATGAATGGAGAATTATGGGTACATGCTTTAACATTCATATCTATTTTTCTCAGCATTTGCCAGGGCAAATTCTGCAGTTTTTAAGTTTCTGCTCTTTCCCAGCTTCCTTGAGGCAGCTTGCTAGGCTGGTTCCAGCCTTACTCTCTGCCAGGTGAAGCACAAGGAGACCAGAACCTGCCACTGCACTAAAGACATGCCCAATGTAAAGTACGGGAATATTCCTTGCAGGGTAGGAATTAGCGCTATCAAACACAAAAGAGGCCAGACATGATTTTCTTTTGTATTGGAATATCTTCATATCATTTCACTCTACCAGAACAATGTAAAGTAATGTCTATAAATGAGAGGCTGACCAAACTTTACTGTAACATCACTGACATTCACACACACACACAAAAAAAAAAAAAAAAAAAAAAAAAAAAAAAAAAAAAAAAAAAAACATCCCTGTCAGGGTCAGGGTATATAAGTTGATGTGGGTTAGAGAGGAACAAACTCTTTCAGTCAGATCCTGTCTCACATCCTTCTTTCTAGAAATTCATTTGTTTTCAGTATAGTGCCTTTGTTTCTGGTCAGCTCTTGGATCCCAAATGCCATTTCTAGAGAGCCAAACATAAGATGCTACATAGCCAAGGAATCTGTTCTTCTCAGACACCAGACCCGCACTGACAGCCTGCAGCTGTCTTTATGCAAAGGCAAGCACCTATCACATGGCTCCCCTGCTTCCTCACACTCCTTGTACACTTAGGCTGCATTCATTTGTGAATCACTTCCTTCATTTTTTTTCACACTGAAGGGGCTCTTTAAACAGCTGAATCCTACTCAAAACAAAGACAGTTTCTAATACACATCTTGGAGATGGAAGGATGCACAGTGCAAGAGATCTATAAAGGTTCATCACAAAATGAGCAGCGTACCACAGGCATCTGTTCTTAGTGTGACTCTGCATGCACAGCTTACAGCCAAAACTCCAGCAGCAGGGCAAAAACAGCAGCACTGGTGCCAGCAGTTAGTTGGCTGTCATCCCACTGTGGTCCCAGAAGGATACAAAGCTGTGGGGATTATATACTGTTTCTGTAAGTGACAAAAGAAAAAGGAAGATCTCTGTGTACCCCGCTGGATTCCTGAAATTGAAAAGGAACTTGATTATTTTATTTTATTTTACTTTTAAAAAGCAATACCAAACCACAAATGCTTGAAGGAGATGGGAAATGAAAAAGATACTGCAAAACATTATGACATATTTATTATCAGGGCTTGTTCTGCACCTAGTCTGCATTCCTAACATATTAATCTACTCAAATCAATACGATTTGGGGTATGTAAAGAATCTGGGACTGGGTTTAATTTTCATGCTAGTCAAAGTGATTTTTTTTCAATCTATCATATACTGTGTTTGACATATGGCTTTTCTCACAATCAATAATTGACTGGTACGTGCTTTGTGCTTCAGTGAACGTAGATTTAATATATGGGATATTGTTGTAAACTACTTGTGTCTTTTGAATTACAAATTTATTTTTTGTAATTTTTATTGTACTGTTAATTTCATACTCTTCACAAGGTCTTTGTTCCCTGGGTCCATAACTAATGTCTTGCTTCAAATGAACAAGTATCTTCATATCTCTCAATAGACCATGACAGCCTCCTTCATTCTCCATATTTCTTAATGGGGAGATAGCCAGTGAATGAAGAAATACATGACTGTGGTAAACAAGCAGAAGAAATGTGACTCGTTGTTTTTCCAGTGATGTTACCAGTGGATTTTCATTGCCCAGATTAAGTGGGTTGGAGAAATTTACTTAACTAGCCAGTGAAGAGGTGCACATGTTAAAAGAAAGTGTAACTGTCATCTGCCATGAGATTATTTTTCCCCGTTTTAAATTCATTTTTCTAGTTTTAAAATAATTTTGGAATGTGATTTTGTGTGTATTGTTTCTTTGTGGAAATGAAGAACTTTGATGAACAAAACTCTTCAACATAGATCTAGAGAAATGTCCTAATTAAAATCCATGGTTTTCTCGGTCTTCTAAAACTTATCCAACTTGCTGAAGCTTTGTATTTGATTCCCTTAAGAATTTATTTTAGTTCTTAAGACTGCTCATTGCAAGCCTTTCTTGGATGTATTTCTGACTGCAAGTTTCCCTTTACTTTTATTTTTACTACTTCTTGTGTGACTGAGAGAAGCCAGATGAAAATCTTTTACTGGCAGTCTTACTATGAACAACATAGCAACTGGAGCTGTAGAGCACCACTTCTTGGCTAAAAACAAGTGGTGAGTGTATGATGTGGAGGAGGGAGCAGGAGGAAAGGGAGCTGCTAGGCCTCACGTTTATTTTTTGCTAAATGTTAAGCATGCATGAAGCTAATCTGATAGAAGAGGAGATGACAAAAAAATTGGATGGATCAAAAACAGTTACAGATTCTCAAGTTACAAAAAAAAAAAAAAAAAAATCCTACAGGATACTGTCCTTTTCTGCATTTAAGAGAAAGATCAGAACTATTTGTTTAAAGGCAGTGAAAAGAGTACAGTCACAATATTTCATACAATAATAAAGCAATAACGTTGTTGGAATACTGG
>NC_048893.1:117481095-117569915 GCF_011077185.1 Oxyura jamaicensis
CAATATTTCATACAATAATAAAGCAATAACGTTGTTGGAATACTGGGGGGGGGGGGGGGGGGGGGGGAGGGAGAAGATATTTATAATTAGCCTCCAGGTTTGCCCTCAAAAAGCATTAGCTTCTCTTCTTCATCTGCATTTCTACTCACTGGCAGCACAGAATGAGAGGAAGCATGAGGAGAGGAAAGGGCAGGTATTTACAAAAAGGGAACTGCAGGACTGCTGCTGGAGGACAACTTGTGCCTGGTCTTTGCAGTGCCAAATGGGCCACAGGAAGGTTAACCCTAGGAGGAGCAGAGATCTGGGACCAGCCTCTCACCCAAAACTTCAGTGACACTTCCTGCCTTAGCTGCCTTGCCAACTAGTAGGGGAGCTAGATCCACAGCATAGATGGATACGTCTTTTTAGGTGGCCTTCACACTAACCAAAGTAACCAAGGAGTGTAGATGCAAATCAAATCCTGGATTTTAATGTATTCTCTAAATTCCTATAGGTCCCTTTCTTTAAATGCTGATTTCTGTCATTAATTTTAATTAGATTGGCTCTAAATATCACAGTTAGAGGCATTCTTTTAAAAGAGCAGAATGAAATGAACCTGCTTGCTCTCTCTAAATACTTTGCCATTTCGAGTAGAGTATCAAAAAATAATAATAATAATAATAAAAACACATGCCACATTACAAATGCAATGAAAAAAAAAAAAAAAAACGCGACACCAATCCAGCCAATGAAAAATGCATTTCTGTTGATGCTTGAAGGCATATGAGATGTGTTAAAATATATGAGTGAAGAAATGCATTCAGTCAGAAGTACAAATGACAACGATTAGGGGAAAGATTCAAAACATTGTGAAAGAAATTCCAACAGGCATCAACAAGCAGAACAAATACACTTTCTGAGATATGATGTCTGGGAGGTTTCACAGTAGCTCATTTGACCATATGAGGTGATGATATATCAAGAGATAACATTTTTACAATCTCAGCCTCTGCAGGAAAGAAAAAAAAAAAAAAAAAAAGACAAAAAAGACATTAAAATTTGAAGTAATGATGCCCATCTTCTCTAGGTTTAGATAAATCAGAAGCATTGAATTTTCTGTGTGTCATTAACTTAACCATACATTTTCTATTGGGATATCTACTATATGTTGCAAAGAGTAGTTTCTACTTACTTTTTTTGTTTTCTTAGGTATGTTATATTCAGCTTTATCACAATTTTCAAACAACATTTTGTTACTATTTTTTATTTCTAGTAAGACAATCCATGCTTTTTCAGCTTCTGCTTATTATTTATTTATTTATTTATTTCTCAGTAGCTCTTTGTGCTCTTTGCCAGTACTAAAACACTACCAAGAAACTAAAGGTTTTCTTCTGCCTTCTGCTGCATAGTGCCAAGTTCGCTGTGTTTAAAGACAATGCAGTAGCACTTAGGTGGTGATGTGTTTCCCAGATTGGACACTATATGGCTTTAGAAACTAATTTAAAAATACACATGACAGCAGCAGTGACCTCAGCCCATGCATAATTCAGACCCTAACCCCCTTCAGGGAAAGATAACTGAACTGCCGCCTCAGTACTACTGCTATCATTGCAGGACAGTATTAAGACACTATGCACAATGGAAGAAGCCCCACAGAAATCAACATCTTATTTTCACAGTTTCTAACACTTGCAAGGTTGGAACCTTCTCAGGAGCCCTTCACCACACAGCTCTTCCTATTGGTTCTGTAAAGTATTGTGGTGGTTTTACTTAGGTGGGTGGCCGAGCTCCACCACAACTGCTCTCTCACTCCCCCCTTCAAAGAGGAGTGGGGAGAAAATAGGATGAAAGGGGCTCAAGGGTTGAGATAAGGACGAGGAAATTGTGCAGTAATTATCATGATGGGCAAAAGAGACTCAGCATAGGGAGATAGTAAGGTTATTGCCTATTACTAACAAGCTAGAGAAGTGAGAAACAAATGAAAGAAACCAAAAGCACCTCCCGACCCATCCACCCTCTTCAATCTCCTGCCCCCATGCGGCCCAGGGGAATGGAGGAATGGGGGTTATGGTCAGTCTGTAGCACTTCTTCTCCGCCGCTCCTTCTCGATTACTCTTGTCCCCTGTGCTGTGGGGTCCCTCCCACGGGATGCAGTCCTTGCCGAATTGATCCTGTGTGGGCTGCCCACAGGCAGCAGCTCTTCAAGAACTGCTCCAGGTAAGTGTCCATACCACAGGGTCCATCCCTCGGGAGCAAACTGCTCCAACCTGGATCCCCCATGTGCAGCAGCTCCTGACAGGTCACCTGCTCCTGTGTGGTCTCCTCTCCACGGCCTACAGCTCTGGCCCGGAATCTGCTCCGGCAGGGGTCTTCCACAGGCCACAGTCTCCGTCAGTGCAGGTCCACCTGCTCCACCGTGGTCTCCTCCACGGGCTGCAGCGTGGAACCCTGCTCCCCCGTGGTACTGCATGGGCTGCAGGGGGACATCCTGCTTCACCATGGTCCTCACCACAGGCCGCAGGGGACTTCTGCTCTGGCACCGGGAGCACCTCTCCCCCTCCTTCTTCGCTGACCTTGGCGCCTGCAAGGCTGTTCCTCACTCCTCTCATTCTCCCAGCTGCTGTGTCACGCAGCATTTTTTTATTTATTTTTTTTCCCTGTCTTAAATTTGCTCTCACAGAGGCACAAACAACAACATTTATTGGCTCAGCTCTGGTCAGCAGTGGGGCCCTTACCAAACATGGGGCAGCTTCTAGATCTTTCTCACAGAAGCCACCCCTATGGCCCCCTGCTACCAAAACCTTGCCACGTAAACCCACTACAAGTATTGACAGTAGAGGTAGAAAGCAGCACAGTACATATGGGACAGGGCTTTGACTGCTTGTTACTGCTTGCATGCAAGAATCGTGTTCATGACTGAAGGGAGAAAAAGCTTGTCTCACTCAGTGTTCCTTATGTAGTGTTGATCATATTCAGGTAAACCTCTTCAGCTCTGAATGGAAGGACCATTTGCCAGGTATACAAGTGTTGCAGCTGGGACTTATGACAGCATGAGGAGCCCTCTCAGAAAATTTGCAGATGATGTTGAGTGGGAGGGGGGGTGAGGGGGGGCTGACAATGCACTGAAGGACAGGACTGTGGTTCTGCAGGACCTGGGCAGGATGAAGCCTGGAGTCTGACCAGAACGTTGCGATGAACAAGATGGCAAGTACAAATCTTGCACCATGGGGGTAATTATTACATGCACCAACATGGGGCACAGACTGACCAGCTAGGTAGGTACTCTGAACAAAAAGACCCAGTGGTCAAGGTGGGCAACAAGTTGAACAAGAGCCAGCAACATGCCCTTGCAGCAAAGAAGGCCAACAGCATCCTGGCTTTCTTAGCAAGAAGGTGGCCAGCAGACCAGGAGGCTGATCCTTCACCTCTATTCAGCACTTGTGAGAACATATCTGGAACAATCTGTCCAGAGTTTTGGCTTCCCAGTACAGAAAAGATATTGACATACTGGAGTGAGTCCTGCACAGGGCAACGTGGATGATCAGAGAACTTGATATATGAGAAGCTGAGAGCAGGGTTTGTTCAGCACTGAGAAGAGAGGGTGTGGGAGACCTTTCTACTTCCCAGCCAGAGGACACAAAAAAGATGGTTCCAGACTCTTCTCTGAGGTATATGGTGATAGAACAAGAGGCAACAGGGAAAAGGTAGAATGCAGGAAATTCTGATTAGCTACTAGGATCTATTTTTACCAAGTGGGTGTTCAAACACCATGTCACTGAGTCCCAGAGAGACTGCAGCATCTCCATCCTTGGAAATGTTCAAGCCTCAAGTGGACACAGACCTGAGCAACCTGATCTGATTAGACCTGTTATGAGCAGCAGGTTGGTCTAGATGACCTCTGAAGGTCCCACTCAAGCCTAAACTATTCTTTGACTCTATGGTCTATGGATGTCATGGTATGATCTACAAGAGAGATAAAAATGCCAAAAGAAAAGAGGGAGAAAGAAAAGATGGTCAAAAGACAAACTGGAGAGAAAACAAAACAAATCAGAGAAAGGATAAATGCTGATGCTGTTGTGATATCCTAAGAAAACTATCTCTGTTGAGAAACAGGGTATCATTTTAAAAATGGGCATATAATAGCATATTGTATTTTAAAAGATATTTTTTCTTCCAAAGTGTAGCATTTAGAAATGACAAGGTTTAGACAGGTTTAATTCAGATGTTTCTGCATAGGTATACTGAATAACTTTAATGTTGACATACTAAATTTGTATATGAGCATGAACTATGTTTCCAGAGGATCCCTGCTTCTCCAAGAAGATAAAGCAGGCAATCCGTAGTTTTTTTAGAAGCTTTGCTAGTTGTTTTTTTTTTTTTTTTTTTTTTTTTTTTTAAATTGCATTGTACCTCCATACTAACTTATTGCTGAATACAGCAGTATTAATTACATTTGGATTCTTCTATGGTCTTTGTGACTTTAGCACGAGTTCTCATAAATAGCAATTAATGTGCCTGTCAGATTTGGAGAAGGTATATAATTTTCTGTTTCATAAGAGGAATTTCATGTACACATTGGTTGAGAATTACCTGAACTGTCCACTGATGATAAGAAAAATTGGGTGCTTTGAACCTCATATATTGGAATAGTTAACAAGTTTATAGTATATTACATGTTTAAAACATCCTTGCAATTGATTTCATTTATCAACATGAGCTTCCAACCTCGATCCAGGTTAAGACATTCAGACACTTCAAAAATGAGTAATTTGTACAGTGCAAATGCATATTTTGTGAAATTACACTGACCCACAACTTATGCCATCAGCAACGGTCAGGTCGTCATAGTGACAGAGAGATCTTTGTCACTTGAACTAATAGTTTCAGTAGTTGCTCCTTCCATAGACTGACCACCCAGGGAGGCATGGCAGAGAGTTTTCTAGTTGATTTCATACCCATTCACCAAAAGGAAAAAGATAGTCGTAGTACTCCGTAATTCAGAGACAAATTTCTGAGGCAATGGTGCTTGTTACTTTGTTACAATGTGTGCTATTTCAGTTTTCCCATGCCCTCTTTTTCCATTTTCCCTCTCTTCACTTAATCCTTCGTCGCACACTTAGGCTGTCTCTGCTTCCTTCTTTCCAGCCCTCCCTGGGGAAGTACCCCAGGCTGTCTTTCCATCCTTTGGACCCCTGATATTTGATCGTGCCTTAGGACCAAGCAGTCCCATCACTTGGGCTGTGTCTCCTGTGCTCCTTGTGTAGGACATCTCTGAGGTGCGGGAAATCTCCCTGCTCCTTCTCATGTCCAGAGAGGGCTCTCCAGGTACTTCCAGGGCTGGCGGGTGGCCAGAAGGCCCAGGCCGGAGCATGTCTCAGCATTTATTTGCTGATACACCCTTCATTCAGACACAGAAGCTGTAAACAGATGCAGCATACTCACTGCAGAATAAATCTCTGGAGAATTTGACACAAACACAGCTCTCTTGAGCATACCAAACTGAGGCATGGTGTGTAGGTTGTGGTGCTTTCTGTGTTTTGGGAGGTTGTGTGTCAACTTTCTGCTTCTCACTTTAAAATGCAACGAAGTTAGATTTTTTTTTTTTATTATTTGTTTTGTTTTGTAGACAGTGAATATGTGTATTTGTCAGGCCCCACATAACTGAACTTTAGCTAGAACTTAAAAACATAAATCAACTTAATGCAGATATCTTGAGGAGCAAGTCCAGCCCTAACATCAAGGGTTTAATAAAATAAAAACAAATTGAGCCTTGTACAAAGTGCTGGCAACATTAACTATAGATACCAGTGCTATTTCTGTACATAATTTCCCATGTTTTCATATGTTTCAACTGTTTGTATTTTCTCCTTCTTTTTATGAAATACTGGAATTGAACCATGATTCTGCATTTCATACCGTTTTGAGACAGTGTGCTTAGCTTGGCATAACTATGTTTTTTATCCATTTTTAAATCCTTTCCCATTTTGACTTTTTAATTTTATTTGCTCTGTTCTTCCAATAATTATCATTTTACAATTGAGAGGTAATAGAAACACGACTCAGACAAACCAATTGGTTAACATACTTGCTTCTGGTGTATACTTATGCAAATTATATCAGACATTAAAAAATATATATATAAAAAAAAATCAAATGCTAGCAGCAGCAGGACAAGGAAATACATTTCTTCTTCAGGATTAATGACAGACTGGTGTTAACAGCTTCACAAATATTTATAGCTTAGAACTCTTTGAAATACACCTAACTTCTGCTAACATCACCTTGTATATGCATCCTGATACAGGGCACTGAGTTTTAGTGGTTGTGTTTCTAACAGGCACCTAAATGCTTATGAAGAGGAGAAATAGTTGCAAAATGTGTAATCCCATTCAATGTCACTGAGAAACCAGAACTGCACCTCAAACACTTACTTGTGTAAACAGCTGTAAAAGTAAAGCTGTTTGTGCTCTGAGGAGCCTGCAATATAAATAATATTCTTTCTTCCTGTTCCTGCCTTAAAGGACTACAGAGTGAAACAGAGTGAGGAAAGTTGTCTAAATCATTAGGATTTAACTGTGCACCTTTTGAAATTACTGAGAATATTCCTATAGTTAGAAGAAAGACTTATGGAGCAGGGTTTTCTCCTGTTTCTACACCTGACCATGGCTTTTGGGGCTTGATTTCTCCCTTCCCATTTAAATTCTGCCTCTGATCTCAGTCACTGTGTGTTCCTTTCCAAATCTGAGGGTTTGAGGGTTGAACTTTTTTTTTTTTTTTTTTTTTTTTTTTTAAATAGTCCTTAATGGCTTAATGGACATTATACAGCATCTCTGTATGTGTTTCTTTGTTGTGAGGGAGATAGTGAATTATAGTAGTACTAATGTTTAATAACTAACCAAAATATTCGCCCTTGACATTCTCTGTACTGTAATGCTAATTAGGCAAAACGAAGAGATGAAATGAAAGCTGGTCAAAGGACTCATCCGTTCTTAAGATTTAATTTGGGTTCAGAAACGTAGCTGATGGGAGAGGGAAAAGGGAATTACCAGTACGCTCGTGCGCAAACAACGAAACCTTGATTTTTTTCTTTTTTAACCTTATACTGAAGACTTGTGATTTAAAGGTCATTTGAGAAGAGGAATCAAGGTCAGCCGCTGCTGATCCCCAGCCCGAGGTGGCCTTTCTTTTCTCCCGGTTCTCCGCTTTGCCGCGGGGCACCCGGCCGCGGCCGCACTCGCCGCTTCCATGCGTTTCTGCCCGGGCTGAGCGGGGAAACTTCCCCAAACTTCGCCCCGAGCGCGGCCGTGCGGCACTAAGCCGAGCCGTGCGGGTCCGGGCACCGCCCCAGGCGTGGGGCGGGCCAGGGGAGGAGCGCGGCGGGGCCGGGCCGGGCCGAGCCGAGCCGAGCCGAGCCGGGCGCGACAGGGGGAGCTGCTGCACCTGATACACCGGGGCGGGAGCGCGGCGGAGGAGGGAGGAAGCCGTGCTGCCTGCGAAAGCCTCTCCCCGCCGTTAGTCAGCGCTGGTCTCGCTGCTCCTCCCGCCCCCCGCTTCTCCTGTTGGGAGCCGGGCTTTCTCTCCTGCTCCCCTCGGGGCTGGCGGCAGCGCATCCTCCTCCTCCTCGTCTTCCTCCTCCTCCTCCTCCTTCCCCCCGGTCCCCATGGCTTCGTCCGGCAGCGGCATGGAGGAGGTGCGCGTCTCGGTGCTGACCCCGCTGAAGCTGGTGGGGCTGGTGTGCATCTTCCTGGCGCTGTGCCTGGACCTGGGGGCCGTGCTGAGCCCCGCCTGGGTGACGGCGGACCAGCAGTACTACCTGTCCCTCTGGGAGTCCTGCCGCAAGCCCGGCAACTTGGACAGCTGGCTCTGCGAGTCGACGCTGCACAGCGGTGAGATACGGCTGCCCCCGCTCCCCCTGCTCCTCCGACTTTCCCCCCCGTCCCCGAGCCGCCTCCCGCTCCCCCGGCCCCACCGCGGCCGCCAGAAGCTCTCCGTGCCCGGGCTGCCCCGCCGGCGTGCCCCCGCCATCCCAATGCCGGCTCTCCTCGGCCGCCTGGGTTTGCGAGCGGCTCGGGACGAGGTCCGAGCTCCCGGGGACAGCCCTCCCGTACTGGAGTGGTGCCCGGGGCTCCGCTACGCCGCCCCCTCGCCTCGCCCGCTGCCGCCCCGCTTCTAGCCCTGCGCCCCGCTCCGGCCGCCGCCGTCGGGAAAAGTACGGGCGCCTCTTGGCTGCCCGCCCTGAGCGCCCTTCCCGGCCCCCTCCGCGCCGTGCTGGGCTCCCGGCCTCCCTCTCCTCCCCTCTGCCTTTCCGCGGCCGGGGCTTGCCCCCCGCCCGCCGTCCCCACCCGCCTTGGTGCAGCGGGGCGCCCTCCCGAGCCGCCCGGCTCCAGCCCCTCTTCCTCCGCCTTACGACCGAAGGCGAGGGCAGGGATTTCTGGAAATCAAGCGCTGGGGAGGGCTCCGGGAGTCCACCGTCTGCTATTTCCCCTCCCCGCGTGACGGTCTAGGATGCAGGAGAGGTTTAAGGATAGCTTCTGTGACTGAAAGAGGTGACTGATTCCTTATCTCTGCTTGACTGCTCTCACAAAAGATACCGACTTTGGGCTACTTCTGATTATTTTTCTTTGTGGCCGTTTTAATCGAATAAGGGGAAGCTATTGGGGATCAAGGATCTTATCATTACGTCGCCATCCCCAGAAGTCACCAGGTGTGGAAAGCTAAGGCTTCCTAATCTTAATAAATAAATAAAATGTCATTTTGTCCCAGGTGAAGCCATCTGGATTCTAGCTCACTCCATCCCTCTTGATGTGTTTGTGTGTGCCTTTTTCTATCATATACTGCTATTGCTCCCATCGTCTTTCATACTTCTTTTCCTTCTTGCCACATTCTCTATTTTGACTTCTTGATGTTATTTTGTTCTTCACGTTTCTATGTCTTTGGTCATAAGTATTAATTTATTTTTAATGTAATTGCACTGTTGTTTGGGGTACTAAAAAAAAAAAAACACTCAACTGGTTGTGAGTGATACAAACAAGCTGCCTGTTGAATATTTTTTCAGTAAATTTTTCTGTAGTTCGATAATCGTTCCTGTTTTCATGTGCTGTTTTATTTACTTTATACTGATTCCTATATCAGGAATTCCAACAGAAACATTTACAAATGAAGCTGGCCTCTATTCTTCCCCTCTGCCCCTCATTTCCACCCCCCTGCTCCCCCCCCCCACATGCTTGCATTGCTAAATCATCCATTTGGATCACTGTGCTCTCCAGCTTCTGGTAAATCATACAGGGATGAGATGCTTGTTTTGGGAAAGGGGCAAGGGATTGTCTGCATGTTCTAGATGGCTTTTCTTTTTCTGCCTTTTCAGAAATCCTCTTAAAGGTTCTAGGAAATTGCTGTTTGAGTAGAAATTGCACAGGTTTCTTTGCTCCTGTTCTTGTCTTTCTATACTTGTGTGGAGTAATATTTGAGGTTTTGAATGTTGTTTCAGATTTTGTTTTAAATCACATATCTTCAAAATGAATTGTAAAGAACCGTCAGTTTCAATCAGTTACCCGGCTATCTACACAAACTTCAGAAAGCTTTCTTTTCCTTCCCTGGTATAAATGGAAATTTATGTAGGAATGTCAGCTTCTACTGTCTCCTTAGCAACGTGAATCCTTTGCCCCTTCTCTCTGTCTCCTGAAATAGTATCCCCTTGATTGCAGAAGGACCTTTTAGCTGTCTTGAATGAGAACCTGCTTCAAATCCCCTTGCCCCACACACACTTCACTGGGCTCCCCCCTCAATCGGTGCCCCACCACGCATTTGCATACACACGTGCACACACTCAGTGGGACATTAAGAGAAGCAGGACAGTTTATGGAACAGCACGTAAGGCAACTAATTTATCTCATTGCTTTATTAGTTACCTATTTGTTTATGGAAAGATGGAAGATGAATCAGTGTGGATGGATAGAAATAAAATACAGTTTTGTGGGACGCTGTATATTGAAAATTTGCCCTCTCCTGAAGCTTTCTTCTATACTGTGTGAAAATTCCTGCCTGCTTAGTTTTATTCAAGTTCCTTGAATGTGCTTTACTTATTTTCCTTAGATACTTTCTAGTCTAGTGGAGCCAGGTTTCCCAAGCTACTGAGGAAAAAGGGAACGATTGTTTTATTTGAGGTGACTAGGGGGAAAAACAAACAAACAAACAAAAAAATTCCTCATGTTTGGCACACAATTCTGCACTCTAAGGAGACCTGAAATATGAGACACTGTACTGTATGCCTTCACATTCTTTTAGTGTGTTATAATTCCTACTGAAGTCAGCGGAAGGGCTCCCAGTAAGTTCATCCAGTTGGACTGGGCTCATATTTGAGACCATTTTATGTGCTTCCTTAATATTTTAAGTGCACTTTCCTCCTACATCAAGAATATAGCAAGTGGTATATTTTGGAGATAGTGGAGAGCTCCCACAGGGAAAGCTCTTTTAGCCTGATACCGATGCAAGCAGCTCTGTAGCTAGCTAGCTGTGAAAAGCAGTAGAATACACAAGAAAAAGGCATCTTCACCCATGGTTTTAAGAGATTTACTTCATCATCCCTTGAAGGAGAGCACCTCAAGTGGCACCATCAAGGGCAAGCTCATGCTAGAAGCTGTTAAAGCATATTCAAGGTTTAATTAAAAACCTTTGTTGTAATTAGATGTAGGACCCCTGACTGCTATCAAAAGGGCAACTTGGTAGTGTTTGAACAGAAGGAAATGTACAGAACATGATTACATTGTCTGTTATAGCAGGAAATAATTGTGTTTTCCTTGAGTAATGCTAGTGCTTGGGGTGTATTTTTGCATGTATTCATTCACTGTTTTGAGGCCTTTTTCTATAGCTTGCAAGCAATCCTTTGCTCTCATACTGGTTTTAAAGTTGTGTAAGTACTGCACGGTATTGCCAATTCAAGTATGTGAAATAGACAAATTACTTTTTAAAAAACTCAAGATATAAAAGAGCTCATCTTTTTTTTTTTTTTCTTTTTCAGTCTTTACAGTCTGCATAAGTCATCTTTTAATTTTTTTCTGTAATTGCAAGAAATAGAAATATATTCATGCATATTCCTCTCCCCTGTATGAAATTCTAAAATTCTCACTAATAACAATTTCAGGAGCTGAAATTTAACAAAGTTACCAGTATGAAGATCTCTGTGATAAAATCCAGCAATGCTGCTTTACAGTTCCACCAGCTGCCTAGGCATAAAATTATTTTCTATGATCAAAGCTTAAATTGGCTTGTGCACAAGTTGTCGTTAAGTCTGCTGTATTTTAAACCCACATGCTAAACTGAAAAGTTACAGGATTTGGAATTTCTCTTTGGTTTCGTTAAACAAAATTTTCTTTAGACCTCAGTTGAAGTATATTAAGTCTGATTTGCAATGGTTCATTTACAGATTTATCAGGAGTTAAGAGTTCTGTATGAATATTTATTTCTGTCTCAGTATCTGCCTAAAATTAAATACGTCTTATGTCTAACTGCATGATATGTCTATACCTGTATTGGTAGTTGCCTCATGTTTTCAGAATTAATAATATTAGATTTGAATTTATGCAGATCACTGCAGACATTATAGTTTTCTAAATCAAAGATACATAAATATGATGTGGAATGGTTCCACAGAATCTGATCTGTAAGGTAACCATCATGTATGTTACATTTTATATGTAAATATATGTATATATATACACCAACACACACATTTTATTTATTCAGTTTATTGTGAAAATAGCACATACAAAAATATATTTGAGTGAATACTATTAACCAGTACAAAACTGTCCTGATGGATGAGGGACATGACTTTGTTACTTAACAACCTATGTGTTTGTTTATGAAAACTCAGTTTTCCTTAAGATTATTATATTCTCTAAGAATTACCCGTGAATGTTTGAAAAACAAAACAATTTCAAGGAAATAAATGCAAAAGGGCCTCTGTACATATTGAAGCCTAGTGGTTTAAAAGAGTCAGACCATAAATGTAAGCTTAACTTACAGTATAATGCAGTAAAATGACTTGAATCTAGTTTTGTGCTTATAATTCTGTTCTAATTTGTTCTCGAAAGGAAAATAAAATCAGAGGTTGCGCATTTGGTAGCACTTGAAGAGCTTTAACCTTAATTATACATTAGATGCAGATATCTGAATTAACATGGCTCAATGGTCTTGGATGGTATCTGCTTGTTTTGAATCTAAGCAGTTGTTCCAAGGGGAAATTTCTAGCTCAAAATCAGCTTTCTCATTAGAAGATGTGGATCATTGCTCTGAGTTGATGTTGACACATTTGTAAAAAAGTTAGCAAGGCTAATAGTTTGATATAAAATAAGAGAAACAAGTGTGATTTAACTAAGTCTGAAGAAAGTAGCTCACACAATGTACAGATGAATTAATAAAACAATTTATTTTTAAAAACTGTAGTCTAGTGCTTTCCATATTACTCTCTTTAATAATCATCCCTGACACTTTATCTGAAGGTAGATATAAAATCAAAGCTCTACTACTTCAAACTCGCCACCTAAGACCCTGAGCAAGCTTATCTAGCTTTGAAGTTGGGTCTGACTTGGAGGCTGGCCCTTCTTTCCACAGGGAGCTGTGTGACATGACCTCCAGAGGTCTTTTCTAACCATTTTTTTTTTTTTTTCTGTGACTCTGGTCACTGATACTCTGTTTATACCTTATATTTACCTGACTTCTTGAATATGTTCAGAATGCCTTGAATTTGTTAATTACCTCTCCCCTTAGCCCAAATAGAGTATTTTAAGCTGTGCTCCCCCTTTTGTAAATGGAGCACTTATTTTAGTCTCAGCCTACCCAAGGCTGTGCTTTGTGAGCGTAACATATCTAAGACTTCTGCACAGTAGTCTAGACCTTTTAGTTTGATGGCAAGCTACCATTTTAGCCATCCTTCTCCAGGCAGCTAAGAGATATAGTTATAGCACTTTCATGTGTAAAGTGTGAAGTTTGTGTGAGTATATCTGATCAGAGAGCACCATACACCTTAAGACTGATAACACTCTTTAAAAATAGGAAATAGATAAAGGAATCCTTCTAATCTTAGTGGGTTATTGCTACTGCCGTTGTTCATTGCAATTTCAAAATTAGTAACTTATCCTGTTGCTCTAAGTCTTTATTTAATAAAGAACCCTTGCGCCAGTAAGTTAAAAGATGTTCCTTATGTTAGGGAGATTGTAAGTGGTTTAAATATTTGATGAGACTTTATATTTAGAATCAAGTATAGAGTAACCTTGCCTCTGTTACTGATTTGTGTCCAGGGAAGACCACATAAGATTCAAGATAGCAAGCTGTAGAGGGTAAGTCTATCCAGCTGTATTGCTTTATGTGTTTTCACTTGTTCCAGTTCTATAATATAAATGCCATTATTTTGATGGAAAGTACTATTAGAACTATTCTAAATGCTAACTGTTTTCTGCAAGGAACAGTGGAATGAGTTTTCAAAACAGCAAAAGATGGCCAGCTTGCTTGAAGAGCATTGGTAACTGTAGGAAATAATTACACTTCTGTTACAACGTGAAGTGCACTTCCTTCTTCAGATTACTGAAATGTAGTAGTATATATGGGTGAGGTCAGAAAAGGTGAGCTTTTCTTGAAAAGCTTGTATAACACATCTCCCACACTTCTCTCCTAATGACACAATTCTAAGATTTCCAGGGTTTTCTGATGTTCTTGGAGTTGTAGGTGGGTGTTTCCTTTTTTTCTTGAATGAATGGATATCTGATAATTCAAATGGTGTAGTAGCAAGCTAATCTCAGAGGAATGCCACATAGCCAATGGAAGAAGTGCCTGAGTACACGTTGTATTATTCTGTGAATGAATTATAGATTACTTGATTTTCTGTAATGCTGTGCTTGTCTTGAAGTCATGGGTTGTCAGAAATGATGTGCAACGCACGTTGCCTTTAAATAATAAAATAAAGATCTGTATAATGGCAGTACTTGACTCTATCTGAAGAGGTGCTTCATTTAAAGGATTTTACTCAGCGATTTTAGAAGTGCAGGCAGGCCATGACTCAGAAAGAGCGGAGTTATACTAAAACCTCCCAAAGTGTGTATTTTCTATAAATAAGGAATGCAAGCTTTAATCTTCAGGAGATATGTGTGTCAGTGGGTGGAGGAGCAAGCACCTGCTATGTTTCAAGTTGCTCATACATCTGTAACCCCCCAGGCATTAGACCATCTTGTCTTGCAAAATCTGTCTCCTTTGCACAACAGCAGCAGCAGATATGGTTACCATATTTTTATTGTTGTTTGGTTTGATCTCACATAGAGAATAAGGATAAAACTTGCACTGTTTCTGAAGCACACAAAGTTTGAGTCCCAGGGCCACCATAGTCTGCCTAATACAGCAGCTGAAACAGAAACATCAGACAGATTAATGCACTGCGTATCTCGTGCCACACTGCTGTAGAGATCATCCTGAGAAACTGAGACCGTATCTGCTTTGTGTGCTGCTGACTTCTCTGGGAACCAAATTTTACCCAGCCTGCTCAACAGCATCCTCAGGTGGAAGACACCAAGAGCTCTGCTTGCCATTGAAAGGTGAATGAAGAGGTGCCTGATCTGCTACCATCATTCTCCAACAAATCCACACGGGTGGAGGCATTGGTTTAAAACACTTCATGCAGCATTGCCTGCATCTGTACAATGGCTGCCTAATTAGTCCTCGGATCTAGCAAGCAAGTTCTTCCCAGGCTGAGGAATTCAGATGAGAGAGAGTCCTTCCAACAAGCTGTTACCTAACCTGGAACAGAGCCAGTGTCTTTTGCTCTGATCAGTTATCTTGTTCTGGAGGAGAGTAAAGCAGGAACAAGCCTGAATGAGAGAGACACAGCATTGTAAGTGACTGCTAACGACTTCTCCCTCCAAGCTGGGAGAAACGGAACTCGGTCTGCCTCCCAGTAACGTTCAGGCATTTTGGTCTGTTGGTGGAAAGTCAGAACAGACCATTTAGGTAAGAGTGACTTGAAAGCAAGACTCGGATTCATATTCCATCATATCTATTTGTTTACGTGCTCTGTAGATCTTTCTTATATTATTATGGCTTGGATCTAGCAGATGGAAGAAAGTGGTATCAGTCATACCCAGTAGTTCTATTATTTTGGAAATGGAAGCAGAGTTTCAGGTCTGGAGACGAGAAGCAAAGATCTTGCAGTTTCTGAGAAGTCCTCTAGTATATTGCAATTAAGGAGGCATCTGCATTTTCTATTAACCTCACTGTTAAGCCCACCTGTGTTGTGCAAGACTCCTGATATCAACGGCTTTGTGTGTAGAAGATGACCAAGTTCTAAAGTAATAGCACAATTCATAAATCTCCTGTTGCAAAAGAACCAGAAAGATGCTTTATCTCTTCCCTGAACAGCTTATTTTTACATCTGAGACCTCACTTTATTATATCTTATGTTCAAGTTCATACTGAAGTCACAAGTAGAAGAATGCATTGATGGAGTATCTGAGTTCTGTCTTAATAAATTGATACACCCAGCCACCGCTGCCTGGTTCCCACAGTTATGGCTAACACTTTTTAAGCGATGAAGTGACTTGAAGATAGACACATACAAGCAATACTCATACTGCAGAGGCATCTGAATCCATAAAAGAAAATACAGAAATCAGAATGCATCTGTACAGCAACTAGCAGTAATAAGTATACTGTATGAACTGACAAGGAGCACAAAATAATTAGTTATTACTATTTTGTAATAGGTTCTACTGGGAAAGGTCGTGGCTAGAGGAACGTAATGGAAATTTGGTATGGATCTTGCCAGAAAGGTCTTCTCTTTGTAGTGTGCAGAAGTGTAAGCTACACAGTCTCAAGAGACTGCACTTGTGCTGACTGTAAAAGAATGGAGGAGTAGAAACCAAATAACTCATGAATGCTGGGCTTCCCAGGTTTAGCCATTTTGCTCTTTGTCCACACATCAGCCAAATACTTTTTTTTTTTTTTTTTGAACTTAGAAGGTAAAAGCAAAATTCATCTGAGCAACTCCTTAAAAACAAAACAAACAAACAACAACAACAAAAAAACACATTGTTTCATCTCAGGCAAGATTCAAAAAAAACCTGACTTCCTACATAAAACTATTGCATACATAGATCTTAAAGGTGAATGCAGTACTTGTTTTGCTTCAGTATTTCCACTGAATTCCACTGTTTGGCCTTCCACAGAAGTCCATACACCTGGTAATGTTGAAAAAAAGAGCACTATCATGTGACAAATGTACTTTTAGAAAATAGATTCTACCTTGGTCTTTTTATATTGTTGCTATACTTTTAAAACTTTTGTTGGTTGTTTGATGGCTAAGTTGATGACTGTTGATAACCTTAAAAATAATTTTTAATGTGATACAATTAGGAATACCTGTAGCAGTCTTATTTATCTTAGTTGATAGTTATGACATTCAGTAGGTTATATTTAATTCCTTATGCGTGGGTGCTTCAACTTTCGATGCTTTACTTGACACACTCTTTGAAATTCAATACTCCTGAATTTAAATGCTATATTACAGTTTCTAGGAATGTTTGTTGGCTGACAGCAGGTTATGTACTAAGTGGAGGCTTTGCAATGAATCAGAAAAACTTACCCTAGAATATGTTTTTTTGGTTTTGTTTTCCTCACTGGTGTTTTGTTTAGTGCTAGAAGGTCATTACCTTCAGCTTGTAACAGATGCATGCATTTCTTTAACTTCTATGAGGAGAGGACTCTGTGAAGAACCATTGTATGAAAGAAAGGAGTACTTGGTTGTTTCTTAAGAGATGCATTCAGTTTGCTTGTGTTGCCTGAAAGAAACATGTACAAATCCTTCACATATTCCAGCAATATGTTTTTACTTCCACAGCTTCTTTTACTAGACAATACCATATAGAGAGAATATTTAACTTTTGGGAAACTTGCTGAAAATGTGAAAAAATTGACAGCGCTAGCCATTTGCATCACTCTTTCTCACATTAACAAATGGCCTATCTATTAAGATAAGCATCGCAGAACTTTTATATTTTTAATCCTTCTTTTAAAGCTTTTCCTGATTTTAATTTGGAATGGAAGAATTATTTTGTCCAAGAAATAGAACTTCTAATTATAAATGAATATTCAGTTAAAGCCTTAGGTCATTTCATTAGGGGGCAAGAAGGTAGGAGAGTTACACCTTTTAGTGTGCAATTAACATTGTGCTTCCATGTTATTAAGAAACTGGTATAATTTCCAAACAGCAATGCAACCAGGCTGACCTTGCAAAAAAGCACTGAATTATCTGTGAACAATTAATTGAAAAGAAACATAATATTTTTTATTTTACTCAAAGTGGTGATTTTTATGAATTTCATACAATATGCTTTAAAAGTAGATTTGAAAAACCTGGGTTCAAATTTACATACATTTGCAAATATTGAAATCCACATCCCTAAACTAACAGGCAGATTGTTACAATAAAAATTATGCAAACGTTATCATCACTATCAGAATTGAGCTATAGATTTACCATGGAATAAACATTGTAATGGTTCATGTGCAGTAAAAAACGGAGTTTACAGAACTAAATATGGTACAAATTAAATGAGGTTTTTCTTAAGAAATCTGTCTTGAATTACTCAGCAATCGTCCAAAAATGTATTCTTGCTGTTTAGGTTGGTAAAATCATGAAAATTGGAAAAAGTTAGGCTTTCTGTTGTCTCTGCAGGTATAAAAAAACAAAGGAATTTAATTTCAGCATGCCTGTGAGACAGCAGCACCTTTTAAAATCTGGAGGTTTTTAAGGATTTGCAGAAGTGGAATTTTTGCTGGTTCCTAACATTTTTCTTAAATAGTTGTTGTATAATGCAAATAAACTAATGTACAGTGAAAAATATTTATATGCGTTCTTAAGTGTAAACACATATTTAGAATCCTGAAAAATTATAAAGATAATCTCCAAAGTCCCATTTTGCTCATGTTCATGCATGTTTTTATTTCTGCACAAACAGTCTCACTGAACTGCTGAGTCTCCTGAAATGAGTATAGTATCTCATTTACAAGACTGTCTCGTGTATAGATACGGTGCAAGCATATTTTGGATACCACCAAAGTATACTGATGATTGTGTTCTGTGTACCAGTAACACTACGTAAAGGAGAAATCTGCTGTTCCCATTTTGATGCTGTGTGTTGTAAATCACATCTGGGTAGTCTGAGGAAACTACACCTTGTTGTAGAAAAGCATTTGTTACATGTGATTTTAATGTTGTAGATAACTTACAGGGGGTTCTTCTTTTGGGGGTAGTAATTCAGTTTTCTTGGATGTTTCTTTTCTCATGTATAAAACAAATCCAGGGGCCTCTCCTTAAAATAATCGCTGTTAATAATTTCTGCATTGCCTATGTAGAAATTTGCATACTTAGTCCAACATAAGATTTATTTTGTTTCCAGCTCAAATGGCTTATAGAATTGATAGTTAAGGTGTTTCTAAGACAACAAGGATATTTGAACATACAGTTTCCATGGTAGGCAATATAGAAAAACTCAGCCCCTTATTATTTACGCTGTAATGTCTGTCTGCTATCTGACTGGACTAAGTTATATTGACCAGATACTGAAGTCTAATGCGAACAAAAGGTGTGCAGCACTGGAGTAGCAAACAAATGGAAAAAGATTAGAGTACACTGTTGCTTTACAAAGCCACGTAGCACTTCTGTGTTGGTGCTATAGTAAAGTAGCCTGTTTATTTTTTAATCTTTCCAAAATCCATAGATAGCTCTGTCCTGGAAACTAAGCTGTATTCTATCTAACGTCATGCTTGTATCATCTTTGCCTTAGTTATTTTCACTTGATTAGTGGCCTTGCTACGTAGCTTTGTAAAGCAACAGTGTACTCTAATCTTTTTCCATTTGTTTGCTACTCAAGTGCTGCACACCTATTGTTTGCATGAGCCTTCAGTATCTGGTCAATATAAAGGCAATATTTAATAGTTTATTATTTGTAGTGTCTTTCAAAACTGGTGGTTTCTGAGTTTTCCCATCTGGCACTTTGATTTATATTATCACTTCTTTATGGCTTTTAACTTTGGGGCAAGATGGATTTACATGTCTAGTCTTTGTATCTGTGTAATCTTCAAGTGTGAAGATTCCTTTCATGGTGCTCCAAAATGGTCCATTCTATTTATTTATTTCTGTATTTTCTATCCATAATGCACGGTGATATTGGAAGAATACTTTCTAAATCATCACTATACTAACCACTTAGTGTTTTTGAAGTATCATATAAACATTAAAAACCACTTCTCGTAACATTCCAATCCATAACTAAGATCATATTTCCATCCACTAACAGTAAAGCAGAAGAACATGCAGCAAACTGATGTTTTAGATTGCATGCTGAAAGTAGAAGAATGAAGTATTGTTCCTAGCCTTGGTTTTGGTCCAAAAACAAGGAGTAAAAGGGCTTGGAAGGTTGAGCATTTAGTAATTAAAGTATTAGTAAACAATATGCCTACATTTCTAACAAGAATGAAAATGTTTGTACACACACAAGCACCTTCAAAATAACCTTTTTAAGAAACGCCTTTATAGATCTTTATTCAGTTTCTCGTTTTCCTTTCCTCCATCTTTTTTCGTAGAATATGAAGACTTTTTTCGTGATTATAGCTGCAAACCTTCCATTCCCAAACCCCACAGTTGCATTTTAGGCATCTTTAGCAGATTAGATCCCTGTCAAAATCAGAAATATGTTGTTGTTGTCTAAAACACTGAATTTTGCTCTTGTCAAAAAGAGAATATGTATTTTTATTGTTGCTGTTCTTATTTTAGTAGCATTAAGATCTCCAAATTTATTCTGAAAACTACTAATCCTTTTATTTTCTTTGAACTATACAACTCATTCTTCCATTTCATTCTGAGTGTCGTATGCATGCTAGTACGCTCAAAGTAATGAGATATGCATTGGATCCTTAAAGTACAAAATAATAATGATAAATAGTAAATAGTGATCAGTTTCTTTTTCTTGAAGCCCATGATTGCAGAGAAACAAAGTCTTAAGTACTCTTTTGCATGGAGAGATGGCACGAAGCCTATGCCTTTCTAAAATCCTACAGAAGCTTTTAAGTTAGATGTTGTGTGGCCTTGGTGTCCATCTGCTTGCAGATGAATTTTGTTTTATATTATATAAGACTTCAAGGACGTTGTTTGTAACTGCATCCATTATACATAAAAATAATGAGAAAACACACTAGGCCAGATTCAAAAGTTGCTTTCGGGGTAAGAAAAGATAAACTGACACATTAGGATGACTTCAAAGCAGATTTCAGATTTGACTCAGTCTGCATCTAATCATCATTACCATTTTTTATAAGGGCTAAACATTCACCTTTTTAGTGTTGAAAAATGTGTTTTTCCTTCCTTTGAGAATCTCCTTCCTTTAGTTTTTTTATTCCTGTTACATGAGCTTGTTACCTCTCAAGTGGAATGTATCCATGGTCAGCCTCTGTGTATTTCCCTTCCTATGTCACCCTGATAGTTCAAGCAGAGGTTTGAGCTTTACTCTGTTCTGTGAGAGACTTACAGCATTCTTGGGGTCAGCTAAGACATGCTAGCTAATTCTGGCCCAACCTCAATTTCTCATTCTAAATTGGACAAAGCCAAGGTACCAAATTATTCAGTCTTCCTCAAGCTGAAATCCCTATGAGGCCAACTAAGCCTTGAAAAATTGTGTGATGTTGTTGCACATTGCTGTTAAGTCACATCTGTTGTGTAAAGGTGTTTTGCTAATTAGCAAAAAGAAATCCAAAGTGCAGTTGTGTATTTACCCAAACCTTGATGCAGGCTCTGTGTTTCTCATATTCTGTTGTTTCTGCTGAACCAATAGGCTTGTTTTATTGCAATTGAATTGTTATTAATTTCTTTCTCTCTTTTTCCCATAGACTGGCAGATAGCTACTCTTGCTTTGCTGTTGGGTGGTGCTGCCATCATTCTCATAGCTTTCCTGGTTGGTCTGATCTCTATCTGTGTGGGATCTCGGAGGCGGTTCTACAGACCAGTGGCAGTCATGCTCTTTGCTGCAGGTAAGCAGTTTACCAGCACCTTTATGAAAATTTCACGAGGGCAGCTTTACTTTCGTGAAAGATATTCCTTGTACTGCATACCAGAAGCATTTGGTTTACCTCTTGACTGTTAAGTCATGTGAGGTTTTTCAGGATACCAGTTTTACAAGGTATTAATCATTTTTGCAGTTGCAGTCTTATAGTTCATAAACATTTTTTTTATTCTTGTTATACTTTGGGTTTAGTGAAGTGCAGCAGGGGAAACTACAGAGGATAAATCCGTTGAAGTACCATTTTTAGTCTGTTACTTTGTGCTGCTTGATGGCTCCATTTTTATTCTTCATGCAAAGCCCTTTCTGATATTTTAATGTTCTTCCTTTTATAATTTTAAACTGGGAAAACTAATGTTCAAATGTGAAACCTTGAAGCCCAAAGTGTGAAAATAAATAGGATTATGTTGTGAGGTATTTATAGATGCTCCTGTGCCACTGGAGGAATTAATTTTACTGTGTCAGCTTGCTCACTTAGTTATTAATTTAACAAGCTGTCACACTGTAGTCCCTGTTTGGTTTTAAAAACATAAGGATGGAACAGTTTACATAGACTAACACAAAATCTTAAGGGAGACATATGCATCTGAAATGTCCCTAAAACTGGTCCAGTGAGGTATAATTACAATATAAAATCATCTTCTTTCATACATTCTGGTATTTTGGGCCTTAGCATGGATGTTTCTATTTCTCCTGAGATTCACCAAGAAAAGTTTGCCTTCATCCTGTCACTCATATCTGCATTGGAGCTAGCAGCTTAAGCCCCTTATGATAGCCTGTAATGAAGAGAATGATAGAATGTAGTCTCCAGGATGTATTAAAAAAAATAAGCCACTTACAAGTATATGAAAAGATAGGAACTCATCACGTGAAGGGATGAGATTCAGAAATCAAAGAAAACTCTGGGGAAGGCTCCTGCTGCCCCCTGCTGTTTATGTTACTTTGATTGAACCACAGCATTTTAAGATGTGCTTTTATTTGCTCAAGAAATATAAGTAGGTTATATTTTATTCACTTTGAGAAACTAACTGCAAGGAAGGATCAGATTTTCTGAATAGAAATTGTATTTTTTTTTTGTTTTGTGTGTTGTATTGCTGAGTTGACTGAATAAATAAAGGCACTTGTGCCATTACTTTAAAAATTAGTACTAATTCTGAGATAATAAATCATACTGGACAGGTGACTGAAGTGATAAGGATTTCTGAGTGTATGTAATTGTTTCTTGCTTGGCTTTTGATTTAATTTATCATAACATTGTTTAGTAAATTAGGCAGCGTATGTGTGAGCAATTACTATCTTGCCGTATTGCTTAGTTAGTATACAGTTTGTACTTAAATTAAAAAAAAAAATCCAAATATTACTGTTTTGTTTAAAGCTTAATCTGTTCTCCTGTGTATAAAATCAGTTCTAGTATTTATTACAAAAGTTAGGGGGAAGGGGAAGGTGGCAGTTTAGAACAGTAGAATATGCCTGGTTGGAAGGGACCCACAAGGATCGTTGAGTCCAACTCCTAGCTCCACACAGAACCACCCCAAAAAAACAGACCCTATTGTTAGCCACTTCCTGAACCCCTGATGTAGCTTCATGCCATTCTTTGGGGTCCTGTTGCTGTCACCAGAGAGAAGAGATCAGGTTTAATGCTTACTTGCATCAGAAAGGAAAATGTATTAATGCTGTAGCTCATGAGTGATGTTCACCTCTTTCCTTTGCCTGTGTGTGTGTGTGTATGCACAAAATTGCATGCATTTTAAATAGCCCTGGCCTGAAGTGTGTAAAAGGAGGAGAAGGGAGATGATGAGGCAAGGACAGCCTGCCACATTCTTCATTATCTGGCAAATCTGAGGAGAATCATTTTGGGATTTGATGCTGACATTGTTGCCATCATTTCCTATGGATTTTCTTTGCTTGCAGCTACTTTTTGAGATGAGTATGGACTGACATATATTGAGAGAATCACTTGAAGGATCCACCAGTGAAGAGGAAAACGTTAAGGTTGCAGCACAGTAAAGTTATGCAACCTGTGGATTTCACAGAACATCCATGAGGCTAGAAAACCCCTGCCCCATGAACCTTCTGACATCACAAAATATTTTGCCTGACTGATTAGAAACACATCCCTCTGCCGCCTTCTGGTAGAAGGACATAGCATGAGTTGTGTAGAGATATTAATGGTCTATGTGGGTGTCAGGTAGAAAACATCACAGTGTGGGAGAGAGAACCAAATGGAAAAGTGACTTCCAGGCACTTCAGAGTCTGAGCAGTTGGTTCAAGGCATTTTTCTTTCTTCTAGTTTTGATTTATTTATTTTTGTCCCCTTCAGCTTTAGGTTTCATTTAGTGACTTTGTACGTGAGGAAGATGAATGAGTTACTGGGGCTGAAAGAGTGATAAAGTAAAGGGACAAAAAATAATTCTACCTAGACACTGAGAATAAGCCATCGAGTGATCAGCAGAAGTGTGTGTTTAAAATACGTACTATCAGCTCTGTGTAATGGGAGAGGAGCAAGAATATCTCAGGTGATGGAAAAATGTACAGCATACAGAGAGGTAGAGTTGCAGGACACTTGCGTGGAGCTACCTTGGGTCCATTGGGGTTTATAAACATAACCTCACAGCTAGCCATCATGACCCCATGGTGGCTTGTTAATTCGTTGACTCATGTCAGTGTGCTATATGAAGGGATACAAAAATCTGTCTTAACTGAGCTTGGCAGACTTGGTGTTCATACAACTCTTCCCAGCATTTTTGGTCAAGTAGGGGTCGTTAGCATACATACTTGCTGGAGTATTTAAATGTTCCTGATTCAAACTGGCTCTGAAAGCTCCATCCTCAAAGTGCTATGTCCAAGGTCATAAACGCGTCAGTGTAAGGAGTCTCACAATATGGTTACCAGATAACAGAGTGCTAATCAAGTAAAATTTTAGGAATAGAAAATATAATTGTTGACAGTCTGTAAAAACAACCAAAAAAATGTCATTTAAAATGTGTGTGCTTTCACAGGCTCTATTTTAACAGTGCTTTCTGAGAAGCTTGTGCTCTCACTGTTGTAAGAATTTCCTTCCTTTTCAGCCCATTAAGACACAAATTTGACTGACTGCAAAGTAATGAGACTTCATATGGTGACTTGTGTCAAACAATTTCATTACCTTTTATGATTAGGTCTTAGAAGAACCTTTGAGGTCAGTAACCTTTTAACACGTTTCACGTGATGTTCACATGATATAAGCTAGGGAAATGGGTGGTTAAGTGAAAGTATGGGTGAGGGAGTAAAAGAATGACAAGCAGATAATATTTGGAGAATATTTAGAGAATATTCTGACAGGGAGTCAGAGCTCAGTTCTGCTGGATTAACTCCTGAGTTCTGTGCTGTTATTTATAATGCTGTGAAACAGAACGACAGTATAGTTACCAAACTTGCAGTTAAATGAAGCTAAAAAAATACAGATGTGTTGGAGGACAAAATTTGATTTTGAGGAATTGTCAGAATGGTCTGAAAAAGTAGGACAAACTTTGGTAGGAGGAAGTGCAAGGAGCTACAAGAAGGGAAAAAATCAAAACAGCACAACACAGCATCAAAGAAATCAGTTGGCAGGATACTCTAGGTCACCTAGCATCTAGTCCAAACTCCTTGTTGAGGTGGTTGAGGCAGGACAATCATTAACTTTAGGTCTGTCAGCTGTGGTTTTATCTTGACTAGTCTTGAAGATCTCAAAGGATAAGCTTGTACAGCCCATTCAAGTATATTATCCTGTTGCTGTACCGGCCTCCTTTTTTCCTGGTGTCCATTTTGAATCTGTGAAACTGAAATTCTGTCTCTTGTCAACATCTTAGGTTTCCTGGCGCTACAAAGAGTTTTGTTCCAGCATCTTTGTTGCTGCATTTTCAGGTAGATGTAGGCTGCATTGAAATTGCTCCTTAGCCTCCTTTTCATATATCTAAATCAATCTAGCATCCTCTTCTTCTTGAGGACAATTTGCTGTAGGCTTCAATCATTTTGGTACCTTTCTATACCCTTTCCTGCTGAATCCCTGCTGACTGCTTAATGCCACCTTGTTCTGCACATGCTTGGAGGTGCTCTCCAAGAATCACAGCATGGCCAAGGTTGGAAGGGACCTCTGAAGATCGTCTAGTTCAACTCCCCTGCCAAGCAGGATTACCTAGAGCACGTTGTGCAGCATCGCATCCAGGTAGCTTTTGAATATCTGCAGAGAAGGAGACTCCACAACCTCTCTGGGCAACCTCTTCCAGTGCTCTGTCACCCTCACAGTAAATAAATACCCTCTCATTTTCATCTGCAACTTCCTGTGCTTCAGTTTGTTCCTGTTGCTTCTCATTCTGTTGCTAGGCACAACTGAAAAGAGACAGGCTCCATGATTTCAACACCCTCCCCTCAGATATTTATACACATTGATAAGGTCTCCCCTCAATCTTCTCTTTTCCAGGCTAAACAAGCCCAGTTCTCTCAGCCTGTCCTCATATGAAAGGTGTTCCAGTCCTCTCCTCATCTTTGCAGCCCTCCTCTGGACTCACTCCAGTAGTTCTATGTCCCTCTTGTACTGAGGAGCCCAGGTCTGGACACAGTACTCCAGGTGTGGCCTCACCAGGACTAAATAAAGGGGGAGGATCACCTCCCTTGACCTGCTGGCAACACTCTTCTGAACGCACCCCAGGATAATGTTGACCTTCTTGTCCACAAGGGCACACTGCTGACTCGTGGTCAGCCTGCTCTCCACCAGGACTCCCTCTCTCTGCAGAGCTGCTCTCTAGCAGGTCAGCCCTCAGCCTGTACTGGTGCTTGGGGTTATTCCTCCCTAAGTGTAGGACCCTGCACTTACCTTTGTTGAACTAGATGTACTAGAAGATATACTTCATAAAGTTTCAAGGGATTGAAGTGATGCTGATAGACACTGATGCAACTGTGTCATCTCTAACTTATTCCCGCACTGCTGAGTGCCCTACTCCTTCCCAAAGGCTCCAAGACCCCTGGAGATCTTGGGAAAGCCTTCATTTTGCATAATCTCTCATTAGACTGGCTTTTCTGCCCATCATTGGACCAGTATGTATTCTGAACTTCATTTTGCAACTAATGCACCTGTGGAAATGTGTTATTACACTTTTTGCTGCTTCCTAGCTTGATGTTGGGTTCCAGCTGGGCTTCAGCCTTCCTGATTTTGTATGTAAGTATCAAAATAGTATTTTTATATTTCCCTCTCATGGCCTATCCATGTTTCCTGCTCATCTGCCCATTTCTTACACATTCATTGGAAAAAATCCCTGCTTGGCCAGCTGGACCTCCTAGAAATTCCTGGCCTTCCTCTGTAGTAGGGTGGCTTATTCTAAACTAGCAATATTTTAAAAATGAGCATGGATCACCCCCCTCCTCTTCATGCTCCTTCCCAATTTCTTGCACAGGTTATACTAAGTACAAAAAATTCCTAGACAGTTGTATGTCAATCTTTGAAACTGCAACTGCAATTGGTTATTAATAAAGTGCACATGAATGAACAGGAGGATGGTATAGAGAACAGAAATACAAAAATTACTAGCCAGCAGCACCATTTTTCATAATAGACAACAACCAAAAAACCCAATTTTAAGGCTTTTTTTTTAACAGCAAATCTGTTATAGTTAAAAAATTTAAATGAAGGAAGAAAATAACTGAAATTCTGTTTTCCTAGTTTTTAAAGGTTTTGTTGTGATTTTTGCATGTTTAATGTGGTGAGTACATACACTTCATGTAAATGGAGTAAAACTATTATTCCTGTTCCTGTGTACTTGTCTTGCAAGAATCATAGTACTAGCCATAAAAATGTGTCTAAACTTAAAATGAGTATTCTAGTTTGAGTTGACTTTTTTTTAATAGAGTTTTTAGATCTGTGTATATATATATATATTTAAAGATTTCTTTTGCAGCCTTTTTCTATAGGAAAGAACTAGTATTTCTGAAAAAGTGTAGTACATACACTTTCTATGAGCAGGTCCCTTTTAATTCATTGGATGCAGATCAGTGCTTGCAGTCATTGGTTTCAACATCTTTTAGGGTCATGCTAGTCATTTTTTGTAACTTCACTAACTTGTTTCTACCCTACGTTGGTCCCTTTCCACTTTACAGGGAGCAACAATGATGGGAGACGTAAATAGTGCAAACTGACAGGCAGTGTTAACGCAATGTGGTTGTTTCTGCAGGCCTGCTGATACCAGCGCTTCCTTTGAATTTTTCAATAGTGCGGCTGAACCAGTAGTAGCAAATTCAGGATGCCTCACTATAAAAATGTCAAAAGTACGTGTTGTAGGTGTTGCTCTGTTAGCAACATGTTCCTGTGGAATCACTTTTTTTTTTTCTTTTTGGACAAGTCCAATCCATAGATTCTAATTCAGTATTAGATTGAGCGAAGGTAGGGAGCTTCATTGGGTGCAACTTGATAGAGATGCATGCACATCAAGGGCTATTTCTCTGCTGACCCAGTAGAGGTGCTGCAGCTCCAGTTCAGGAAGCCACCAAAGAACTTATTTACACTCACTCATCACAGGAAATCCTCTTGGACTTGGAATGGTCTTAAAGATGTGTCTGAAAGTTGAGCATATGTTCAGGTGTTTTGGGGTATAACCGTGTTCTCATTATACGGAATTAGAATGCATAATCTTTTCATAAAACTAGAAGCTTTCCCTGGTGTACCCTGTCAAAATTTCTCCAGTGTTGTGCAGTATTTTGTGAGCTGGCAGACAAAAAATAAAAAGAAATAAAGTAACACTTCAATGCTCTAGGTTAAAAAAAAAAAAAAATCCTATGGATTTTGGTACCCACATCAGAAAATCCAAACATTATTTAGATTGTCACTCCCAAGAAAGAATCCAAAGATGCTAACTGGATGCGAGCGGTGGGGATGTGTGAATTTCCAGTGGATATTTTGCAGTGATATCAGAGGGTGTATGATGAGCATTGGAAATCCTCTCCCCATCACAGTCCCCATCCAGAGGACAAGAAAGCATTAGTCTCTAAGCATCTAATGGAAGATGACAGTTTGACAGCACTGAAGAGGGCATGTGGGAATGAAAAGGCAAATGACAGGTTTTGGGTGTGCAATGTGTTTGACCGGCAGGAAAATATTATTTTATTTCACTGTAATTTCAAAAGAGCTTCTGTAGCCAAAAGTAGTCATACTTTTTATTTTCCACTGGCATTTATATTGACTTTGGCTTTATAAAAATTCACAATTTTTATATAAAAAATAATGTTCATTCTTCTAACAATACCTAGTAAACTCTAAAAAATAATGAACCAGTCAATGTTAAAGTAGTTATGGCATTGTATCACATACCATTGAACTTTGATCAGAGTATGTCTCAGGCCTGTAAATTCTTAAGAATGTGCTCAACTTTGTGGATGTGCTCACCGTCTGTAATCAGGTGGCTGGTAGTTTATAGGGGAAGTCATGGACTGAAGTCTTTAAAACTTGATTGTTCTAAATAACGGAAGGAAAACCTATCACATATTTGAGGGATAAAAAAAGGTTGTTTTGTATGTTTCCCATGATGTTTTGTTCCCAGGGCTCGGTGCTGGGGCCGGTCCTCTTCAAGATCTTCATTGATGATCTGGATGAGGGCATTGAGTGCACCCTCAGTAAGTTTGCAGATGACACCAAGTTAGGTACGTGTGTCGATCTGCTCGAGGGTAGGAAGGCTCTGCAGGAGGATCTGGAGAGGCTGGACCGATGGGCCGAGGTCAACTGCATGAAGTTCAACAAGGCCAAGTGCCGGGTCCTGCACCTGGGGCGCAATAACCCCAAGCAGAGCTACAGGCTGGGAGATGAGTGGTTGGAGAGCTGCCAGGCAGAGAAGGACCTGGGAGTAGTGGTTGATAGTCGGCTGAATATGAGCCAGCAGTGTGCTCAGGTGGCCAAGAAGGCCAACAGCATCCTGGCCTGTATAAGAAACAGTGTGGCCAGCAGGGCCAGGGAGGTGATCGTCCCCCTGTACTCGGCTCTGGTGAGGCCGCACCTCGAGTACTGTGTTCAGTTTTGGGCCCCTCACTACAAGAAGGACATGGAGGTGCTTGAGCGAGCCCAGAGAAGGGCAACGAAGCTGGTGAAGGGTCTGGAGAACAAGTCTTACGAGGAGCGGCTGAGGGAGCTGGGCTTGTTCAGCCTGGAGAAAAGGAGGCTCAGGGGTGACCTTATCGCTCTCTACAGGTACCTGAAGGGAGGCTGTAGCGAGGTGGGGGTTGGTCTGTTCTCCCACGTGCCTGGTGACAGGACGAGGGGGAATGGGCTTAAGTTGCGCCAGGGGAGTTTTAGGTTGGATGTTAGGAAGAGCTTCTTTACTGAAAGGGTTGTGAGACATTGGAACGGGCTGCCCAGGGGAGTGGTGGAGTCACCATCCCTGGAGGTCTTTAAAAGACGTTTAGATGTAGAGCTTAGGGATATGGTTTAGTGGGGACTGTTAGTGTTAGGTCAGAGGTTGGACTTGATGATCTTGAGGTCTCTTCCAACCTAGAAATTCTGTGATTATTTGTAGATGGCAGAACTAGAAGCCTAAAGAATGACCAAATCATCTATCTTGTTCTTGTCTTCAAATTAAGTGTAACTTTCACCTGCTTACTCTGGAAGCTGTTGTCCCAATTATAGTGTTAGCAGTATGCCTGATTTTAAAAGAATGGACACTAATAAAACTGAATTGTTGATGTGAAAACTGGTGTTTCTTTACTTTTCAGGTTACCGTATGCATTGTTTTGGTGTAACACAAAGGACAGGTTTGCTGAATTCCTCTGCAGAACTGTGGATCAGACTGTGGGAGATGGGGCACTCTTAGGGGGGACAGTACTTTAGAAAGTAATGGTTTTTAAGCTTTTTCCTGCCTTGAATTAGATCTGTTTTATTAGCTTTTTAGCTTTTTTAAAAATGAAGCATCTCTGACCCACCCACTAAATTCATAATGTAAGGAAATATTTTGCTGTTGAAAAGTTTAGCAATTGATCAAACTTTATGGATTCCTTGTTATTCTGTTCAATAATATCATTAATTCTGATTACAGTACACAGTAATGCATACAAAATATGTAATTCAGTGAGTCTTCATGAACATAAATATGGATCACATACTACAATGAATTACTATTAGGCTAAGTAAATAATTTGATTCTGAGCTTTATTTCTTAATATTCATTTATTCTTGTTTCTTGTTGTTTTGACTTATTTATAATAGGTACGGAACAAATGATCTTAGATTTGTTGTTATGGAAGGAATAATAATTCCAGACTAAAATACAAAGAGGAGAGACAGAAAAGAATTGGAAAAAGATTGCTTTCACTGTTTATTTCTTGGACATCTGAAGTATTATTGTTATACCGTAGCAATAACATTTTTCATCATCAAGGGAATATGCAAGAACTGCTCTGTTCTCTGCGAAGGAAATGAAGGTTATATATATATATATATAGATATATATATTTACATACTGCTCAAAAAGATAAGTATTAATAGCAAAAATTGAACCAAGAGCATTTTGAAATGTGAATCTAAGTTATGTGATGGTTTTATGGAAATGAATTAAGGCCTCTTCTGACATTTGGTTTGTTTCTTTTTCAGTTGTTCTTCAGGTGTGCAGCTTAGTCCTCTACCCAATCAAGTTCATTGAAACAGTCAGCTTGAAAATATACCATGAGTTCAACTGGGGCTATGGCCTGGCTTGGGGTGCAACTATATTTTCATTTGGGGGTGCCATACTTTATTGCCTGAACCCTAAGAACTATGAAGACTATTACTAGAATCATTTAATGGAAAGAAAAATATCGAAAGGATTACCCCATTTTTTCTAACTCACAGTTTTTTTAGAACACTTGTGGAGCACCAGTCTGCTCTGTTGATAAAATAGCCTTTGCCTCTTGGGTGTGAACACTGTAACCAGCTTTTACAACCATTTAGAAGAACTGCGAACACTAGGATTGCTGATCTTACACAGACAGATGCTGCAAGCTGCTGATACATAGGCTTTGTTTTTCCTGACAACAAGCAAAGGATCTACGTGACAGTGATCATTGTGAGAAAACTAGTTGGAATGAGAATGCAAGGCCAGCATCTGCTATTGCCTTCAGGGGAGCAGCTGGTATAGGCTCCATTTAGAAGTTTCTCTGTATAGTAGAGGATTCAAATGTCTGATAAGCAGGCAATGGCATCTTGTACAAAAGGCTGTGTTGGCCCCTTATTACTTGCTCAAAAAAGCTCTTAAGGAATTAGTTGCAAGTAACTGTTGAGGGCAGTGAATGTAACTGGTTAATGACTTGTCTAATATCTGCATTCAACAGTCTTCTTGGAGAATGAAAAAAAAAAAACAAAACACACAGAGGATTTCATGAATTGGTAATTGACATCACCATGCCAGCTGTAGCAGATTGTTGAAGGAATTCCAAACCTGGAGACATGTGCTTCTGACTATGTGGTTGGAAGTTGTCTCAGCTCTGAGTATTTTGTTGGGAGGGTGGAAATAAGGGAAAGGACAGAAGACCATATACATCCCTAAGGCATTTAAAATGCATGAATGAATTGCAGTTTTCCTAAGTACCCATTTAACTTCCGAACATCACCGTGAAAAAAATGAATATGGAACAAGTTCAATTCTATTTTTGGAAGGTATTTGTTAGTATAAATGAATATATATATAATACAAATATAAATGCAAAGGGAGAAAGAGAATTCATCTTTAAATTGCAATAGGAGCTGTGATGCAGTGGTTAAAAGACTAACTTTGTACACATTTTTGAGGGTCTTGGACTGGTACCCCCGGTCATGGTTGGCATTGCAAAATAAACATAAAATGGTTTGTCTTCTGTATATGCCCTTGTACAGATTCTGTGTTATGGGAAATGCTTAAAAGTTCACATCAAGTTAATGTACAAGTGGATGAAATAACTACTTCTTATTCCATATGTAATCTAATATTAAAAATTGTTTTCTAAGGCTGTTGCAAAAGAAAAAAAACTGCCATTTTTTAAAAATCTAGTTAGGTTGCTAGAGTTTCTGATCATCAAGAACATAGCTGAGACCCAATCATGTCCATATTAAAACATTAGCACTGCAGGAGCTACTCTCATGTTTTTAAAGGCAGAGTTTATAATGGACTGGCTGATGATTATGTACACCTAATTACTCCTTGCTTAGTATGTTTCCCACTTAAAACATCTGGATATTATACCCATTAAATCCAAGTTAAAATAGGGAGAATTTCTAAGTGTATTTAATCTGCATCACTTTTATTTTTGTTTACAATTTGCTTGTTTGGGTATTTTGAATTAATTATGAACATATTTTTATACAATTCTAATCTTTAGAAATAACTATTTTTTTTAATGGAGAAATTTAAAGTATATTCTATGTGGACATCTGCAAAAGTCGATATGCTGGGGTTGCATGTCCACCTCTGCACAAATGGTTTTGCTGGTTCCACAGAAAAGACTGCTGAATGACTCAATGCTAAGATCACATTTGCAGTGTTAATGATTATGCCGCAGTTCCCAGGGAGCAGAGGTTCTGCATTGACCATTCTACCCCAGGACTGCCTCTAAGAAGCTGTTCTCAAAGTGTTGCTGCTGTACAGAAGTCATTTCTAAAACTCCAGGCCTCTCTGGAGCTAAGCCTTTACTATCACAGAAAAATTATCAGCATTCCTTCCTGGACCAGTGGTGATTAATTAGATGAGACAGAGCAAAATGATAGCTTCACTGAAGAGGGATTGTATAGCAATGCCTAAAGAGGAAAAGGATGGGAGGAAGAAATATGTCCGTTTATCTTGCAGGCACCCAAGAGCATTTGTAACATTTATTTTTTCTGAGACTGACTTAAGGCAGATATTCAGTATGTAGTAAATTCTGTATCTTTCTGAACTGCTCTGTAGTTCGGCTTTTATTTAGCAGCATGGAGAACATTGTAGTTTGGCATGGGGATTAGGTTAATGTAGAGAGAAGCTCACTGTGAGAAGATTTCTATACCTTTCTAGGAAAATCGTGTTTTGATACCAGTATTGCACGGTGCTTTGCCAATACTGGCAAGAAGGTACAATACTGTAGTAGTAAATCTACAAATTTATCAAAACATTTTTTTCTTTATGTAGAGTTTGAGTGAAATTAAATGTCAGGCTTAAGGCATATGCAAGTTAATTGCAAGCACTTCTAAAGTCACATGGCTCTTAATACGAATTATGTTCAGGCAAAAAAATTACAAATTTGAATGGCTAAAGACAAGGTTCTTCATTCATATTTGGGTCAGAGATCTGATTTCAGCACCTGCTTTTCTTTTTGAACATAATTCAGTCTATTAGGATGCACTTCTCAGGTCCTTTTACTTGGACATCTAGTATTTGGATTTAGGTATGTACTTTTTTTCAGCTTGGAACCTCCCTTTAACTTTCTTATGTTGCTACTTGAGTTTTTTTCCCACCTCGATTCCAGTAATGGTAATTGTTTTTCATGACTAAACAAAAAGTAATGACATTTCTGATTTCTTTCTAGACACAAAAAAAAAAAAGAAAGAAAAGTCGGTGTCTGAGTGTATGTACAACAAATTAATCATTCTGAACATTATGCTTGTGTCATGCCATCATTATTTCGGTTGTTTGGCTTTGTCTCACTGTCAGGATGGTTCTTTCACACAATGAATCCTTTGTTTATCATCCAAATATATATGAATAAAGATATATATATATATAGCAAACTTGCAAGCAGGGCTAGTTATTTGTATTTTTTAGGCTTAAAGTATACCGTCCGGTGCTGACAAGTACCTAGCACCTCTTCTGGATTTCTTGCACAACTTCATTTAGCTTTTGTAAATTTTAAAAACAAATATAGAGAGACCTATGTGTTTGAGATATAAATGATATATATGGATTAGCATGTAACTGTATATTATTAAACATGCAATGAACTGACCGGTAAGTGAAATCTAATCTTATGGCTAGCAACGTAATTTATTCAGACTGTATTTTTGTACAGAGCAGTGCACACTAACCTATTGCCTCTGTGTCCTCTATAATGCCTAAAACCGTGCCTAGAAATTTAATTTGTCTTTAAATGAAAGAAAAAAAAAAAAAGACAACTAAATGATTCATGTTGTTGATGGTATTGATTTTTTTTTTTTCTGATGTTGTTCTTTATTTATTTTTGAGAAATGTATGGTATGTTTATTAAATGAATCCATCAAAAATACGGTTCGTTTTAAATGGTCATTGTTAGCAGGTAAAGATTTTTTTTTTTTTAATCAAAACTTATAAGTTTGCAGTTTTAATACCATTTCTGCATTTCACAATTTTTGTAGCTTACATGAAGTTATATGTGAAAAAGTAACAAATAAAAAAATGTTACACTAATCAAATCTGCCTGTTTTGTTCTGAGTGGAGTACTTGCACAGCTGATACCAGCCTGGATTTCTGTTGGGCAGGCTGAGAAGCACCACTCTACATAGACTTATGAATGCCTTACTAAAGGAGTCTTATCAAAGGACACAGGGAGTGAGGGGAAGAGAGAGAGAGACAGGATCTTTTCTATGTAACCCCTCCATCTTGTCCATAGAATAATACAGGATAGGTATCTGGGTTTCACACAGCCCATAATGCCTTTATAAATGCAGTTATTGTAATATCAGAAAACCAAATTGTTTTAAATGTGTTAAATAACAAGGTGATTTGTTGAATCTTTACTCAGCACCTTGTTCCAGTGGGGAAACTTCTTCATTATACAGACTTTATTTTTTTTCACATTTCCAATAACAGTAATTATTTTTTCTGTTCTGATTCTGAATGCTGTGTTACTTTTCACAATGAAAAAAAAAAAAAAAAGATACTGGTTTTGAGCCACTGCAAAAATGGAAAACCATGTTTTATACACTGAAGATATGGTACTGTCATATTTCTACCATTCAGAAAGTTACTGTCATCCTTCCATTACTGGATACCTCTCATGTAAGCAGGCAGCAACAAGAAGGAGCAGCCAGTAGAAAACAACATGAGAACTGGGGAATGAAACTGTGGATTCAGTGGACCATTGCAATGACTGAGTACAGGCATGAGGGTGGAGTGCGCAAAGTGGAAATCAAATAATGGAAAAGGAATTCAGAGCAGGGAGGGAGTAGGATGGGTGGTGTGGGGTGGAGGATGGGGATTGGCTGAAGATTGATTTTCTTTTGAAATGTGAGTACAAAGAGAGAGGAAGTTCACAAAGAACCAAGAACCTGCAGCTACTGGAGAGTGAGGAAGCAAACTGGAGGTGATGGAACGTGTATTTCTTAAAATCTGCATTAAAATGTTCATTGTAGTGAGTGGTCTTAGGGGATATGTTACCCAAAGACTTGACCAATGCTTAGAGCACAAACTCTGGGTCATCTGTGTGCCTACATGTTGACAACAGGGTCAGAGGGGCACACTAGCTTACCAAAGCAAGAAATTAAGTATAGTGTGAGAAGAATTTACTCTCTGTCTTTTCAAATATGCTTAATGATATGAGCAATGAGCTGGCATGCACTTGGTGTATCAAAGATGTTCCAGCATACTTGGCAGTCAACCTGCATCTCACCACATTTGGTAGACCTGTACTGTACCACTGAACCAGATGAAGTGTGGCTGGATGTATGGCATGCTGTGAGCAAGAGAAAATGTGTGGAGGATGGTGTATGAGCCCAGGTTTGTTTATATCAAAGTGAAGCTTAAACATGAGTAAGCAATGAAGCCCTTTGTGGAAACAAAACGACTTGACTCTACAAGTGAAGCTGAAAGCTCTAGGGTACAAACTGAGGCAAAAGGAGACGAAGCAACATAAATCTGCCCAGAGTGTACTGCTACGTTCACAGAATGTCTTCTTGATCTATGGATTTAAAGAAATCTAAAAACTCTTTAGAACGTTACAAAATCTTACTTTAAATTGATGTTTAAGGTATTTGTGGGCAAGGGGTTGTAAGTCTTGTATGTTTCTCTACCTTTAAGGAGTACTTAAAGGTACATACATGAAAAGTTTTAGTGACTTCCTGGCACTCTCTTGATGAAAAGAATTGCTATGCAGATTTTCAAAGAGACAGTAGCTTCAAAGAGGACTTTAAATCATTTAAGTATCCCCAAAAAAGTCTAGTGCTTGTCTGGAATGTGATACGACAAGCATTACATCCTACAGAAAAGCTAATTTTCATGATTTGTTAATATTTTCACCGTTTATTTATTTGTGAGGAGAAACACCGGATGCAGACAGCTGAGTGAAAAAGTTTGGATGATCTCAAGGGTCTTTTCCAATCTATATTGATATATTATCAATCTATGATGATAAAAACTGATATTTTTTTCTGAGGAATATATGAATCTTTAGTGAATAAAATATGGGTATTCAACTAAATTTTGAATTGTAATAGGAAGTCACAAAAGGTATAATCACTAATATCTGCCATCTATTATCATTCTTTTTAATTCTCCCACCTTCTTTTCTCAGTCCATTTTCTTTTACTTTCTCAGTTCTGTAATATTGTCCTATTATTCTATGGAAGTATAAGATTTAGTACACAAATGAACCAATATGATAGACCTGCCATTTCAAGAAAATATCTGCATGTACAGAGCTAGTCAGCATAGACAGCAGGTCTTCATTGTGGCCAGGAGCTAGCAGCAGGTTACTGCAGCTGATGCATTTACCTTCTTGGAAGCAGAATATCCCAGGACAGATAAAGGGTGATTCTGTGTTTCAGGAATGATATCTGACCTGGGCTGGTTTCCCATCTGCATCGCTCTCATACATGACTGCCTTGCAGCCTGCCCCACGAGAAAGAGGGTGAAAAAATAGCACCTTTCACTCAATGATGTTGAAAAGCAATATGGCTGAAACACTTGAAGTGTGAGTATTGGGACAGACAGAAATGTTTTGTGTATGTGAGCATGGTTGCTTTAGTTGTACCATATGTCACACTGAAGAGGCTGTACAACAGTGCAGTAGGGAGAGAAGTTGTCTGTTTACATTTTGTGCTGTAGATTGGATCTAATCTTTTTCTGAAAGGAGACTGCCCTTCCCTTGGGTCAACCAGGCACACCTGATGTGGATAACAGTTTGGATTTCAGGATAAAATGAGCAGGGAAAGAGGGAGAGAGAGACAGGGTGAGTGAACAGGGAGGCTGCCCCACTTCAAGGGAGGGAGATACCCCAGAAAAGTAAGAGACCTTCCCACCTGCAGAGGAAACAAACCCAGAGCCAAGTTTCAGGAGTGACAAATGTGATAAGACTCCCAAAAGATTCAAGTTACTGTCAACTCTGTATAGCAGCTTTAGAGGCTTTTGTCAGCTCAAGTGCTTGATAGGTTCCCATGCATGAAAAGTTACTGTGATGCTTTTGTTCTTGTCGATGTCTTTGGGCACTGTAGAATCATCTGAGCATCTCTGTACTGCATTGTGCACCACAGCTAAAACCCTGTCCTGAAGCACCCTTGTGGCCCTCTGTGAAATGAAACTTACATTGGGCAGGGCACATTGTGATTTGGGATGGTCCTGAGTCCTGCCACAGTTCTATATTAGATGCCAAGAAGGCTGTGTCTCTTGGTGAGTATGAAACTCTCTATAACTGAGATAAATCATAATGATGCAGCAGGGTACAAAAGAATTTCTGCAGTAGCAGACAAGCCTTGGTATATAACAATGATGAATGGATTCATAAATGCCTTCCTAAACAAGAAGAATATTTTCTGAGTGACTCAGAGCTGCTGTTGGTCTAAATGCTCACCTTCATCTGCAAGTTTCTGTTCTAAGAGCTATCTCAGGAGACAGAACCAGAGCTATTAACTTAATTCTTTTAATTGAGAACAAGTAATGTTTTTTGTTTGTTTTTGTTTGGTTGTTTGTTTGGTTTTTGTTTTGTTTTGTTTTTCCCAAGAGAGTTTTATGATATTAGTATTATTTAAAATACTTAAACGTAGTCAGGTTGAAAAGCTTCAACTTTTTTTTTTTTTTTTTTTTTTTTTTTTTTTTTAATAATGTCTTCTTAGCCACTTGCCACTTGGAAGTTCAGAAAATAGAAAAGCAAGGATGAACATTATACTTAGCTTAGAATAACAGGGGGGGAAATCTTTCAGCTGATAGCTCAGAAATTTAAATGTCTGAGGAAAAGTGAAATGAATAGCAACTGAGAAATACACTGCCTTTTTTCTACTCAGACCGACTTTTTTCTATCCATTCCTACTTCCTCCCTTGATGCTACAAGAAAAGAAGCATTTATTTCGGGATTTGTCCTGGTTATCATCTTTTGAAGTAAGTATGCCTGCTGTATAACGAAGTACTTGTTAAACTAATATCAAGAATTTCTAATGGAAATGTTTAGAATACCTAATTTCCAAGGCCTAATTGGAAGCAACTTGAAGTATTGCATCAGTAAAATTTGCTTGAGGGGAAGCCAAAAGGGATTCATGTAATGAAATAAGAAGTCCTATCTGGAGAAAATTATTTTTACTGTGAAACATTTGAAAAGCTTTGCAGCTGTTGGATTAAAAGAAAAACTACTGAATTATTCTGAATTTTTAAACACATTTAAACATTAAAGATCGTTCAGACTAGTTTAAAGCAACTTGCAAGAGGAACAGGCAAAGCTATTCTGAGTAATTTAAGTGCGAACAGATTGTGCTCCATTTACTTGAAAACAACCTTTACCTGACTGAAGCACAGTGCCATTATACCCTCTGCCAAATACCTTGTAATTCTAGCACACTTGTTTCTATGGTTGTTTTTAAGGCTGTAAGAATTTTACCGCACCATGGTGTCTTAGGCCTCAGGCTAAAATGCCTGTTCTCTTGGGAGACATAGGTGCAAATCCAGATTACCCTCAGCTCATGCCTTCCTCCTTGCAAAGTGCCCTCAATTAATTGAGTTTGATGGTTTGATGCTATTTGCAGCTAGAAATTCTGGAGTCTCTTGAAAAAAGCTACTCTCCCCCTCTTCCTTCTCCCTACCCCAAGATTTTGACGGCTCCATGTCTATATCTATCCTGATACATAAAATGACTTTGCAGCATAGATACTGAGAAGGAGTCATGTCAATTTTCTTACAATTTCTCCCTCTCTCTCTGCAGTTACACTCAAACCTTTGTGTGTCTGCGGGCCACAGCTGTTCTTGTCAGAGAGGTGTTTAATACAGCACTGCTGCTACCACATGACTTTGTCCAGCTATTCTCACGCTGTCAAAACACCTACAAACCAAGGAGTATCTGATTTTTCCCTGCTTGACTCTTCCAAGATTGGTGTGCATAAAGTATGAATAAGTAAATAAGTAACCAGCTGTCTTGGTAGTGGCTGACCAAATTTCAACCTCTTTAAAAAAATGAATTTGTCAAGTGGGCAGCACTTTAGCGTGAGTGTGTATTGTGTATCTGTAATAAATGATCTACACTAACACAATGAAGATGATTTTTTTTTATTTTTTTATTTTTTTTGAAAAGGCAAAAACTTCTCAGGAAATAAAATATAATGTTGGTAGTGTTGGTAGGGAAGGATATATGACCTTCATATTCTACACTTATCCTATAGAGAGCTAAATGAAATTGCAACAAACACATAGATACTTTCAAAGTATAAACGTAGAAAACCAGAATATGTATCAATGCACAGTATAGAGAGTCCATTCTAGGATGCTGTTTCCATTATTAGCTTTTGCAGAGCTGATAGGAGAAAAAGTAGATGGCCATCCTAGTAACAAATTACGAACATGGAGAAAAAAAAATATTAAAAAAAAAAAAACAAACAAAATAAAAACAACAACTAGCAAGCATAAAATATATTATTCATGGAGTACACATCCTTCCCACAAAAACTGTCAAATGGAGAAGAAACTGTTCTCAGTTTTTAATTTTAATTGGGAAGTTTTCTTGATCATCAGGAAAAGTTTAACACACTACTTTGCAAAGCTTATTTTCTGAGAGATCTGAGGTTAATTATTTGCTTACAATAAAGCTGTTCACACTTCTGATTCAATTTTGCTGGTCTCTAGCAGCTGAAGCTCGTGTGAGTAGTTACACTAATTCTTTTAAAGGTCCAATTTTTAGTACTCCGTCAGAAGTTTACAAAAAAGTCAGATCAGCAGCCTCTGCTTCCCTGTGCAGTCATGTATCTGTGGAATTCAAAGCACGGTTCTCTGGAAGCTGCTAATTGCCTGTCAATCATCTGGCATACTAGCAGTTCACACATTTTTGCTATCAACCTAGCAGATTAATAGTATAACCCAAACAAAGGAACAAAGGCTAAACTGTTCAATTGGGTAGGGTAATGTGTGGTCTTTTCAGGCCAAGATTAACAGAGAAACAGAAAAAATGTGTTCTTTGTAAAACTAAAGCTGCAGTGACCTTAACTCTGGCAAATAGATTGAATGAGTTCAGCACTATTTGCCAGCAAAACCTGAAACAGCAAGTGTTTTAAAAATGAAAATAAATAATAACAATAATAATAATAATAAAACTCATATTGAAAAATCATTCCAAGCAAAATGATTTAATATTAAAATTGTTTTCACTTTTAGCAGTCAGCAGCGTGGCAAACATAATTCACAAAGTACTGCTAGATATTGTTGACTATCATACCACAACCTAATGCTGAATGTATTTTTAGTATCTGGGGGGGGGGTCTATTTTCAGGACAATAAAGGACTTTTTAAAAAGGAGTGTTCAAATTTTTTTCCTGGTATCTTTGGGCCTTGTATTCTCAGATTAAAGTCAATCAGAATACGGATACCAAAATTAATACTTTTGCAGTTACTTGTATGTTCATTATACCTAGTAATTCCTACCCAGGTTAAGACTTGGTGCTAACACCAAGCCCACACCAAAGAAGACCACCTTGAAATTTCCATTCTTTCTGTACTGTGGAGCTTCATCAAAGCTTCATAATTAAGACTGCAGTGAGATTTTTCTCACTGTTCCAAAGAGCATTTTTCTTTCAGGCTAAAAGAGTAAATATACCCACATACAAAACGGGCATCTTGTCTTCTTCCTCAGTTTCTTTAAACAAGTTTTGTTTCCAAGGGCATAATGGCATTACATAATGGCCTTTTACATCCTTCTGGCTTCATGTTCCTGCTCATGATACCCATGTCTACAACCTCACCTACTGTAGTACAGTATTTTTCCAGAACTGTGTGGTAAATTTGAGTCACTGATGTGATCCACGGCAAAATTAAGTATTTGAGGAGTATCCTTTCTGAGCCTGGGTCATTTTAGCAACAAGGCATTATGTATGAGCACCAGGCAGTCAGGGGACAACTTGCACCAATTTCATTGCTGCAGCCATTTCATCGTGTCGTCACAACCTCTGTCTCTCAACCTGTTACTGAAGAGAGCAGATATTCTCTTCATTGCTGCTGCTGCCAGTCCCAAATAACATCTGTTCTTTAGGCCAGATGAATCAGAAGTCCTAGAAAATGTCAAAATGCACAAATGAGAGGACCTGAAGCAAGAATGAGTTATTCCGATATAGTTTGACCTCGTAACAGGCCCAGGAGACTGCCCCAGTAATTTCTGCAGCAATTGCTTAAATTATGTTTGAGCAGTAAATCCTGTCTCCTCACATTTGCTCCCAGCGACTTTGGTTCAACCTCTTAATATATTTCTTAGTGTTTTTTTGTTTGTTTGTTTGTTTGTTTTGTTTTGCCAAGGTGTATTCTCATGATCAGCTTAAATCTTCATTTGCTGCCAAAAGCATCAGTTCTCTTCAAGCAGTGGTTAAGTGTTCAGTCACCTTCTTCTGTGCCCGCATTTTACTGATGCCACTTGGGATGTTGCAGCAGCTCTAATCCTGGAGAACACAAAACCCACAACCATCAGATTTCAGCAGTGGGAATTTAGGATGCAGCAAGGCCTGAAGTCAGTGTGAAACCACATTGTCCATGTCTCAAAGGTTTGAGCTTAGTCACAGTCAAGCAGAAGTTGGACACAGAAAAGCATCTGGGTAAGGAGCCCAGTGTTTTGCATGCGGTTCCCTCAGGAGAACTCATAGCACACCCAGGGGGGTGCCTGGCTGAAACACTACACTGCTAGCAGCAGCAATGGGGAGTTTGTAAATTGCCTGTAGAAACTTCAGCTCATGGCAGGTATGGCTTTGTGGGTGGAATGGCAAAGGTGGTACATCTGGTGACCTGTCATGATTGTCTTAACTGACCTAACAGTCTCCAAGCTACAACATACCATCCTGTAAGTTTCACATACTCCATACAGAAAGGTGTCATTTTCTTTACTGATATCCTATTGCATCAGTGGCCTCCACAAACTACACAGAAGACAAAGATGTGAGAACAAGATTAACTTTCAAAATGAACAGTAATTATTGTGACTAAATAATGGTCTGAAAAGTGCATGTCAGGTGGCCAGATTTCACTTTATTCAGAGAAAGAGATTTCTGAAACAATTCCCCAAAGTTGGATACAAGCTTTGTTTCCTGTGAATATTATGTAATATTCATTTGAAATTTCCCATTGCTACAGATATTCAATTCAGTAAACTCATTTGTTGGTCTATAAATTGCTGATGAGCATTCACCTTCTTAAGCTCTTTCCCACCCTTCTTTAGTGAAGGTTGTAATTAGCACTATTTCACCCTCTAGTCATAAAAGCATAGGGAATTTTCATCCTGGAATCAGAGCCAGGAAACTTTCGGTAATAGTCAAAGAAACTGAAGTAAGAACATATAGTAAGGGCAGGTAGAAGAATATTTCAGACCTTAGAAAATCAATTGAGAAATAATGAACATTGATGAACATATAAAACTTGCAGAAAGTCTCATTTATTCATTGTGGGCTTCAATAAAGGGCATACCATTTGTCTGCTACAGTGCTGGAGCAGGATGGATTATCCTACATAGTGAATATTTTGTTTGGTGTTTTATTGATCTGAGGGGGAAATGCAGGTTGTACTGTAGACCATGAACTGGATTCAAAGCCACAAAAGTCAGTGAAAAGATTTCTTATGACTTAGGGGATTTTAGATCAGGCATACATTGCACAATCAATGCAAATTGGCTACAGTCCTGGACCAAAGGGATGAATATTCTCTGTCTGGTCCAAATGAGCTGCAGTTGCTTCTTAGCATTTTCGTCTGTGAATCTATTGCATAGAAGGAAACTGTTCTCTTTAATTTAACAAATCAACTCAGATAGGTGGGGTTACATACCCACTCTGTGTATACCCATGGAGGCATATGCATGTATATGTCCTCCATCCTTGACTTCCACAGGACTGCCTATGGAATGTGGCCTTAATATATATATACATATATATATATACATACATGTATATATATACATGTATACACATACATGTATATATACACATGTACATATATATGGGGCAGAAATGGTTAGGTACTAGTTGGGAATTTTGTCCATCTTCTTACAACAGCACTTCATAGATATGTATGTAACCCCCAAAACTGCTATAAACTAAAATGCTAATCTGAATTGTACCCAATCGGTTGTGCCTTGGAGTAGCAGCATTCAGCTGAAGAAAAAAACCATCCTTTTCAGGAGACCAGGTATCAGATGCCAGGAAAGAGATAAGAGACATCAGAAGAGGTATCCTTTGTCCCTACAGCAGTGGGCAGAAATTTCCTCTTCTGAGTCTCCTCTGTAGGTGTTTGAAGAGTCTAAAGATAACTCTAAAAATGATTAAAAAAAAAAAAAAAAAATAGATCATCCATGTCAAAGTATAGACAATTTCAAATGGATACTGATTATGAAGACAGATTTTAAATTTGTGTACTGTATATCTTTTTGTTCAATTGATAATTTAAGGTAGATTTTTTTTTTTTTAAAAAAAAAAAAAAAGAAAATGCAGAGTATGTAATGTTTGGAAGGCTGCTGAACTTTGCTTCCAATTGCATCTGATTGACACTGTCTTGATTCAAAATTTGCAAATTCTTCTTTACAGTACATGCATAATGGCTGTAAGACAGCTCTTTTCCTCTTTTTCCTTTTCTTCAATTTATTTCAAGATACAAGAGATTTCTTTATACCCTAGAGCAGCAGGACCAGTTTCTTCTGATACACAAAAAATGACTCTGGAGCTCAGCACCCAAATGGTACAATTTGGTCTGAAATATCAGAAAGATATAGTTGATATAATAAGTTGTGTGCTAGTGACATTTATCACAAAATATCAATATTTCATAAAGATGTTTTGTTCTCTGATTTTGACAGCTGCAATTTGCCTTTAGTTACTCATGATGAAACAGTATGTTAGTTAAAGGTGTCCATATGCATATTTTTAAAAACTCTTTAGACAGGCATTAGAAATAGCTCACTATGCTATTTAGTCTTTGCTGAGAATTGATGAGTCCTGCCGAGCTTTGCTTCAATTTCAATCTGTCAGAACTGATGTGTAATTTATTTTAAGAAACTGATGAGGTTTCAGAAATGTGCTATTCTTGGAGGGAGTGTAAATTAAAAGATGGTCGATGAACATGTGACTGCTTGTACTTCTGCTGTCTAGCTCTGTAGTAGCCAGAAATCTTTTGGGAACAATAGAAGATTGTGAATGGGATTTTAATGTTTGCTTAATGGCAAGGAGGGAGAGAAGGTTTGGACTACTGTGCAGAAAAGGATGCTTTTGGCAAGACAAATTATTACATTTCAGAGCTAGTTTTTGCAGGGTCTGTGGGTGGCACTGGCAAAGCTTTTCACAGGACAGTATTTTCTATTCTAGTTCTGATGCTGCTCCTCTTTGCAGAACTTCTAAGAAATTAGAAATATTATCATATATATATAGGGGACTGCATTTTATCACTTTCTTTTCTCTATACAGAAGCTCTCAGGCTCTGTTGGCTTGTACCAGTACTTGCTTCCAGTGCACTGACATCAGTCATGTAGATGAAAAGATGAGCTCTTGGAGTGTAAGGTGCTGAACAGCCTCATCAAACAAGAAGACAGTCAAAGTCCCTGGGGTTCAAACATAAGCACTTGCAAATGATATAAAAACAATAGCTGTGATTTTCAATGTAGACTACAGCCTGGTCCTAAATTTACTTCTTTCCTGTCCCTTCACCAATGGCAAAGTATAGAGATCCTTTAATCCTCTTTTATACTATGTATCAGAAAATTCACTCTTAAATAGTTTTTGAGTATTTTCTCACATCATACATACTATCTTTGCAACTATACCTGCAAATGTATTTTAAAATTTCCCAATACTATAGCACACAATGTCTTGCATTTCAAATCTTGAAACTAGCCAAATCCTACTTCTGCTTGGGATGTTGATTATTGTAAATACCAAAGGAGAATAAATCTACTATGGCTTAGCTAAATTTTAGTTATATATCTATTAGTTACAGTCAAGAGAAGTGGGAAAGATTATGTTTGTCACCAGATACTGTGAATATTTATAGTAAGCTCAATACCAAGATATTAGCAATTGCTCAGAATATCTATTCTTGGTGTAATTTGCACCCTGATTTTGTGGGAATGGGAAAGGGAATAGTCTTTTCCATAGGTTTTCAGGGTGAAAGAGTGATTTATCTACTTTTCTTTCAGAAGGCTAGAAGTCTTTGTGATCTTGAATAGTCCCCAAAAGAGGGCTAATGAACAATGTATACAATGAAGCATTAAAAGCAAGGAAAGCAGTGAAAGCATTGGAAATAACATTAATAACATTAATATTATTGTATTTTACAATGATGACGATGACTGCCAGATCTGGCTACTGGTCTTTAGAACAGAACCTCTCCACTCCCTCCCCACAAATTTCTAATATTTTAAATGCAGGCTTTTTATTATGTCAGTTTTTGTTGTTGTTGTTGTTTTGTTTTGTTTTCCCTCTTTTTTTTCTTTTTTCTTCTCAGCATATAGCAATAGTATCTGTCAGACAACAGGGATACTTGATTCCAACCCATACAGTCACATCCTGCAAATGGGATTAAATAGACTAGGTAAAACATTAATTTCAATGAGTTTGCTACTTAATTATCATCCCAAACCACTGCAAGATCATCAAGCATGACGAAGAATATGAACAAAATGTTGGCTTCTCCATTTTACATTCAGCAGCAGCCACACTGCATTTATCTACAGTAAAAATGCTTGTGCATCTGCTTTCTTCCCAAGGCTTCAATGCATACTAATTATTTTCTCATGTATATTAACTAGGATTTTATAACTTCTGCTGCTTTGTGCACTGTTTCAAATCTTTATCCCATAGCTTTTCTGCTATCTTTCTTGCTTAGAGCTGAAAATATATTTTCATATAACTCTGGTGCAAATTCATTTTTGCACATGGGTAGAATCTTGTAAATTTAATATCACATAATACAAAGACCATACTCTTTAGACAAGTCTTTTCTTGGGTAAGGTGAAACACTGAAGTGTCCTAAGGTGAATTGCCTTGTTTTATTATGTTTCATTTGCCTCCAACCACAGGTAGAACATGCTAAATACCTTTCTTTATACATTCCAAGGGCCTCATTACAAGCCTCCACCCACACTGATGATTAACCTCAGCATCACACATACTTGGTATATATGGCTTACAGACATTACAAGTATTTAAGTAAGAATACAGCTCTATGCTTTGTCTGAGCTGTCCTGCTTCCACTTCCCATCATTCTTTGTATCCACCTTTACTTCAATTCCTAGCAAAACATATTCTTTTTTGAAATAATTAATCTTTGATATAACAACCTGATATTTATTGAGAATTTGGTCTGTCTTTTTCACATCATTAATTTTAAGTGAAAAAGTTATATTTTGCACCATTGTTCATAAGAAGAGAAACCTTCCTTCTACATATAGAGTCATCACTGAAGTCAGCAATTTTCTTCCTTCCATTCCCTATTTAGTCAGCACTGGAAATATCATTTTCTATATTACTGCTTGGTCTAAATAATATGTAATTCAGCATTAGTATTAATACTGCATCAGGCCATTACACCTTGCTCTGCTTCAGTAATTCACTCCATGGTCCAAGGGTTGCCTTTAATAACAGGTCAGCCAGAGAACTAAGTCTACTGAAGAAGAACTGCAATTAGGATTCCCAGTCCCCTCCTAACTGTTCTGACATATTATCTAATCTTCACAAGCCAATAAAACTTTATGAAGAGAACTACCCACACATTTACTTTGTAATACAGTCACACCTTGATGATTTTGAGCTTTCTCCCCCCACACATACGATTCAAAAAGATATTATTATTATTATTTTACTTATCAATTCTAGTTAAAAGCTAGAAGCTTATTGTGTTATATGCTAAACAGTTTTTCACATCTTGTTTAGTGGAAGTGACCTGGCCTTGTGCATGGTGCTATATATTTCTCTGGCTAGGCCAGCCTCATCTCCTTGAAAGGCAGAATCAAAAAACATGGATCTTGCTTTAAAACACTTACAGTTGGTCCATGGCACCCATTGTTGGCTGATTCAGCACAAGATGTTTAAAATGAAGCCAGACTCTGGAAATTGACTATATAAAAGTATGATATGGGGAAATACCAAATCTGCAGTGTCATATGGCACTTCTTTCACTTGGCTTATTCATTACTTATATTCCCACTTTCCATTTTCTAAAGGTGCACTGTGGGATTTTGCAGTCACATACTTCCACCTGCAATAATCTGCCACCAGATTACCTCTATGGGTAATTTGAGAGATTTGTGAGTTTTTCAGATATATGCAATGACGTTGCATTCCAGTACCTTTACCTTTGCATTATCTTTGTAATTTTTTTTCCACTTCCTACCGTACAAAGAAAGGTTGAGTTAACCTTAAAGATTGGGTTACCCTAAGATTAAGGAACTGCATGTGAAATTCTCTGGTCTCCCACAGATCTCTTATGGGATCCTGAAAACATTCCTGAATCTTTTTTTTTTTTTTTTTTTTTTCTTTTTAATTTGATGACATTTTGTTACTTTTTTTTACTTAATCAGGTTAGGAGCAAACAGTGAGAAGATACACACCACATGGTCAGACAGTATACTGAAGATGATCCAATGAAAACTTCATGGTTTTACTCGGATGGGTGGCCAAGCTCCACCACAACCGCTCTCTCACTCTCCCTCCTCAAAGAGAAATGGGGAGAAAATAGGATGAAAAGGGCTCAAGGGTTGAGATAAGGACGAGGAAATCACACAGTAATTATTGTGATGGGCAAAACAGACTCAGTGTAGGGAGACAGTAAGATTTATTGCCTATTACTAACAAGCTAGAGAAGTGAGAAACACAGGAAAGAAACCAAAAGCACCTCCCCCCCATCCACCCTCTTCCATCTCCTCCCCCTGAATGGCACAGAGGAACAGAGGAATAAGGGTTATGGTCAGTCTGTAGCGCTTCTTTGCCGCCACTCCTTCTAGGTCACTCTCATCCCCTGTGCTGTGGGGTCCCTCCCATGGGATGCAGTCCTTGCCAAACTGATCTGGTATGGGCTTCCCACAGCCAGCAGCTCTTCAAGAACTGCTCCAGATAGGGGTCCATACCACAGGGTCTATCCATCAGGAGCACACTGTTCCAAACTGGATCCCCCACAGGCAGCAGCTCCTGCCAGGTCACCTGCTCCTGTGTGGTCTCCTCTCCACGGGCTGCAGCTCTGGCCCGGAATCTGCTCCAGCAGGGGTCTTCCACAGGCCGCAGCCTCCGTCAGTGCAGGTCCACCTGCTCCACCGTGGTCTCCTCCATGAGCTGCAGCATGGAACCCCGCTCCCCCGTGGTACTCCAAGGGCTGCAGGGGGACATCCTGCTTCACCATGGTCCTCACCACAGGCCGCAGCGGACTTCTGCTCCGGCGCCTGGAGCACCTCTCCCCCTCCTTCTTCGCTGACCTTGGTGCCTGCAAGGCTGTTCCTCACTCCTCTCACTCTCCCAGCTGCTGTGTGGCGGAGGTTTTTTTTCCCTGTCTTAAATCTGCTCTCATAGAGGCCCAAACAACATCACTTATTGGCTCAGCTCTGGTCAGCAGTGGGGCCCTTACCAAACATGGGGCAGCTTCTAGATCTTTCTCACAGAAGCCACCCTTATGGCCCCCTGCTACCAAAACCTTGCCACATAAACCCACTACACTTCAGTAGACAAAATCCATTTCTCAGTGTAAAGTTGACAAGAATTTTAGAAATCAGTTTTGTAGATGTTTTAGGTGGAGACACCAAGACACAGAGGAGATATTGAAGGAATTGCCTCATTTACCTCTTTTCTGTTTGCTTAATCTGAAGGGCTAGAGTCACAGAATTATTCATTACATAGTTTGGAGGGTTTGGATGCCAGCTGGTGTAGTCCTTACTCAAAACAAGGAAATGAGGTCAGCTAGATCAGGTTGCTCAAGGCCTTGCCCAGTTGATTTATGAATACCTACAAAGATGGAGGTCCCTTAGCTTCTCTGGACCCCTGTTCCACTGTCTGGCCACCCGTTTTCCTTGTATCTAATCAGAACTTTTCATGTTCCAACTTATTCCTGATGCCTCACATCTTTGCCTTGTGTATCTTTGAGAAGAGTCTGATTCTGTATCCACTACAACCTGCCAGTATAGATACCTATAGACTGCAATATTTCCCTTTACCTATCTCTTCTCAGGGCTAAACTAACCCAGCCCTCTCAGGTTGTCCTCATATGCCCAGTGCTCCATCCTGTTGACCATCCTGGCTGCCCTGTGCTGGACTTGTTCCAGTATGTCCACGTCTTTCTTATACTGGGGAAGCTAGAGCGCTACTGCAGAGCGCTCCAAAGGTGGTGCCACAAGTGCCAAACAGAGGTGAAGGATCACTCTGTTGGATCTGCTGGCTATGCTTCTATTAATAAAGCTTTGGATACTCTTGACCTTTAAGTGCATTGCTGGCTCATGTGGAGTTTGTTCGAAGATCTTTTTTAGCAGAGCTGCTCCCCAACCTGTCATTCCCTATCCAGTAAGCCCATACAGTGAGCTACCCCACTCCAAATACAGAGCTTCCAGTGTATTTTGCTGTTCAGTCCAGTTTAATGTAATTTGCAAACTTGTTAAGAGTGCTTTCTGTCCCATCATCCAGGTCATTAATAAAGACAGTATTAGTCCCAGTGTTGCTCCCCAAGGAATGCCTCTAGTTAGTAGCCACTAGATGTACTTTGTGCCTACTAACTCTGATAATAAACCTTTGAGCCAGGATGGCCAGGCAATTCTCAACACTACTTTTCCATTTTGTATCTTCATAATTTGGCTTTAAGACTGCTGTGGAAAAACACACCAAAGACCTTGCAAAAAATCAAGATAAACAACATCTACAGCTCTCCTCTCATCCATGCTATCAGTCATCACAAATAGTAGATAACTGGTAGAAGGCAATCAGTTTGCTGAGGCATGATTCGTTCCTGAAAACTCCACCTGGCTGTTCCCAGTCACCTTCTTGATCTTGATGTGCTTGGAAATAAACAAGAAATGAAAGCTCTACAACTTAATTTTAGTTGTTAACATTATCTAAATACCTCTGAGAAACTGGTACTGAAGTGACAGAATCTGGCTGAGTGTCAATGGAGCAAATCTACTGAGCTATTTCAGAGTAGAACCATATTTTTCTTTAGCATTGCTCAGACTTAGCCAGTGTAAAAACAAACAAACTAAAAAAAACAAACATCAAAAAAACTCTTAATTGTTATGTTGTAGTGGAAGCAATCATATACGAAAGATGTAGGTGAAGGCTTTGACAACAACTCCAGTATGAAAACGTTTAAGGTCCTTACACACAGGTACTATCATACTATCAACTTATTTAAACAGTTTACTTTAGCTGACATCTGATACCTTGAATTCAAAATTTATTATATACATACTACTGAGCTTTCTAAAGTGTAGGGATTGTAAATTATTTTATTTAGAACTCCAATCCATTCTTAATCTTAACTGCTTTCGTAAGCTGCTATATTTAAATTCATATTCAAGAACCTCATGTTCCTTGTATGAATGTTTCTTTTAATTAAACAGGATAAGTATTTGCTACTGTGAGTGAAATCCTGAACCAAACAGAAATTGGATAGTGTTATCTCTGAGTGAATGTATTTTGAGATAATTCCAGTTTTCACTGCCTCATTAAAATTGTCTTGCACATATTTAGCTCTTAAAAAAAAAAAAAAAAAAAAAAAAAAAAAGACATTATAAGTATTCCATTTAAAACCATTTGCTTGGTAGGGTTTGTTCACCTTGTTTATAATTATCTCTGCTTTTAAAATGTCAGTGTTACAGGGTTAACAACTCCCTCTTTCTGTGGCAAGTATATTTGAAGGAGACTGATCTGAAGGAAAAAAACCTTCCTTTTCCCTTTAGCTTGCTAAGTTGGTACAGGCTGCTGTCAGCTTCACCTTATCAAGTACTAGGAACACCTTATTAATTCATTCAGTTTTTGCCCTCCAGTTTTACTCCTGCATGGCTTATGCTAAGGATTGTGTTTATGCTTAATCTATTTTAAAGTCTAATTCACAAGAATTCAGTGGGGTTTATTTCTGTTAATGAAATTGTTGCCTAGCAAATAACAGTGAACGGTCTCACTGTTCTTTCCTAAGAAAAGCATGTGTAGATATGGGAAAATTGTTTTTCTTTCAGTATTGTATTTTATTTTTTTTCCTTAATGTATTTTTACCTAGCTACTGTCTTCCTAAGCATCTCCAGATAGCAAATCCTTAATCTTCTGTGAAACCTCTGTTATCATAAAAAAGTGACATTGTGAATGCAAATGCTCTCAGTAAAGAATTACTGTTTAGTGAAAGGAAATGCAGGGATACCATGTCTATCTTTCAGAGGTTTGTTGTTGTGAAACAGAATCATTCAGTTCTAGGTCACCCACTTATACTAGATCTAAGTCAAGGGTGGTAAAAAATGTTTACAGTTGGATGGCTGTGCAGTGGCCTCAGTAAAATGAATGTTTCTGCTTTCTAGTTTCCAGTGAGCAGTTGTTAAACTATTAAATAGTTACTGCAAGTACAAATACTATCTCCCAGGATTCCCCTCCCTTTCTTTAGGTCCACCTAGTCATCTCAGCAGACAGCAAGCTGAATGGGTAGACCATGCACCCTTCTATCAGAGGGGCAGCTAGTGTTAGGCTACGTCAGCTGATGTGATTTTCTGCTCCTGTGGGAAAGTGAATTTTCTTTGTGTCTAAGAAATTAACAACAAAACATCTACATTCACTCATCTAGATCTGCTAATATAGGTATGTCCTTTCTGTAGGTACCCATTCCTGAAAATTTGGAATGACAATTTTTCACAAGTGACTCCATGTAAAAAAAGCTTAGGAAGAAAACCCATTCTTAAAATAAGATTAAATAGTTAAATAGTTTTCCCTGAAACTCTCCAAATGGCCTCAAATTGAGCATCAAAAGTAGCCAATACATATCAGGACTAGTCACTGTGAAATCTCGTTGTCTTGATGTAAACTATTTAATAGAAGCAGTGATATATAGAAAGGTTACTGTTGATGTCGTACCCAAGAATAATACTCTCTGGTTTGACAAACCATTGACAAAGTTCTAGTGTAGAAACAAAAAGCTTCTATAATGAACGGAACATGAGAACATCTGGCCATCATTCATTTGGAGCTTCTTTATGTATAAATCTACATGTTTTACACAGCTGCCTCAGGAACTACAAGATTTAATTTTTATCTTTATGGCTGCTTGCACAGATCTTCTGGTTATTCTGTGGTGTTTCAACACTGTGAAGTCTGGGACCTTTCTGTAAGATCAGAACCATGACACATATATATCATATATATATATATAATATGTATTGCTAAATTGGTGCTGGCTGTCTGAGCTACCATATTAAAACTGCAAACAAAATTGTGTAGCTGCTCATGAGATAACTTGATGAAGTTCTCCATGTAAATTTGTTTAAATACTACAGCTCATTTGTTTGTTTGTGTTTTAAGATGAATATGGTAGCATAAGTGTAGAGAGAACTTAGCTAGCTAGTGTAAATTTCTATTGTGAACAATTTTATATATCACTTATACTCCTCTCTCACATCCTCCTTGTGCTCTCCTCCACTGTAATGCAATCCCTTGAGCATGCTCTGTGGCACCTCAGTCACAGAAAATATGACTGTGGTCTTCCAAGACACTCAAGGTGTTCTCACAGTACACACCTCAACATCTCATACTACATAGTAACAGGGAGTCCTACTTTCATGTCACAGGGCAGACTTGCTTCTGGTTTCCCTAAAAAGAATGATAAAGCTGGTATTGTCTCAGACAAGATCCCTAGGCTGAGATTTTCTTAAGGGTTCATTTTATTTTTGCTGGTTGTTTTCCCTTAGATACAAGATTCATTCTTAAGACGTATCTGTCTGTAGAAGCTGGATCCTATTTGCTGCAGTCTTTCTACATGCAGAACAAACTTTACTTGCCTGAAAGAAATGTGCTTATTTTTTCCTCCTTTTAATCCTAAAACAATGGAGATGACTTTGAAAGTCTTCAGCCAGTAGCTGTGGAACACAATACAGTAAACTCAGCTCAGTCCAGCTTTCTTTCTGTCTAGCTCTTCTTTTAAAAGACCAGCTCTCATCTGCCTCCTGATTTTCAAAATTGTTTTATTGTATGCCGTTGTTCAATACAGGCATGAATGTTTTTACTTCTCGGTCATCCTGTAAAATCTTATTTCATGGGTTTTAGGAGATAATGTGAAAAATAATTTTTCAGAATTATGGGATAAGCTTTTTTGTGGCTTGCCAGATGGAGTTACTTGTCCCTACTGAATGTTTGTTCTTTAATGATACTCATTATGATTTGCTGTAAATTATTGTCTCATACTGAATGATTTTGAAAAGATTACCTTTACTGTTCACATTTTCTGGCATATGAGTGGTTTGTGATGGTTTCTCAGAAGTTTGTTACACAGTACAGTTCAGTTAAATGGGAGCCTTACAAATCTTACATAGGGGAATATGTCTGGTACAGCGTAGTCTGGTGCCTTTAGTTGCTAAATGGTATGTCAGCATGTAGAAATCAATTGAAACCTAATACTGGCATTGTCTGCAAGTTGGAGTAGTCTATAGGTACAAAATGTATTGTAAAATGTAATTCTAGTAGTGTGTTCCTCCATTTGTTGACTTTTTTTTTTTTTTTTTTTTTTTTTTTTTTCCTGCTCTGCTGCAGCCATTAAACAAATCAATCCTAATTCAGTGTAGCTCCTACAGGACTTTGTGAAAAGCTTCTTTAAACCCATTTCATAAAACAAAAGCATATCAACATGATGTTAACTTCCAGACTAGTGATACTTGTCATGAACACTTAATAGGTTTTTCTTTTCACTGATGTGTGTATCAAGGAAGAAGACAAAACAAGCAACAACAACAACAACAAACAACACAGCTCTTTTATGTGGAGATCCTTTTTCACCACTGATTACCTTAATTTTATTTTATCCAGCAATTACTGCAAAATTCAGTGTGTTAAATTATCAGATTATTAACCTTTTATTTCTGCTTTCAGGGCTCAATGAGCTCTTAAGTAGTGATTTGACCAGTTATGGATACATGCCTTATGAACTCTTTTCCCAAGTATTACTTAAAAGTAAATGTAGTGATTTCTCCCTATTGTTCTCATTTTTCTTCAGGTTGTGCAAAGTAGCTCCCAGAGTTATTGATTCACTGGTTTAATTAATTCATTTACTGTTGTATGTCATACTTTCTGTTTGGATGGTTGAACTATTCTGTTGCTGTTAGCATATCCTTATAGTGCACAATAATTTGGGGTTTCGCTATTGGTGCTTGAAACAAATTCCACAAAATTCCACTAGACGTTTCCCTGTATGCTACTCCTGCTTATTGGGATCGTACATTGTCTTTTGCAACACTCCAGACCAGTGAGAACTGATACAGAACCTGTGAAAGGACTTCAATTTTCACAGCACTTTGCTGAACACCTTCTGCAGACAAGTTTTTCTCAAGATCCCTCTCTAAAGGAATGACAGCAATACAGAGGGATATAGCTAAGCCAGCTTTAAACTAGCTTCACAGCTGCTGATAGGTCTATGTCGGTAGATCAAGGAGCACATTTTGCTGTAAAACCCACCTGAGGAGCTGGGTAAATGTGAAGGAGATTAGTTCATGCTGATGTCTGTACCGCTGTGGTTACAATGCCAACAAGTGCCCAAATCGTCTAGTTTAAAGTATGACTATACAATCTCTATTGCTGTAGTAGGTGTAGGACTGCCATACCCTACAGCAGTGAGAGAAACCCAAACTGTAAACAGAGGTAATCACTGGCATGTTTCAGTGTGTGCTACTAATGTGTTTGTTTATCATATGAGAGCTTAGCTCTCCTTTCTCTTATGTCCTTGGTGTCCTCCAGCTACTTTGGGTAGTTTTAGGTGTATAATTCGCTTCGTTTCAGATACTAACACTTGTAAATAACCCTTGCTGCTACACCCAGAGTCTCTTGAAACATTAATTTTCTTTAAAATAAAGGTCCAAATCCCAACATAAATCCACCTCCCAGTAGTGTCTGTCCAAAGTCTTACCAGGCACTTGATTCATGTGGGAAGCTGTGGACATCATGTTAGACTGTAAGCCAAAAAAGATTTTGATCCCTTCCTGACCTTACTTGAAGTTATTGGCATACAAGTCTCAAGTCTAAAACAAAAACAGCAAGCTTAAAATATTAGTAACATTGTTACTAATTCCTTGCATAAATCACCTCATGTCTCTCTGCATCTTTTCATTCTCACTGTCTTTTATTTGTTTTGGCTTTCTAGGTGACAAGTTCTTCAGGAAAAAGATGTGTTGTTTTCCTACATGTTTGCATAACATATCACAAAGAAGTGCTCTTCTCAAATAGTGTCAGAGGATGTAGGTACATTCTTGTGCTACATTTTTCTCTTTGCCATTTTCTTCCTTGTGAACAGGAGCTTGTTTTGCATGTCTTCAGCTTGTCTGAGAGGCTGGGTGGAAATACCAAGTATTGCTCGGAGTATCAACTGTAATCTGGCTCTTCTGGGTGAATTTTCCATCTTCCTGTCCTGGTCAAATGGTCAGTTTGGAATCACAGAGTGTTGGGAGAATCACTGATGGAAGTTTCTTGCTCCTGACTGCATAATTTCTGATCATGGATTGTTGAACATGGTGAAAAAAAAAAAAAAAAAAAAAAAAAAAAAGTAATGTGTACACTACAGTCACAACAGTTGATATGCCAAAGGTAAGTCTAAATTAATTGGTTGGACACAGTAATAGTTCTAGCTCTGACAACATGAGGTTTATTAATACCTGACTTATCAATTTTTTGCAATCAGATTCAGGAGCTCATGCTGTATTCCACATTACTGGTCCTAATGGGAGACCAGCAGTAGCCTTAGTTAGCTACTGTCAAGGCTACAATTGCATTCACAGCTATATCCACTGTCTGACTGATGGGATTGAAAATGATCCTTCAGTCTCTAAGTGCTTATAGTAGCTAAGTAGCTTATTTGCTTATTTGCTTATTTGCTTATTTGCAGTGTTTCAAAACAGTCTGGAATTCCTTAAGCAAACATTCCTAAATATTGTCCAGTTCTTTTATTTACTTATTTATTTATTATTAATCAGGATGTAAATTCATCATAAATCAACACCTTCTGAAATAAGATAGCAGAAACAGGCTTGTATATTTAGCCACAACTAATTGTTGCTTGACTACCAGATCCATGGGACAAGACTACCGTAGCGCAAACTGGTGTGAATCTAGGCAAGTTCCTTACTTACCATCCTGTAAAACAAAAGGCTTTTGGAGCTCTTATTTAACTGTCCTGTACCAGTGTTGCATGATTTAAAAATACAGAACCAATGCCTTGAGCTGTTTTTTTTTGTTGTTGTTGTTGTTTGTTTGTTTGTTTGTTTGTTTTTTTCTTTCCTCTTGAACCAATTGATACAATGGAAACAGCTTTGCTCATTTTAAAGGAAACTTTAAAAGTTTAAAGGCCAGGTACTGCATCTGAGCATCTGGGGAAAAATTTGTTGTGAGCACTGGAGATAAAAGCATGTATGATCCATGGTTAAAAGCCTTCATAATTTTTAAGAATAAGACTTTCCATTTTAACATAGAAAAGGAATGACTTGGGTTGAAGTATCTGTATCTCACTATGCTGTCTGGTGTTCAAACAGCCTCAGTATTATGGGGGAAAGGAAAGCAAAATTTGAAGTAACTTGTCTTTAGGTATTATTCACGTCTCATTTTTGTAGCATACTAAGCGTTAAATGGGATATTTCTATCCTGTCCTAACCTTACTTAGAAATTCAAATAAGACATCAAGAAGTTTAAGGGAAGCTATTGTTATTAACTCTTTAATGTTATTGACCACAGTATAATACATTTTAGGTTAAATGTGATAGGATAAGGTATCTAAAAATATCTTCAAGGAACACTGCCTTTAGGTGTTCATTTGCAGACATTACTTATAGCTTTGGTGGTAAGTGGTAAGTTTCTTTCTAATTCATTTATATTAATCAGATGTTTTTCCTGGATACAAAAATAAGCCTGTAGACATTTTAATTGCTGCAATATTCCTTCTCATAGAAGATGGGCTGAGTCACTGGTGAATAATTCACTTGGCCTGAAGCCATGCTACAAGACAGCTTTTAACTGCTACATATGCTTCACTCTTTTGTTCACCTGCCCTCCTTATGACCTAACATAAGGAGCACAAAACAGCATGAAAACTAGCAAACCAGTCTATCAGGGGTGAAGGAAAAATGAAAACTTTTCTTCTTATTTACATCTCACTTCTGTCATAGCACCATAACACTGAATTTTTCATATTATAACATGTCATGTTACCTTATGTAGTATCAAGAGACATTTCAATTTTAACCTCCTTCTCCCCCTTCCCCCTCCCCCCCCCCCCGCCCCAAACCCAAACCACTGCATCTGTTTTTTAAAAAATTGTTGTTCTCTATTGTTGGTAAAGACCTTGCAAATGCTATAGTTAATTTTGAGAACTGGGGTATCACAATTTAGATGTCGATGTGGATGTGAAATAGACACAAGTTGCTCTGAAATTATTCTGAGGCAAGTAGCCTGTTTCATGGGTTTGATATCTGTGTGGCATTCTGCACCAAAATCTTCTCATCTACTGTGCCAAGCAGTAGATGGCAAGCAGTGATTTTCCAGTTGTGCCTATGTAACAATAGTGTTAATGTTGTCTGGGTCTGGTGTGAACAGATATTGCAAAGAGAAACAAAAGAACAAGATGATGACATTGCATTTTTAGTCTGAGACAACCAGCTTCTCCAAAGCAATCAACAACCATTACTTGGTTGAAAGTTTTGAAAGGTTGGACTTGGTGCTTAGGGACCAAGTGGGTGGCTAGTGGGTGAAATTGGTAGTGGGGTGATGGTTGGAGCAGATGATCTTGGAGGGCTTTTCCAACCCTAATGATTCTATGATTTTACCTGGACCTGCTATTGTTATGTGCCAGGATGTCCTGTCCCCCTCTAATTCACTGTGTTTGTTGCCTGCTAGAGGTTATCTGCAGGCAAAAAGAGTCAAATTTGTTGCCCTTCATCTCCTTCAGTTCTGGCAGACCACCTATTTCTACAGAAAAATGGCCATTTCAGGGTGATTTTATCCAAATGGAGAAAAATGGGTCTGTTTGGTTGCTGCACCTGACTGCTGCTTCTCACCCTAAAATGTACAATGTCAATGCTATGAAGTGGTGGCAGCTCTCACTATAACCTTTCCCCCTTTGCCTCATCTGTCATTTGCATATCCTTGCAAGTCTGCAAGGCTCACTGACTGATGCCAGTTCTTAAATATCAGATTCTCTTCTGTTCAGCTTTCTGTTAAACAAAATATCAGTTACTGACAACCTAGGCATCTTTGCTTCTGTAATATAAATACACTAAATATCTCACAATTAGATCTCACAATTTGTTGTTCTCTTTTAGGAGACTATAAAAAAGCTGGTTCCAATATGCAAATAAGTAGGAAAAAATAAATAAAAAAAAGGAAAAACAGACTGCACTTATTTGTTTTTCCCTCCCTATATCTGTTACTCAGTTGGTTCTATGACTGCTATTGGTAGGTGATGGAGAATTAACTAGACTCCATAACTGATGTGATAGTTTACCATTTGTTTGATAGCTTTTCACAGTGGCTTCTCCGATGGCAAAAATATTTTGATCTTTCTTTGAGAAGCTCAAAAAGTGAGATTGGTGTGGAGAAAAGAGGGACCCTTTCTATGGTTGTTGCTTTTATATGAAAATTGTTTCACGTGTGTTATAGCCCTGATGCTAGCAAAGTGTTCTGGGAAATCAGCAGGTTCTAGTCTTTTCCAGTATGAAATCATCAGATCTTAGATATACAAGTGACTTACATCATCAAAAGATAGTTGATTTTGAAGTCTTAAGGCTCTGGTAGAAAAAGTTTTCTTTTCTGTCACTAGGAATATATGTGGAGTTCAGGCTGAAGAAAGAAAACGAGCTTGATAAGTACACATTAACTAATTTTCTGCAGAAATATGTTCTTCTCATAGTACTTACCATTACTTTTCCACATTTATTGAAAATACCCCTTTGCCTGAAAAATAAAACAGACTCCAACATTGTACTGATAAAGGTGTAAGTAATTACCAACTTGTTTATTACAGTGCAAGTAGCTGAGCAGAAGTCATATTTTACTAAATTAATTCAGCTTTTAATAAAGAAAAGTTTTCCTAGACTTCATGCAGATGTAGGGTAAATGTTTCTCAGGTGGTCCATTCTCAGCCAATACATACCAAAGTTGAATTTGATATGCCATAAGAAGATTTTTAGTTCCAGAATCTTTTCATAATGATATCTCAGGAAACAAGAAATTATATATGGGACTATTTGCTCCAATTAACTGACTTAAATCTATTGCCTTTGCTCTAGGATGCTCATTTTCTCATAATATAAACAAGATCTTTTTCTCTCAGCTTGGTCTATAATTTGGCATAGGTGGAAAGCTTTAATTGCTCCATCAATTGTATTGTTTGCTTTAGGCTGACATTAAGTGTTTCTTACCTTTCTCTTAGGTTTTGTAATCTTTAAACTTCTCATTCTTGAAATGATTTAGGAATCTCTATCCAGATGTCTTTTAAGTAAAACTTGCTTCAAAACAATGCAACTGAGAAATAATTATTTTTGTAATAATAATTATTTTGTGTCTCTGCAGATAGACTCATTTAGCGCATCTGGAAAATTGTTGAAAGTTTTCTTGTTTTTTATAGATATCTTCATTTTTTTTTTTATTTTTTTTTTTTTCTACAGCTTCTTGTGTCTAATAGTTTCTAAAGGAATTTCATTTTAATCTTTGTGGCAGTGAGTCGATACTCAGAATATTTTCACCAATCTACATGAAGTGTTTTGTAGCTCTGAAATCAGAGGTTGTCTGAAGTGGAGCAGGAAGTGTATTCACCTGATTAAGTGTATGCCCTAGGCTATCAAATTTGAACAATTATTTTTTACCAAAGAAGAACTTCAGTATAATTACCATGGCCTCTGTAGAGAATAAAAATTTAGGAATATTTTTGGCTTACCTTCAAACAAAATGTTTACCTTAAAGCATCTATGCTAAATTTAACAAAAGATCAATTAATAAAAGACTTTGTCAAATGATTTAACCAAAGATTAGTTCTATTAGTGATAATAGGAACCATAGAGTGAAGCCAAAGTAAAAAGTATGTAAATCTGGCCCACTGGAAGAAAGAAAAGCCATTTATGCATTTTAAAAAGACAAACTTCATATGCCATGGTGTTGGTTATGTTCTCTTGAATAATTGATTAATTTGAGGAACCAGCTTGCAAACATTAGGAGGTCTGAGTAAAAGTGTGCTTTATTTTATTGATGTACAAGCTAACAGAAGAGTATCTCCACAAACTCCATCACATGAACACGTTCTTTGGTCTTCACTCAAACAGCACTGGTGAACCTCTCTTTACCTCAGACAGTCTCTGATTTCAGAGCTACCAAAGCCCTTAGAAAGATTACAGTAAAGATACTTGAGCATTCATTCCTGACCCATAATTTAAAAAAATAAAATAAAAATAATAGTACTGCTAACACAAGAGTGAGCTTGTCTTTCTGTTTTACTTTAGTACATTCACTTAGGAGAAGTGGATTCTGGACAGAAATCTAATCCTAGCAGTAATCTTGTTTTTAATGTATCTTATCCTGCTATGAACTCCCTCTGGTTCTTAGTGAAGGTATGCTGGTGTTCTGCTTGAGATATTGTGGGAAAGCTTTGTTTCCTTCTTGTGGCTGTGCTATACTGTGGAAACACAGCTTGTGAGGTTTATACATATATTTTGGGTAAAGGATTACTTCATACAACAGATCTGATTACAGAGTATAACATTATTCCAGAAATGCTCAGGGCCAAGTCCATGAGGAGGGAAAATGAGTGGATCTTACCCATTTATTCTATCTGATAGTTTCACCAAAAGACTGTTGTAGTGACCTTTTCACTACTGGATTAATTTAAGAAAAAATCTTTTTATTGTGCCATTTCTGTATTAGTCTGACACTTGCTTATTTCTGATGAGAAAGACAATCTCTGCTTATGTGCTGCATTATTGTATACCAGTAGTTTTTCAGACTGTTTCATGGTTCAAGTTAACCCTTATACCACTATCTTAAGGACCACCTAGAATCCACTCCCCATCCCTCCAAGTGCTAAGCCACCATGACACCAGGCGTGTTAGAAATTATATTTCTTCCATAATTTTGTTGAAGACAGGTCCTGAAAGCTGTGAAATAACTGGTAATTTGTAAATGTCTATGAAGTGAAAAATCACAGAGCACTGAGAGAATACCTCAAGTGCTCTGCAATTACTGTAGTGTTTTTTATTATCCTCAAAGGCAGGTAGAAGAGCCTTTCATCACTATCATAATTTTCACACAGAAAATGTTAATAAAAATTGGTTCATAGTTCTATGTTGTACTGAAAGCAGCTATTTCTTCCCTGCACCCCTTTCAGGTAACTATATTAAAATTTAATATTTTACTCCAACAGTAACTGGAAGGATTTAAAATGGCTTCAGGACTACCTTTATGAAATTCTTGGTTGCCTGAGAGTTTCTGAAATAGCCACTAAATCTATTATCTGGTACACTAGAGGCTACATTTGTAGGTTTATTTTGTTGGTGGTGTTTTGTTTTCTTGTTTGTTTTTCTGAATCACCTGGGATTATTACCACTGGTATAGGTCAAGGTTAGTGAAGATACTCTGTCTCCAGTACTCAAAGCTATTGAGAAGCAGCTATGCAGCACACTCAAGTCAGCACCAAGTGTGAAGACAAGCATGATGTAATAAAAATGTTTGAAAGGAACTTCAAAAAAATAAAAATAAATATATGTCTTTACTGTAATCAGTCAGCAAAAATAATTTTAGATGTTTACAAAGTAAGTTCTCTTTCTAGTCAAAGGAAAGAAAAGGCACTTTGGGGGCCAATTGCTCTCTTTTAGGCATTTATTTTGTATCTTAAAAGGTCAGCTGTAGAGCTCTACTTTTAATCTGATGCAACTTGCCTGTGACATCTAAGTGCTGTGAGTCACCCATCACTGCATAGTTTCTATGGCAGCTCTTTAATACTTTATTTTTCTCAATATACTTTTTAATTCTGTAATAAAGAAGAAGGGTAGCCATGCTCACACCTCTCCAACATATTGCTGCACCATGCCCAGCAAACAGCTGTAAGAAGGCAGAAAACTTTCACATGTACACAATAAGTTTGTTTTTCTTGTTCCTTGAAAACTAGAAACAAAGGTTCAACTTTCTAAATACTACTTAATGGTGCTCTTTATTATCTGTTTGTGAATGCACAGGCAGTCATTCTATAACATTAGCAGGTAATTGTCACTGGGCAGAAGCCTTTGGAAAGATGTACGTAAAAGACACAGAAAAGGCCTTGTATGTGTGCAAATGTATTGAATCTCTTTATCCACTCTCTGGGGCAGTAAGGAATTTGCCTGTAATTGGGTTAAACAATTTTGTGAGGTACTCTGCATAATTTAGAGAATTGCTATGTGACTCACTGATGCCTTCACAGACATTAATAAATACATATAAAGTGGGGGAGGTGAGCTTTTCTCTGTAGAATGTCAAATATTTTTTATTTATATTTATTTTATGGATGAGTGCATATTTACTTATTTTTTCAGGGTTGTTTGAGGTCTCAAGACATGAGTGTGCAACACAGGTTACTCTTTCTGTTTCTGGAGTACTTACTTATGTATGGAAGAAGCTATTTGGGATTGTTCTCTGAAAAAGTGACAGTATATTTATTTCACATGCTTGCTCTTTCTCTTTAAGACAGTCATAAAACCACACAAGAAACATTAGAGAACATCTCTACCATGGTCTTGCAGCTGGCTGTAGGGAAGATGGTAAGTAGTTTCATATTACTGAACTGTGTATATGACATGGTGCAAATTATTATAATTCTTCACAGATGAAGATCTCATCTTCGACTGGGGACTTGGCAGTTTTTCCTAGAGCAAAAAGTATACTGGTCCTATCTTAATTATTTGTAAAGAGAACCCTTAAAGTTGATTGTCTACTATTCCCCCAGACAGAAAATACCTTTTAATAAGGTATTATATGTATACTTGTATTGCATTTAGACATAAACAATAATAATTGCCATAATTGCAATATCAGTTGTGGGTGAAAATTGTGTGTAGTCAGAAAGCTCTGGTCTTGCATGTTGGCTTGTTTATCTTTTGTGTGTACTGCAAGTTCCTCTCTGACTTTGATGAGAATAGAAACTGACGGATCAGTGATCTTGAAGCAGGGGCTTTAATTATTAACACTAACTTGTATATTTTTCTCTACCAGTATGCTTTATCTACCAGTATGCTTTATTTTCATGTTTTAATACATGAAAAAATAAGGTTATTTCTTCCCTGTACAAGAAATGCACAGAATCCGAGGAACTGTAGGATTTATTTTTTTATTATTATTATTATTATTTTTTTTCCCTCTTTATCATTGTAAATTCATTCACAGACACTACAAGAAGTCATAATTTTTGGCAAAGGAAAACTTTCCTATACAACATTTCCTGTAATGTTCTGGCAGATTTTCCCTTACTCAAAAATAAAATAAATAAATAAACATTGAGTCTGCATTAGTAACAGTTATGCTGCACCATGTGGCCATTTCCTTTCTATTACTGACACGTGAAGAATATACTCAAGAGTATGAAAGCAACCCACTCAGGATTTCCTTAATAAGAAAAATGTCTTTGGAGCCATGCTGGTTGCATAAAGATTGAACTGATATATCACACCTGAGCTAAAGACTTCTGTCCCTTTCTTTTTTTTTTTTTTAATTTTCTTTTTTCTTTTTCTTTTGTTTGTTTTGATGTGTAAGTGTGTGTCTGGCTGCATCTATTGAACAGAGCTGAGACCTGTCGGTTTGCTTTTTCCAAAAACTATTTTTACACATGAGCTTTCTTGGAAGGTTCTTTCTATTTATCTATGGAGTTTTCTTTTTCTCCCTTGACATTTCTTCTATCATCTGATAAAACCACCTTACAAGGAAGAAGGAAACTGTTTTTTCTCTCACAATACAGATCAGATATCTGAATTAATAGACTGTGGTGATAATATTTCCATTGAACAGGTCAAAATTGGATGTAGCTGTGTTTTTAAGTTCCAAGTACTCATCTGTGAGCCACAAAGCTTTTTTTTTTTTTTTTTTTTTCTGTTTTCAAGGTGTTTTTAATTGAAGCTGAAATGAAATGTGGCAATACCCTGATTGCAGTTTTTCTTTCAAGGTCATGCTGTAATCCTTTAACTTCATTTTCTTTCAGGTCTTATGGAGTTTCTCTCCCCAGGGAAATACTGAGTTATTCATTTGCTGAGAGAAACAGGGAGGATGTTGTTTAATATTTTGCTTTGTTTATACAATGCCATTTGAAACATTTCAGGCCTCTGATTAAACTAGAGGAAGTGACTTTATAACTAGAGTTTCTAAAGGCAATATATTCTGGGATGTGTACTCCAGACTGCTTTTCTGCCTCCAACAATTTTGTAAATAACTTTAATATGCCTTGGAATGCCATAGCTGCGTATCAGCAATGTCTAGGGCATTGTTCACAGGAAGGAAACGGAAGAATGAGAACATTGTGAACATGCTCCTGACAAAAAGAAAGTAAGAATATATCCTTTCAATGGACAGCTTCTGTTTCTTCAAGGTAAATAAACAATAAACAGAAACCTACTATTTTGATATCTAATATTGTAAAATTCCTTTCTAGGTAGAAAACCATGCTGTTGCATGAATCTTTGATCAATCATTTAATCTTGTTTAAACTAAAACCATATCTGAAGTTTCTAAATTAATTCCTCTCACACTGAAATGTTAGCACAGCTTAGATTAAGACATATTAAAAAAACTCTCACTTCATTAAGAAGTTATTAATAGATTTTCTGTAACCAGTCATCTTGGAGAAACACAATGTAAGATTTTATCAGCAGAATGTGAATATTTTAAAAATAACAGTCAATCTGAAATAAAAGACACTTGGAATGAAAATGATTAACAATTCAATACAAAGATCGGTAAATTAATTAGGCTGGGTGGGATTATTCCTCTTAATGTTCCTCTCATTGAAAAATAATTAATGTCGTCGATGTTGCTCTGAGGGATGCAGCAAGGAAAGCTGCTGCCCTCCCCTCTTTCCGGATGGTAACAACACGAGTGTTGGCAGCAGGCACACTGGCACAGGCATCTCAGGAGATCACGTCTGGAGCTGTCTTGATTCCCGGGAGGCTGGTGGCACTGCCTTGCTGCCATTAGGTAGGTGACAGACCTTTACATCAGTTTGTCAGCCCTGTGAGGGCTGCCGGTAGCTGCAGCAGACTGTGGCAGAGCTGGCCATGATGACTGGGGCCTACCTGTCTGCACTGGCCACCCTTTGCCAGCAGCCAGCCAGCTGCAGCACTTGGTGAGTTTCCATGGAATAGAGAGGGAAGGGGAAAGAATGGAAGAGGCTAAATGTATGCAAGACTGCTTATAACCAAGTCCTCACAGTGTGTCAGGGTCTACCTGTGCTGGCCTTGATTGGGAAGGTCTGGGAGAGTTCCTGCAGTTTGCATCATCATGGTTTTGCAAGTTTTAAATGCTACAACACTCTGATGAATGTTTCATTTCCCAGTTAGCCACCCTAGACAAACTTGTTGAACAGCAGCTGAAAACTTGTTTCATTGGTGTGGGAGGGAAGAGAGAATCATTGATGGTATGAGTGCCAATAACACAAAGAGGTTTTCAAGCAACAAAAGCAATGAAAATTGACACAGAGGTAAACAGCAAAGCCTGAAATGCGAGCAGTAGTGACCTACCTCTTTTTCTCAGAGGCTTTTGAACTGGTCAGGACACTCCAGTCAGAACAAAAATGGATTCAGACCTGTTTGGGTTTGTTTCATTTTCATACTTGGCTTTCTCTTTGAACTGAGATCTATATAACAAGCTAAGCTTAAAATTTTTGATTCTGCATAATATGTTATATCAAAATATATAAAACAAATGATGTTGGCATGCACAGTCCAGGGCTCTATTGCATTGTATTCAAAACAAAACTCAGAACTTAGGGACCCTGGGATAGACGCTATGTAAATTACTGAAATTAAATCATCTTCTGGGCATATTCCAAACATTCAAGCTGATGAAATGGTTACTGGATACAATCAGAAAATGAAAGAAAAGGCTATAATGAAATGAACTTATCAGTTTTAAAGCATAGCTGTTGCCACAGCAACCTCTGTAATGGACATGTTTAATCCTAAAATTCAGCATTGCACCTGAACTGACTTCAACTGTAAGCACTATGACAGTGCTGGCAAGCCATGCGTCTGACTGAGAAGAATTCAACCCTCCCAGTTGGGATGAAAAGTATATATGTACATAAACTGTTGATGAATGTTATTTATTACTTCGATGTCATATACTTTTTCTTTGAAAATATTTATTGGGTTTCATAAGCCTAACAAAGATAAGCACAGCGTAAATGATATTCTAAGGAAGATACTGGGCTGAGGCAGATATTTCTGGAGACTGTCAGTTTCTATAAACCCAAGGTTCATGCACTAGACTGTAGTTTAACATGCCTCTATTTACCAGCCTTTCCAGCATGGTGTCACAAGATAGTTGATCTGTCTCTGCTTTGAGCCCTGAGTCATATCTGTTTTACTTAAGATTGTTTTTCTGCTTATTTTAATCCTGTCTGCTTCTACCAGAATGGAAAAATGAGATACACCCTGCCAATTTTTAGGACAAGTAAGAATCGTAATGTTTTTGAGTACTGTGTGTTTCACTGTAAGTTCATTATTCTTTCTAGACTCTGATTTAAAGCATAAATCTGATAAGTTTTATATGTCATTAAGCAGACCGTGAATTTCATTTCAGAGTCTGAAACATTTTTCTCTTTGATTCCTGCTATGATTTGGAAGGAGCAGAGAAGTTTTAAGGTGGGCAATGCTGTGACTGAATTTCTTGATTTGCAGTATGTCAGACCTCCTTTCTTTTAGATGGTTCTCTTCATGCTTCAGATAATGCAGAGACGAGTTGGTTAACCCTTAACTTTCCTGCAAAGCATCTGCTGCCAGGGAGGGATCGATGAAGCACAGTCATAGTTGAAGAACTTTACTTTGCAGACCCCATGCTGTGAAAGGGATTGAAATAATAACGACAATGATTTACACTGTGGTTGATCAATTCATCTCTTTTCCACTGTGCGGGCTAGGTCTGTAAATGTGCCGTATGCCAGCAGGGTTCACTGAGGAAAAGTACAACCAGTTCATCTTGCTACTTAATGGCAACATATGACAAGAGCTATCCCCAAATCCTGCCCTGATGGTTGGATACCAACTCAACTCCCTGCTTCTAGTACTGGCAGCTGAAACAGCCTCTCTTTTATTCTATTTTTTCTCCTATTTTAATTTGATCCTTAAAAAACAAGCACACATTTTCAGGACCTACCACCCTGATGGCTGTGTGTAATCATGCTTGATGACAATGAACTCAGGAAAAGGTTCTTCACTGAGAGTGTGATCAGGCACTGGAACTGACTCCCCAGGGAAGTTTTCATAGCACTGAGCCTGCTGGAGTTCAAGAAGCGTTTGGACAATGATTTCAGACGTAGGGTCAGATTTTTGGGTGGTCCTGCAGGGAGGCAGGAGATGGATCCCGATGATCGTTGTGGTTTCTTTCCAGTTCAGAATATTCTATGACTTTATGATTATATAATTCTATGGTTCTACGAACAACTTCTTATGACTCAGTGTGCACAAAAATAACTGTAAAGTGATATTATGTTAACTAAAGAGGTAATGAGTTAAAGGGCAATGAGTAAACTGATTTAAACTGAACTTGAGATGTGAGAGAACTAAGGGAAGGGTCCAAAACTGAGCCAGGCACTGAGTTAATGACTAAGTAATATGGACCATGACAGACATGGTTCCTTTTTCCTTCTTGTTTTTATTTGGTGGAATAGAACTCATCATTCTTGTGAATTAAATTACCTGTGAAATCAGAGTGCACATGCTGTTGCTCGTGGCTCAAACTGGGCTGACTTGGCTGGGAGCAGACTGGGGATGTGAGGTACGGTGGCACATCACCTCTGTGCCTGACTGCCCTGTTGCCTTGGTGTGCTGGGGTTAATTTCAGCTGATCTGCCTTGTGCTCCTTTCCTCCTCCTCACTGGAGAGTAGTGTGTGCTGGCCAGAGAGCCTCCTGAAGACTGGACCTCTGCATGGAAAAGCATGGATGAAATTCCTACTGGGGAGGCTCTGAGGAAAAGTAGTGTGTGTCCGATGTGATGGCATCCAGGCATAGCAGCCTCAGGGTTCTCTGGCTGTCAGGTCTCCTCAGGTGAAAAGTGGCAGGGCTGACCTAGGATATGTTGTCTCAAAAACTGTGCTGATGGCCATGCATATGAGCCCTCTCTGATAATGTTAATCATAGTAATGATTAATCATATTAATGTCTTCTCTAACCTTTCTTTTACCAGTCAACATTCATTATTGCAGAGAACAACCAAAAATTTTCTCTCAGTTATTCTAGTAGCAAATGAAGATGTGATCCCTGCCTAAATTAAATGTAATGGAGTTTTCCTTTTAATTACACAACTTTTAATATCCCAGTACCAACCCTTTTCTCGGTTTTCCCACATGTGACTCTCTCTTGGTATTTCTACATCTCTCTTCCTTTCAGTACCCCTTCCTTTGCAGACAGCTTTTCTTAGGAAAATGTTTTAGGTCAGAAGATAGAATCAATATTTTGACTTTAATCCAAATATTTAGATTATAGTTCCATCTTTTATTTTTCAACTCTTTTCTAAATGCTCTTGAACACTTGAACATTTGTGCTCATTAAAATGAACTGATTCATGACTTTCATTTATCTGGTAAAATCTCTTATAGTCCCTTTTGGGTTGAATTATTCTATACTCTGGACGTGATAGCATTGCTTAGGTTGCTTCACAACAGACATTTACTAATTTTAGGACATGTTAAATAAATTCAAGTTTTTGCATTGATATGTTGCAAAGAAGTTCTGAAGGCTGGTTCTAAATTACCCCCACCTTGACAGAAGAATCAGTAATAAAAGTTGCTCAGCAGGTAGTAAGAATTTTGATAGTATGTACTTTGGAATGTTGTCTTTCAAGTATGTCTCAGTTATCACAAACTTGCTGAAAAATTAGTTCTATGAATATGTAATAAAATAATAAAAGAGACAGCTATGGAATTTGTCAGGTATAGTCAGTCTAGCTGATCCAATGACATTTTAAAAATTAATATAAACATGGGACATGAAACATATGTAAAAATATAACCATAAATATACCTTCACTCCTAAAAAGTCTGAACATCAGATGTTCCCATAATGGTATGGCTTTATATCCAGTCTTGACCTGTCTTCTTTTTTAATCAAATATAATTATAAAATTAAGACTCTACAAGTAAGAGCTTCTATTGTGACTATATATTGAACTTAAAATAGGCAATATTTTATTTAAGTAGTATTACAGTTAATCAAAACAGTATCTTAGAGTGAAGTCTGGGAATTGGAAGCACCATAATTTATTATTTGTGTAGCTTTCAGTATTTTTCGTCAATTGAATTTACTATATCCTCACTATTTCTGGTGCACACTGAAGTCCCCTAATAACATGAAATTATTTTTACATTACTTGCTTTTTATTCATGGAGCACTTTAAAAATAATCAGGAGACTGCGTTTAAATTTGAAAGCTATTTAAATAATAAATATGTAGGGCAATATCCCTTTTACTGAATCAGTTCCATTACTTTGCTTAGGCAGCATAAAATAGTCAGCCTATAGCAGCATTTGTCCAACTGGGAATATCCTTGATGAAAAGGAAACTTCAGCTGGCAAGTATCTTGTTTACCCACCTTCTTTGCTAATCAGTCACACCAGAGCAAGCATAAGAAGCATGGAGGGACAGAAGAGCGCAGCTGCACCGTGCTCGTTTGCATTTGCTGTACAGTACCTGGGGGGGAAGCTTTACCAATGGAAGCAGTGAAAACTGATGATAGTCGGACCTGAAAAATATCATTACAGAAGTGTTTGGTTTGTTTTTGTTTTTAATTTTGAAAAGGTACCTTCTGAGAGCACAAGTCCTCCCTGGGCTGGTCTGCAGTTGTTCCTCAGGCCGCTTCTCAGCGCAGACCTGGCTACTCACTCCAGCCCACCCTTCTCAAGAGCCCTGGAATCTGGGACACTGCCCAGGAAGGGAGCCAGGATGGGATAGTCCCACACAGGCACCACAACCACAGCTGAGTGGGGTCCACTGCTGTTGAGGCTGGAGGTTTGTGCACCTGGGATGTTTTCCAGCATTCAGTGTAGATTTCAGAAGCAGGACTGGTTGGTGACTTCATACTGCCTGACAAGGAAGGAAAAAAAAGGGGGTTTTGGAGAGAGAAGATGCATGCAGATAAATGATGCTGGCTAGTCCACCTTTTCTGGCTTCTCAGGATGCCCCAGCAAGGACAGCAACCTGCATCTTCACCACCAACACTGCTCCCTCTCCTCTACAGCTGCCAGCATATCAAGCTGTTCCCCCTACCTTCTGTATTATCTAGGTGCCATCTAGCATGAAGCACCATCTGGTGCTTCATGCATATGATCCATCACATTCACAGCCATCTATTCAAATTAGCAGTTGGTGTTTTCATTTGGAAGTCGTAAAGTTGTGGCCACCTCATATGGAGTAGCTTGCTTCTCACTTTTTCCAGTGCCCTAAGCTTCCAGCAGGAGCATTTGTGACATGGAATTACACTGTGGAGTATTAAAATTCCTTATCTAATTTTGTTCCCCAAATTGAAGTCATAAGTCTTAATCTGAAAGATATCTCTTCTCTGCATCCATAGGAACCAAGAATAGCAGTAGCAACAAGAAGAAAAACTTCCTGTTCTGATGAACTTTTGGAGTTCTTAAAATGTTTCTCCTTTTACAGCACGCATCAGAAAATTAGGTATTGCTGATGTCTTCTCCTTGCCCCAAACCCTAGTGCTGGTATATGCACTAAGAATAGCAGGAGCTGTTTCTGAGGATATTGTTCTGAGGATATATTTTTATCTTGTAAGCACAGGTATAACTGTATGCTTTCTCAGAGATAATCAACTGCCTTCTATCCCAATGTAATGTGTTTACTGTATTAATTGTAAGTACTAGAAATTACTGTCAAAGGAATCCAAAATCTAGGGAAGAAAAAAGAATGCTATAGAATGTATTGATAGAAAACAAATATAAAAATATCTTACAGTGGCTGCTAACACATGAACAAAGAGGCTATAAAATAATATTCATGGTTGTTCTACCACTGTTTTCTCCTCCAGCTTGTTTGTAAATAGTTGGTTTTATCATTTTGCTCAAGTAACTTTTGCCTGATGTCTGCACCTCCATCTGTTAAACTTCAGTGATGTTATCCAAGGAAAATAGGAGCAGATGGAAAACATTTTAGCTCCATACTCACTGAACACAAGATTAAAAGAAAGGCTGTGGTGCATTTTTAGTAAAGTAGGTGATTACACACATAGCATTCCTTTTCTGTCTGGGAAGTTACGTGATTCACACAGTAATCTGGACTTCCGTGGTCAGCTGGTTTCAAAAATAAATTTTAAATTCTGTTGCCACTTAATCTACTTCTGGGCTATTCAAAGAATCCTTTATAATCAAAATCAACTCTCTGTTCTATTGCATATTAACACTGTAAATTGTTGCACCTGGAATTGATGAACCCTTGGTTTACTATGCTAGAGGAGTCATACGCAGCTGTTCTTTCCCCAAGTGATTCATTATCGCATGTAAGGAATGGATCCTACATTGCACAGTCACTGAATGAGCTTCCTGTTTGCCATTCAACTTTCTAACAATAATAATAAATTTTTAAAAAATGTTCTTTATCAAAATTAGGAGATAGTACCAAAAGATCCCTAAATTATTACGAGAGCACTTTCAGTAAGCAGCTTGTCTGATGTGTCATTGGAGTTCCCCCAGCTGTAATATTTATTACAAATATCTTTGTTCACAGATGAACATTCTAAAAAAATGGCAAAAAGTCCCCAGATACTGAAATAGAGGGTGATAAATGTTTTACATATGGCAGAAGAAGTTAAGCCTTCTGCAGTGTATATCTCAAGCATTAAAGCTCAGAAGATTTCTGTTCTGTTTCCAAAGGCATCCTGTGGGACCTTGCACAAGGTATTTTATTTCTCCAGAGAATTCAAAGTGTATTGATTAGACTTGTAAATTGCTATATTCAGAAGGATGAGGGTTGCCTAATCCAAACATTTTGTGCTGGTAAAATAATAGTGCTGTTATATGATGGTTTTAAGATTGCCTAAGATTGTACTGCTTCTGAAAAAGGTGGTCAACCCTCTTTCTGTCCCTGGCTACTCACCCCCATTGCTGCCTTCCTCCTGCCAAGAGGTGGTTCAGGTGAAAGCTAACCCTGATGAGGAGCAAAACAACTAATTCTAAGCCAGACCTATGAAATGAACTGGTCCACTTAATGTTTGGGATTACTTGGTGCAACACAAAGGAGTTGATGGGAATATGGGAGCATTTGGGAAAAGGTGGGAGTGTGATTCATGGGGCAGGCAGAGCCTAAATCAGCACCAGGTGACTGTGAAACCACGTTAGGATTTGAATATTTTTTCAACTTTTTTTTTTTTTTTTTTTTTAATATCAGCAAAAAAACTAATAAAAGCATAGTGATACCACAGATAGTAAATTCAGCTGCTAGGTATTTTGTTTTGTTTGGGGAGCAGTTAAGACATACGTCAGTAAAGGAGCATTTACAATAGCAAGTGCTTGCAAACACTGCTTTACCAGCAATCTTCTCTTGGCTGCAGTGTGTTTTATTGGGACCCTTATGATCTTTGCTAACTGTCAGGAAAACGTAAAGCTCTGTGTTATAGTTCTCTGATGAAACAGAAATAAACCCTCCCCACATAATGGGAACTCTACGAATATTAATGTTTCAAGTATTTGAAGGTTTGAGATATTGCTGTAATGACCATCATCCAGCACTGCAGTTCCATTTTGTGTTAACCCAACCTACCTTCAGGCTCAACCTGATAGTGGTGATTCCTCCTGTCAGTCTCTTCTCTTGCACATTCATCCCATCTCTTTTTTAACCATTACAGGAACCTGTGCCAGCTCCATCATCAATAAGCACTTCACAAACTGCTGAAGCAACTTCTGCAGTTTCAGGCTTTCAGGTTCCCTCAGGACTTTTGTGGAAGTCCCTCTGATCGGTGCGTATCCACGCTTCCTTGTTGCTCATATACCTCCTTCCAAATCTTAGCAATATTAGCATGTATCTCTGACTGATCATGTGGAAACTTGCTTACCCTTGGATTATGGAAAAACTTGTCCACATTTTGCAATAGCTTTAAAATGGCTTGACTAAGAAGAATATGTTACCTTGTTCATTTGGCCTAAAAAGGGCCAATTAACTAACTGTCTGTAGAGAACAATTTGTAGTGAAATTTTCCAAACCCAAGTACTCCGTCTTTCATGAAAAGACTTTCCAATTGTCATTTACAATACCTTTGTTTATTTTAACCGATGCAATATCTTGTAGGTAGGTCTTAATAAAAATACCCACCTGCAGTATACAGCATGGTGTATACATGCTTAATTACATGGTTGTGTAATATGTAAAATATTACCACGTGCTTAAAGTGAAACATCCCACTATTTCTAGTAGCATTAACATATACTCAATATTAACACATTATTTGAGCAATTGAATTTCAAACAGCCTCATCAACACTTTTAGGGAGCATCAAGAGATAAGCAGACTTCTCTTTGTAGTCTGGACTGAGAGGTGAGGGAAACTCCACTTCTTGTCTGCATATCAGTTTTGCTGCTGATACAAGTGACATCCTGCCCAACTGGAGTCTGCTTACTTATGTAGTTCCCTAATTAAGAGAAGCTGAAGAATCAATGTATGATGATTTTGATAGTCAAGAATATTACAATATATGTATGATTTCAACATACAACACCATATACAGTTTTATAATGGTATACTTAAAAACATATGCAAGTATTGTCTCAATGTAAACTGTTTCTGGAAAGCTTTACCTATTTTACACTTACTCTGAAGGAGTCATTGGCCAGTTTATTTTATATTTTTTTTCTTTGCTTCTTTCTCTGTTCAAAAAATTAATGAATATCAAATGTGTTTACAAATGTAAGAGAAGCATTTGTTATTTGCCTTGGCTTCACTGTGAAAAGGCCGTCACTTGTTTCCTGGCAAAAACAAATAAATCACAGGAACCCAGTTCTGAAGTTCTTACTAAACCTTGTTCAAAGCATATCCAAGGACAAAGCTGAGGTGAGAGGCATGTAAAGGTTCTTCAGTCTTCAACGTCATTCATATTTCTGAGCACTCAAAGATTTACTCCTAGCTTTGAACACTTATAAAAATAAGACAATATTGGTAGCATATGTACAGAATTGTCATTATTTAGGTCAGTCATTTTATAGCATACAAATAATCTTGCTTTGATATTCCTTTTTTTCTGTTAGGAACACTAGGAAGTACAAGGAATTTCCACTCATACACTCACTCATAATGAAAATGTCTTTCTTTTCCTCCCATGGCATCATTTCCTCTTCAAGAGAACTGGGTCCTTCACAATGCTCACAATACTCAAGGTACTGTTTTGCACAGAAAAAAAAAAAAAAAAAAATGGTCATGGGCTTATGCTTCTTCTTATATTACATTAAGGTTGAAAAGACTAGTGTGATAAAAGAAAACCAACCAGTTCTAACCTTGACAACAAAAAAGATATAAGACAGCTGAGCAGTCTTCAAATTTAAATACATTGATAAAGCAACATCAAATGAGTTCACAGCAGAAGCAGATGCATTGAAATTGAAATTGTGACCAGTGCTTTTTCTTACTGCTCTATTGCTGTTATTAATACCCATTACTTCACATAAAATGGATTTTCCCAGTCATATGGATTTATTTTTTTTTTTTTTTCTAAAAAAAATGAAGATTCTTGTTATAATTCCTCATTCTCCTTTCCACTAGCACTTTCCTCTCTTCTTTTTATGTCTTCTGGAAGATACTCAGCAATGACTGGAAAATATCTACCAGCTTTCATGTAGCACACACTTTATAAGTCTTCTTCCACTTTTGTATTTAGAAGTAAATGAATACATATAACTATTTACATGCATAGGTTTCCCAGTACCTTCACTTCTTAGTCATATTCACATTTATGGTTTAATATGTGGACTTAAGAATGATAAAGAATTTTTGTAATAGCTCTGTCAAGGCTGGATGCATAGAAATACAGTATTACATTTCAAGTCATGCGGAGAGAGTTAATCAGTAAAATTGCACAAATTTTACAGAAAGGGTTTTTCATATAAAGCTGGCAGAACAGGAACAAGATATATTTTCATCTGAAGCAGACTATAAGAGGAGGGTGACTCCAGGAAAATACTGTTCATGTGGAAAACAGTGTCATAGTTTTACACCTCTTCACACTGTTTCTCACTATGATTTAAGGGTAAATAACTCTATGGTAAATTATGAGTTTAGGGACATTTTCACACCATGCATTAAAATAATATAAATAACAAAGACAATAACCTAACACCGCAAAAAGTAATAAGAAAAACAAACTGTTTTGCATAAGTTGAGAACACAGTGTTCATGCAAGATTTTCTAAATTATGTACTACGTTCTTAGAAAGGAAGCTAGGCTTTACAAAAATAGCTTTAATCATTCACTTATTACACTTTCTCTGGGATGAAAGATATTACTTTATGCTCACTTGTTCAAAAGTAAATGGAAGGAACAAAACTCATGAGACAACAAAAACAGGAACAACAATAATAGGTTAACTACTTAAAAAATATTGTGTACAAGATCAAATCACTGAAGATTTTAAGGATTAAGATGACAGAAGATTAGATTAACAACAAGGAAAAATTGTATTTCCTTATTCATAAGAAAAAAAAAATGCTCTGATTTTAAATCAATAGGACTTTTCCACATACTTCATTTGAGATAAATTTTCCTATTTTGTTTTAAATGTTAGAGAGAGATAAGCAAATTAGCATTAGAGTGATTATAATACATTTTTTCATAAGAACTTGAGAAAGAGAAATTCAACATGAATTCTTGTTGAAGAGCTATTTATTTTGTCTAGCTGCAGGGTCAACAATGCAATAGTAGGCAGTAGTAAAAAAAAAAAAAAAAAAAAAACAGCTTTAGTAGCATCTGAAAAATTTCTGAAATTCTTGGCTTGGGATAATAAAGCTAGAAAAAAAAAAGTCTTAATCACAAAGTTTGTTCAAGCTTTAAAAATTAAGGAATACAAAATTTTGGATTATTGTACTGAGTTCACTTGGCAATTTTGCAGTTTTACCTTAAATTATTTTGGGATAATAAAATTCTGGAAAATGTGAGTAGCCAGACTGTGGAAACACTTCTGCCGCCATTCATTTATTTACATATCTTCTAAATATTACTGGGTCTTAAACATAGTTTTTTTTTTTTTTTTTTCTCTCTCTCTCTCTCTCTCTCTCTCTCTCTCTCTCTCTCTCTCTCTCTCTCTCTCTCTCTCTCTTTATTTATTTATTTATTTATTTTCCCTTGGAACAATGTAGCATATTAGGATTCCAAAAGGAACAATTCAAACTTTTCTTTTAAAAACTGTGAGTGAAGGCTGACTCTTTTTAAGGAACACTAAACTGTCTTTTTAATTCTTTAAAAGAGAATTTCTGTCCTGTAATTTATCTTCTTTCCTTCTTGAATGTATCAAAAAGTTTTTTCAGTCTTCCTAGAATCTCCTTTTCTTCTTGGAGCATCCAGCATGATTCATTTGACCAATTCAAAGAAGTTTTTAAATTGCTAATTAATTTCATAACTAAAAGAGTTTCTTGAAAAATAAAATAAACTTCTGCAACTTAATCCTTAAAGTATTATACATCCACTATTACTTCACTGATTTCTTAACATTCTTAACGTTTCTTAATATTTATTAACACTTTTCTTTGTAATTTTCTGTGTTCTATCAGAATATTTGCTAATAATGTAAGTTAATGAAGCCATTTTCCATCCTGCAGTTTCAGCACCTGGATTCCTGCAAAAGCACTTGTAAGTATAGCTAAACTACACTTTTATTCAGCATGCTAAAAATTTACCTGCTACATTCTAGTATGAGGTGAAAACAAGTGGTTAAATAGAAACTAACATTTCAAGAGTAGCCATGTGATAGAAGAATGCAGGATGTGAATGATAGTATATGGAATATTTTACTTCAGACACTCATGTTATGCTGTTTCAAAAGATGCATACTGTACAATTGATCCAGTTAACTTATATTTGTTTCCTAGTGAAGCAATGCATTGCTCTCAGACAACCATAATGGCTAGCTAATGATCTATGTTTAGAAGGCACTTCATTAACTCCAGTCCCACTCTTGTTTTATGTAAGCTCATGTAGTGTTTTCAAAAGCAGTGAAGAACATCTCAGAATATTGCCAACACTTTCATTTTCTACTAGAAAAGAACAAATGCTGTTCTGATTTTAATTTAAACAAAAATGGTGATGAGAGTCTAAGACAATTGCAACTGCGGGCAAAAACAAGGCAAAATTGCTAAACTTCAGATAATGTTAAATTTAACATTAGACTTGAAAAATTATAAAAACATCTTTCAAAACTTGCAAGTGTTTTAGGGCCAAATTCTTCTTCATTTGCGTAGCTATTAGTCAGTCAGTCAAAATGTAAGTTTTCTTAAGGAACAGAACAAAATTCACAACCACAAAGTATTGCTTAGTTCCTGCAAGTTTATGGAAATCTAAACCTCAAATTGCTCAAATATTCTAAAAGTCAGATTGAGCTGCACAATCGTTTCTTAAATTGTTTGCATTCTCCAATCATCATGAATTTAACACACCATGGTCTTTTTAGCAAAAGAAGTATGGATATTAGGCAGTTTTATGAGTTTTTGTTTTTCCTATGGCCAGCTCAGACAGCTGGCTAACCCTTCAAGAAGAATACAGAAAGAAAAAAAAAAAAAAAAAAAAAAAGTAAAATAAAAAATATTCCAGTCTTGTAGGGGGAGAATATGTAGAATTAACACACAACTTTTCCTTTCTTCCTCTACATCTGCGGATGCTGACCTCAGCTGGAAAGGTATGAAGGGTGCATGTTAGTGCAGAAAGGCCACAGCTACATCACATACTTCTTTGTTAGAGTATCTCTGATGATACTTTTCCCCTCTTTGCTTTTTGCACTTGTGAACTCACACAGCCTAATACTCTTGTACTGGTGCAGAGCTTTAGTTCTGGTTAGTCTGGCAAAAGACACACGCCACTCTGCAGTGCTCTTGGGACTGACTGTCAATCTAGTGACAAGGTGTCTCAGGTGTCTCGATTTCTCTTCCTCTCCTGGGATACCTGTCCCACCAGATGGGATTCAGGCTTAATGGAGAAACAGGCCTGAAGTAATCTTCACAGTCTGCCTCATGTCTCTCACATGATAAAACTGAACAAAAACACTCCTCTCCTATTTACTGTCTCATCATTCCCATAATGGAGGCAATGACAATCTTGGCTGGTGCTGTTAAATTTCAGGGAACTGGAAGTAAGTCTTCAGACCTTATGTGAATTATGAAGATGCATATACTGGGATGCAAAAGGATAAGCTTTGATTTTTTTATACTTGAGCTGACCTTGAGTGACTTGATATGTGGGCCTGTGCAAATCTCATGCAGTTCAACAAGGCCAAGTGCAAAGTCCTGCTTCTGGGCTGGGGCAATCCCAAGCACAAATATAGGCTGGGAGGAGAATGGATTGAAAGTGTTACTGAGGAGAAGGATCTGGGGGTGTTGGCTGATGAGAAGCTCAACATGAGCTGGAAATGTGGGCTTGTAGCCCAGAAAGCCAACCGTATCCTGGGCTGCGTCAAAATAAGCATGGCCAACAGGTCAAGGGAGGTGATTCTGCCACTCTGCCCTGCTCTCATGAGACCCCACCTGGAACAGTGCATTCAGATCTGGGGCCCCTAGTACAAGAAGGACATGGAAGTATTATAACAAGTCCAGAGGAGGGCCACAAAGATGATCAAGGGGCTGGAGCACCTCTCCTGTGAAGACAAGCTGAGAGAGTTAGAGTTGTTCAGCCCGGAGAAGAGATGGCTCTGGGTCACCTTATAGCAGCCTTCCAGTATCTAAAGGGGGCCTATATGAAAGTTGGGGAGGGACTCTTTGTCAGGGAGAGTAGCAATAGGACAAGGGATAATGGCTTTAAAGTGAAAGAGGGTAGGTTTCAATTAGATATAAGGATATATTAGATATAAGGAAGAAATTATTTACTGTGAGGTTGGTGAGGCACTGGAAGAGGTTGCCCAGAGAAGCTGTGGATGCCCATCCCTGGAAGTGTTCAAGGTCCGGTTGGATGGGGCTTTGGGCAACCTGGCTTTCCAACCCATGGCAGATGGGTTGGAAATAGATGGTCTTTAAGGTCCCTTCAAACCCAAATCATTCTGTGGTTCTATGGTTTTATGAACAGGATTGTTTTATGTTTATGTTTTATGTTTTATTGTTTTATGATTGTTTTATGTACAGGATTGTTTGGCCTTCTTGATAGTTAAATGACCTTCCAAGGTTCACATCTTGCTAGTTCTTCTACCTGCTGTTATTCTAGTAAGTACAGTATGCCTGGAATCATAACTAGGAGAAAGGGTATCTTGAAATATCTTCATACCTCTCCTATGAAAAAAGGTTGAGAGAGCTGGGCACGTTCAGCCCAGAGAAGAGAAGGCTCCAGGGAGACATAACTGTGGCATTTCAATATTTAAGAGGCCTTTGGAAAGGATGGAGTAGGACTCTTTACTCAGGTAGATAATGATAGGACAAAGGGGAATGGTCTTAAACTAAGAGGATAGAGTTAGACTAGACATTAGAAGACTAGTCATTCTTCACTGTAAGGGTAGTGAGGTGACTTCCTGCCTATGGCAGGGGGATTGGAATTAGATGATCTTTAAGGTCCTTTCAAACCCAAGCCATTCTATGATTCTATGAAATGAGCAACATAATGTTTTTCCCAAATAATAATGTAAGGAGATTCATGAGAAGTCATTCTCTATTGATAAATGCTTGTATACTGGAAATGCTTAGATAAACACTCTTCAGTAGACATACAAGCAGCCCACTTGACTTCAGAACATAACTTTAAATATGCATGTAAGTATTTGTAGAGGCTGGATCTTTACGGTGTTTTTAAGGTAAATAGTCCTTTTATAAAGTTCAGCCAGCACAATGTGTATTGCAATTTTCTTAGTTGTCTTACCATAAAAATAATAATAAAAATACAAAATTGCAGTGCCAAGCTTGAGATTTTCACGTAGACAGTTCTTAGAAATCAGATCTTTCCTCATAGCCACTCATGCTTGCTGCATGAGAAAACCCACAGAAGTGATCTTTGAAGGAGCTCTTCCTTATTTGTCTTACTGTGCCAGACATTCCTAGATGAGACAATCTCCACAACTGTAGAATTTCATTGCAACCATTTTCTTCTTAAATGTTTATAGAAACAGTTTCATTTGGTTGATTATAGAGGAACCAAAATTATAGCTCCCTCTTAACAAGAAGGAAAAGAGGATGAGCTGCTCTGGTTCCAGCAGTAAGCCTGTATGGAGAGTGTTATTACTCTGTTTAACATTCTAGAACATGGTCTTCTCTCTCACAGGAGGTAGAGGGGTGGCATATATATATAGTTGGTCTTTATCCATCTTTTTTTAACACTATTCAGCCTCAGTTTATCTATTATTTGTCTATCTGTCTACCTACAACATTACTTAATAATCTTTTTTTATTATTATTTTTATATGAGATGTTGGAAAAATATGACTTTCACACCAATTAAATACTTGGAACAATTTCTCTTCAAAATATAATTTAGTACGGTTTGACACAATAGCTGGACACACTCCACATGTACATTTTGGAAAATATTTTACAACATGAATTTTAGAGGAAAAATAGGGGCCATTAGGACTTCCTAATCTATTTATCACCTGATTAGGAAAAAACAAAAAAAAACAAAAAAACAAAACAAAAACAAACAAACAAAAACAAACAAACAAAAAAAAAACAGCTAGGAGAAACGAAAGGGGTGCTTGGTCACCTCATTGGAGACATATTTACAAAGAAGTTTATTGATACCATTTTGACAAGATAAAGAACTTCTAAAGTGTAGGAAGTGTAATTTATACTCACTTGAAAGCTTTTGAGCTGTCACTGCAATGAAAAGTAGCTTTACTGCAAATAGGATTAATTCCTCAAAATTTTAGTTTTTTATTTGAAGTTGGAAAGTAAACAATTTTAGTCTGAAAGTTGCTTTTATGGTAAGAGCACTGACATATGTACCTATTTCTGTGATGGTAAACAATCCCATGGATGAATCTTCTGCATGATGCATCTGCATCCAGAACAGTGTCTTTTATCTGGTCATAGTGTTGGACTGTAGTACCATTTGAAGCCAGCTCTCTATGCTATAGTGTTGACTTATGGCTCAGCAAAAAGTCAAGAACTGAAGAAAGAACTAGAAATGCAGTTGCTATTGTAGTTTTTTATTAGTAGTACTGGGCTTATGACACAAATAATCCTCACTAGGACTCAGACAATGTATTTAAGCTTTTTTTAGAAAAAAATACTGGCTTGACTATGTGCAGGGTCATAACCAACCTTATGGCACATTAGGTTTTGTAAGGAAAGTGAAGCCAATTTATCATGAATGTGATCATTATATATTGTACATTATAACAATTACTACCTGTTTTTTGAGCTGTTTAAGGGAATTAAGACTGGTTTTCTGTATTTTCTTCCAGGATCTGCAGTATTTTGTGAAATGTTTGTTCAAATATGTATTGTGACAATATTTTTCAATCAAGAGAAAAGATGGCTACTAGCATAATCTAGGATGCTACCAGTTTAAATGGCTTATTTTTGCAATTGTTTAAAAAGCTAAACACTGATTTGGAAAATTTTCAGTAGCTTATGTCTGTTTTATATGGGTTTAGTTTGTACCAATGTTAAACTGCAGCTAATATACATGATAATCTGTGATATATATACATGATCATGTACAAGTGTGTGTATGTGTGAGTTAATCTGTAACTAAAACAGTAAAATTGCACCACCATATCAATCACACTTTAAGAAACCATTCCAGTTAGAGAGATTTAACCATAAAAAGAAAAGTAGCTTAATTCTGCACAATGTTCTACTTGTCCCACTGTAAGTGCATTCCTAGCTGGAGAATTTATGAAGAAGCAATGCCAGGAAAGTTATGCCTGTGGAACTGAGCAGTGAGGTCTGGGCTCCCTGATGGAAGCTCCTGCTGCCTGAAGGAACCTTGCAAAGTGTCTGGTAATGAAGCAAGGAATGCTGTTGAGGGGGAGTATGAGGATGGGATGAGGTTTTCACTTTCATTCTTAGCTAAATTCAGTGTCAGTACAGGCACTAAAAGAGTTGTTTACCTTAAGAGAGAGAGCTATAAGAACAATTTGGACCACTATGACAAGCCTATGACCAAGCAAATCTCTGAACATGAGAGCAGGCTGAGGTGCTAGCAGTACTAGGAGAGGATTAAAGCATTATTATGGATGATAGGTGACTCTCACTTCTCACCACTTCAAAATCTGAGAGAAAAACCTGGTTTACAGAAAGTTGCCTGATGGACAAACATATGCACACAAAGTGCAAAGCCTCAGTCAGCTGGAGATTAGAAAGTAAGCCAATGCCAATGAATAAAATTTTTGTACCTCATGAGTTGAAGTTCTTTGAGATCTTAGTAGTGGAGTGGCTTTTATACTTCTTCCTTTGCTCAATGACATGACTAGAACTGAAAAGGAGGAGTAGACACAAAAGATAAAAAAGCACATCTGTGGTAAGGATCCCACAGTTTTTTGCCTTTAAATAAATCACATTGTATTTCATTTAGATCTGCCTTAACAGTAAAACTACCTGTACCACTTTTCTGTGGCAATTTCCTAACACTGTTTAAGTACACATCATTTTGATGAAATTTTGAAAATAAAAAGATGAAAAAAAAAAAAAGCTAAAGATTCACATTAAACTTCAGAACTGCATTATCCCAATACCTTTCACTTGGTGATTAAATATCATGTATTTAAATACCTTTAAAAATAACATTTAGTATTAGTACTGTATATGACCTTAAGGCAAGTCACCACCCTTGTTGGTACCAACCTGAACATGAAATGAAGTTTGTCAAACAGGCAACACATACTTCATGAGGGACAGACCTAGGGAGAGTAGCTATTCTGGTGGCCTTCACTTCACTCCACCATGAGCTGCCCCATCCACCACCTGACTCCTCTGGGTCACCTTGATTAGGGACAGCCTGTGTGCCTCTGTGTTCAGAAGACTCATATACTGCTTATGTCAGTCACAGCTGCAGCCTCCATAAACAACTCATTGCACCCATGGCACCCAGATTGCTGCAGCAAGGAAGCAGAAACAAATCCATTATTAGACTTGATAAATGCAAGGCGAGCTTTTGTCTCAAAAGATTTCTCACTCCTTATTTTGCCCTTGACACTTGTGCATATGTGGTGACTCTACCTGAGGTACAGTAAATGCTCCTTCCTTGAAGGCAATGCTACCTTCATTTGGGCAGTAGTTTCAGGGGAGTGAGATCATGACCATGGCTCACCATCAGATGAGAAGAGGTCTTTGACAAGGGATATAGGCAACCACCAGATTCTTCTTCTTTCTTGCAACTTTAATTCAAAAGGTGTGAGTTACTCGCAAGCTGGAGAACTGAAATCTCAAATCTTGGGAGTGGAAACATTAAAAGTCTTCTGCTGGTCCTCTGCCTGAGTGATCTTTGGTGAAAACAGTGTCTGTCTGCTAGCTATTCTCCATAGCTTTCCTCATGTCTTCTAGTGATTCTCCTTGTGATGTTTGCACCTCCTTTCTATTGCAAAGTCTGAATGCAAGAGTCTTCCCTCTATCTCTGTGGAGTTGGGCACAGCAATTGACCAGGAGAAACTGAAGTGTTAAGGATTCCTGAAAAACAGAGTGGAAAAAAGAGGGAAGTAACAAATTCAGTGACCCCAAGATGTTTATCAAACATATTACCTTTATTAGTTTTGTTTAAAAGCATGAAAGCATGTGTTAACAAGGCTAAAGAAAAAAATAAAATAAAATAGAAGAAGAAAAAAAAAAAAAAGAAACCTTATTTGGCAAAATAAGTTCCAGAAGTATTGTTTGGAAACAGATGGTGCATCGGCTATTTCTGTTTTTTTAAGAGTCTGAGAGAAATGATATTGCTCTGAAATATACTCAGGTGATTAACTCACAGATTAGACTAACAGAGAGAGAAGAGAATTTTTTTTTTTTTTTGTGAGTTCCTTGAGGTGAGGAGAAGCTGATTTTTTTTTATTATTTTTATTTTTTATTTTTTTTCTGCTCTGTGAGAGTCAACATGTTATTGGTGTGACTGGGAATGGATCTGGCTGTACAAAAGCAGTCTGTGGAGTTTTTCTGATATGTGCACTGCATAGCAGAGTGGGCAGATTTGCTATTTGTGGCCAGCAGTGAGCTGTTTTAGCATTAGGCTGAAATTTATCTACTGCACTTGACCACTGCTGTCTCCTGAACAAGATATAATGCTCATACCTTATTAGCTCCTGGTTTCCCCTGAGGATTATGCAAAGTACTAATGGAAGACAATTCTAAACAGTTTTTATCCATACAGCTGTAGAACATCTGCCTGAGCAAATATACAGATAGGGCAGTGTCAGACAGCTTGTGTTCCCTAAATGAAACTCATAAAGCATTAGTCCCAGTTTTCCAATCTTCTAACAACTTCATTTGTTCTCATATTTCTAGCAATCCAAATATCAACATCAACAGCTTCATCAGATGTCTTGATCAAAATGATAGATGAAGGTGTTTTGGATCATTGTCCCTGAGCAATCTAGTTCAGTGCCTGTGGACACTAAAACCAGACTATTGACTTTCCAGTGTGCCTTAGTAAGAGCTACACCTGACCAGACTGCTGGCAATGGGAGAGCTGGTTTTGACTTCCAGGCCAAACATCCTGTTTTGTCCTTGTAGTAACAGAAGACTAATTGTGTTAGGCATGCACCTAAGTACTGCTTTTAACTTCTTACTTTTTTTTTTTTTTTTTTTTTTTACTTTTTTTTTTTTTTAATGTATTCCCTGTTCCTAGTGAACCAGAACTGTGAACCCAGTGATCTCTCACAAAATAATTTCATGCAATTGGCAAAAAATTTAGTTAGCAGTAAAACTGTGAATTCAGACATGTTCTTTACTAATGTTTACTTGATTTTGCTCATATTCTACTAACTGTTCTCTAAATATATGATACTGTGAGTGATTTATGAAATGAAAAAGTTTCTTTGCAGCCTGTCGAATAGGGATTGTTGTTGTGGAGTAGCAATGGTAACACAAAGTTGAACATTTTGCTTCTGAGCAAAGGTCTGAGGGGAGGTCCCACTTGACTGGCGGCTAGCAAATGTGACGCCCATATACAAGAAGGGCCGGAGGGTAGACCCGGGGAACTATAGGCCTGTTAGTTTAACATCAGTGCCAGGGAAGCTCATGGAGCAGATTATCTTGGGTGTCATCATGCGGCAGTTGCAGGGCAAGCAGGCAATCAGGCCTAGTCAGCATGGGTTTATGAAGGGCAGGTCCTGCTTGACGAACCTGATCTCCTTCTATGACAAGGTGACATGCTTAGTGGATGAGGGAAAGGCTGTGGATGTGGTCTACCTTGACTTCAGTAAGGCATTTGACACCATTCCCCACAGCATTCTCCTCAGGCAACTGGCTGCTCCTGGCTTGGACTGGCGTACACTTTGTTGGGTTAAGAGCTGGCTGGATGGCCGGGCCCAGAGAGTTGTGGTGAATGGAGTCAAATCCAGTTGGAGGCCGGTCACTAGTGGAGTCCCCCAGGGCTCGGTACTGGGACCAGTCCTCTTTAACATCTTCATCGATGATCTGGATGAGGGGATCAAGTGCACCCTCAGCAAGTTTGCAGACGACACCAAGTTAGGTGCGTGTGTCGATCTGCTTGAGGGTAGGAAGGCTCTGCAGGAGGATCTGGAGAGGCTGGACTGATGGGTCGAGGCCAACGGTATGAAGTTCAACAAGGCCAAGTGCCGGGTCCTGCACCTGGGGCACAACAACCCCAAACAGAGCTACAGGCTGGGAGATGTGTGGTTAGAAAGCTGCCTGTCAGAGAAGGACCTGGGAGTAGTGGTTGACAGTCGGCTGAATATGAGCCAGCAGTGTGCTCAGGCGGCCAAGAAGGCCAGCAGCATCCTGGCTTGCATAAGAAACAGCGTGGCCAGCAGGTCCAGGGAAGTGATTGTCCCCCTGTACTCGGCTCTGGTGAGGCCGCAACTTGAGTACTGTGTTCAGTTTTGGGCCCCTCGCTACAAGAAGGACATGGAGGTGCTCGAGCGAGTCCAGAGAAGGGCAACGAAGCTGGTGAGGGGCCTGGAGAACAAGTCTTACGAGGAGCGGCTGAGGGAGCTGGGGTTGTTTAGCTTGGAGAAGAGGAGGCTCAGGGGAGACCTTATTGTACTCTACAGGTACCTGAAGGGAGGCTGTAGCGAGGTGGGGGTTGGTCTATTCTCCCATCTGCCTGGTGACAGGACGAGGGGGAATGGGCTAAAGTTGCCCTAGGGGATGTTTAGGTTGGATATTAGGAAGAACTTCTTTACTGAACGGATTGTTAGTCACTGGAATAGGCTGCCCAGGGAAGTGGTTGAGTCACCATCCCTGGAGGTCTTTAAAAGACGTTTAGATGTAGAGCTTAGGGATATGGTTTAGTGGAAGATTTGTTAGCGTTAGGTCAGAGGTTGGACTAGGTGATCTTGGAGGTCTCTTCCAACCTAGACTATTCTGTGATTCTGTGATTCTGTATGAAAGCAATGGAAGGCTTAAAGACCTGCTCAAATGCCTTTGGCCAGCCAGCCAGCCAGCTGAACACTGGCATAATGTAGATGCCTCCATATTATAACTGAAGATGGACTCAAATACCCACTCTCTGTTCCTCTGCATTCAGCTTTCATCACCCAGAGGGCAAACTGACATGCCAAAATGGAGCCAGATTACAAACACCAGTATGTAGATGATGTGACTGGTCAGGAATGAAGACCTAGACCTAAAGTTGAGAGATCCTGCCCGTAACAGTTCAGCTAGACCAATACCCACAGAAGTCTCTGAAGTGACTGGAGAGACATTGGAATCTACTGTGTAATTCAGAAAAAAAACTCATATAAACAGGGCAGGTGCCTTCAAACAATGTGGTATGAATACCTCAATTTACCTTAAGTGTCAAGATCATCTCATATATGATGCTGATTTTCCATCATCTCCAGTTCTAAACAGCATTACAGGTGTTGAGTTAATTTCTATTTTCATCTCCACAGAAGCCTGGATATCTTTTCCACAGAAATGCAAGCCTCATTTTGTATCTCCTCCTCACCAAAGAGAAACTCTGTGAGCCTGAGGGGGCGGCAAATGAGCTGTATCTTTCAAAGCTGTTGACATCTAGATCTGTGAGAATCCTGCTCAGTGGGTCCTGGGGTTTCCAGGCACTCTGCAGCATAGATAGCTTCACCTGTGGCAGAGGTACTCCTCTTAGTGTCTGCCCCTAACTCTTTGCAGCTATGCAAGTAGGTAATTATAGTGATCTCCAAGGCTCTGGATAGTCACAAGTCCCAGAAATCATCAGTGGTAAGAAATAGCTGCATTCTCTTTCTCCAAAATGTTTTCAAAATATATGTGAAGGACTGGAAACAGATTCAATGTTTCTCTCTTTCTTCTCTGTTTTGCCAAAATTGTCTCTCTTTATCAAGAAAAAAGCATATGGATTGCAAACACAGACGTGTGAAGGCTCAGCAACACACGTGAAACCAGGATGCAGAGCAAGGCATAGTCATGAATGAAAAGGCAGCAGCTGCTGCTGCCTCTACGGACTGCTGCAGTGAAAGGGCGCTGAGGCCAAGTGCCTACAGGATTCAAAGAGGCTGGGCCAGGGCTGCAGGATCTGGTCTGCCAATGCATTCAGGATACGTACATAGAAAGTTATTTGGAAACTGCTTTTATGGCTGTAATCTCTATGTGGTGCCAGAAAATATCTAACCTGAATCTGACCAATCTGACACCAGGGAGCTGTTTTCTAGAGCAATATTCTTTCATTAGCCCATGGTATTTTTGGAAACACACAGGCACACAGGTAAGGAAAAAAGGGTGCTGTTTCAATCTTCCTGCTAATCC
>NC_048893.1:117570015-117659201 GCF_011077185.1 Oxyura jamaicensis
CCCCCCCCCATCCCCCCCCCGGGAAATCTGCTCTATGCAGGTTTCATTATTGTCACTACCAGCCACACATTACATACAGCTCCTGCACTTCAGGTTACCCTCTGTTTTGCTGTGCCAATGCTGCTATATACAAGGCCACATTTTAAAATGAACTGTTGAAATTGTACACACTTGTTTTTAAATCAGGATTAAAAATAACCCTAGAAAGGTCCCACAAGGAGACAGTCTAGATGACAAGGGACATTTGGTTAAGGGTAAAGGAGTCTGAAGAGAATTAACATAGGGAATAACCTAAACAGGTTTCATTTGCATTTCATTTGGGACTACTGTTTTTTAAAGTTAGTTATACATTTAGATGCGTACTGGGCCTCAGAAGAGGACGGGGGGTGAGAGAGCAGTTGTGGTGGAGTTCAGCTGCCAAGCAAGGTAAAACCACCACAGGATGAAATACTTCTGCTCTTTTGCTACAACAAAAGTAGTTTACTGAAAACAAAAAACACACACAAAACAAAAACAAAAACAAACAAACAAACAAACAAACAACAACAACAAAAACCTGTTTGCTAGAGCAACCCACCTATATCTGAAAGTCCTGGGCTGAGCAGATACCTAATTTAATACTTGCTAATATCTTACCCAGAAATAAAGAAGGAAAGTTAACATGGCAAAGGCATCTCTGTGTTACTGTTTTTGCCCTGAGAAGATATTACCATTACACACTGGCATGAACAGCACGTGGCTGACACGAACAGACAGAGGAAAGAAGCGGTTAGCAGAAATCACTAGTGGAAAGGGCCTAGCAAGAGGAACTAGTGTCTGCAGTTGGGATAAGGGCAGCTAGCAAGGAAGGAAGTTATCAGAAAGAGTAACCAGAGAAGACAGCTTCAACTTAAGCACAGTCAAGACCAGTTTAAGACTAGCAAGGCAACTCTGCCCAGAAGCCCAAGCTGCTAATAGCAGATAGGCAGTACTGCCTCAGGATGAAACTTGTTAGGGCTGATGCACAGTGAGTACACTTCCCTACAACAAGAAAAGGAGATTAATTCTTATCTGTTCAGTTTGGTGAAGGCGGATGTGAGTATTCCTGTTGGGGATTTTTCTCACTCGAAGTGGGAAAACTCTTCTCTCTCAGTAAGCCTATTTGCTAGCTAGAAGGGCTTCAGTGTAACTTGTTGCCAGCCTTCATGGTCAGGCACTTTCTAAAATGGGACATTTTTTCATCTTCCTGGGTAGATATGTCAGCATTTCAAGAAAGACAAGCTGAACTCACTTCAGCCAAGGCCTGGCAGAGGTTGTCATTATTATTTAAGATGGAACAATGTGCTCATTAATGAGACAGCAAGCTAAGCAAAACTGTTTCATTTCAGTGTTTGTGTATCTACATATTCTTCAGTAACACTCCAAACTATAATGTAAACCTTGATCACGCCAGTTAGGCTTCATGCACTTATTAGCAATATCTGTCTTCTTCAAGATAGGGAACTTGGGATGACTTTTACTGACCTTTCCTTGTAAGTGGATTTCTTATGTTAAACAAATAATTACTTCTGCTCTGATGTGTCCAAGTACCCTGGGTTTGTTATAGCTTTTTATCATGAAATGCAGTTACTCTTTCCCTTGATGGCTGACGCCCAACCTAAGTTGTCTCCTGGCTTTGGAAGAAGATGGTGCTCTCATTCTGTGCAGTTTACAACAAAGCAAATCTATTTTAGTTCCATTTAATCAAACTTCTGGTGAATCTTTTCTATGCAAAGGAATACTACATAGACCCTTGAGGCATCCAGTCATTGTGGCATGCATTAAATAAATTTGTTGCTTTTGTTCAAATGATAAACTAAGAAAAAGGATCCAATTCAGCAGCAGTAACAAACTGTTCTAACTGAGGTTAGTTGTGATTTGAAGTAATTGTCTTTTTTTCTTTTGTGCTTTCATACTGATTACAGTTTGCAAGCATGTGCTTCCAAGAGGTTGTTTACATCTTGTAATGAAACTTTTTTGAGTCCCTATTCTCTTATTAATTTTCTGGGAATCATTTTATTTGAAGTTTCTCAAACATTAAGATAAATAAGTGAGGAATTCAGTCCTCACAGGCATATCCCCTAAACACACGTGCATCTGTCATTGCACTTCATCACTTTCTGTTATTCTTCTTCTGTGATGATACATCAAGATCATAAATGGTAAGTGACCCACATATTAAAAGTTTATTTTAGACTGATTACAGATATACACTGTTGACACAAAACTGATTCTTTATCATAGTATGTTGATGAAGCATTCAGTGTGATCACAAAAGGTGACAATTTCACTCAGGTAGTTTCTAACATTGTTTAGAAGAAGATAATTACCATGGATTCAGTTTAAATTTATATGGTGTTAACTTCTCTCACATTGTACATGGTAGCATTTTATGTTTATTTGTTTTCATAGTATATCCTGTATGCAAAGTGATGCAAAAGCTACTACAGAGTTAGCATGGTGTACAAAGCTGTGTTTTTTATATCAGGTTCCAGTAGATCTGCAGCCATTACTCTATAATCTCCATTATGGCAAAGGTGCCCTGTATCACTAGTATATTTATGTTTCATTCCCATTTATGTTGATAATGAACTTATTGTCTTGTCATTTAGTGTGAACTGGAATAAAATTGTGAGTTTACCTCAAAGAGATTTCCTTGTAAAATACCAGAAATAAATGTGAAAGCAGCATAGGATTTTCTTACACTTTTCCAGCAATTTATCCTCAAGCAATAAGTTTTTTTTTTTTTTTTTAATAATATATTTATTATGATTATTTTTATTATTTTATTTAGTTCAGTTATAAAATATTTATGCAGAAATACTCATGGAGAAGCAACACTTCATTCAAAGAATGGCTGGCAGTAAGGGGTAAGCTGCACATTAAAAATAAATTAGAACACAATACTCATTATACAAACACTGGCAAAAATAAGAGTGCTTAGGACATAATTTTCTAAAAACGCACAACTGCAGCAAGCTCCAGTGGTGCATGTAGTAAGTGAAGTTTGTTATTTTTGTACAGCTGCTTATCTGTTACATGCCATTTCCCACTGTAAGGGGAGGCAAGCTGCTAATTCATTCAAATCATCAGTGAAAAATGCAGTCCTCTGTGCATTCTTTCTTTGTTGTTGTTGTTCTTTTGTTTTGTTTTTCTCCCAATTAGAAACTCTCTCTTCTCCTGTGATTCATATAACTATTATTTATTTACCTTACAGTATTACCAAGGACCATAGTCCCATTATGCTGGCTACCCTACCCACAAAAGGACTTTTGATTCAACTGTACAGTCTAAAGCTCTGATACTGAAAAAGCTTAAAGCTGCATAATGAGACCACCCTGGTTAATGTTAGGCAAGTAAATGTCTTTGATGGTTCAGGGTTTGCTGGTTTGCTCTTTCCAAAGAGAAAAGGAGAAAGTAATAGCAAGTAAAAAATAAATGCTAACAAGACTTAATCATGGTCCTGCAGCATCAGAAACCCAGAAGATCCCAGTGCCCCACTGGAGATACAGAATATCTTTATGAGGGTATATTTTTTATGGCACTCCTACTGAGAAGTGATCAGACAGAATTCTATCTAGGGCTTTCAAATATATATATATTTAAAAACACCTTTCATCTGAGTGCATAAGCTTTTTTTCTTATATCATTCGGTAAATAAAGTAAATAAAATACTCAAGCATACAAAGAAAGAGAAGAGTAAGAGAGGCGCAATTTCTATCCATAGTTCCCTGACATAAAAATTGCAATTATCTGCATCAACTAGAAAGAACTATGTGCATCTGCTGAACCAAGGGGTGGGTGAATTTTAACTTGGAATTATCATAAATATGTGCAGAACATTAGATTTTAACAATTCATCTTCAAAGCAGTATATCCTTTCCATTACACTTCCTGCAGACAATATTATCTGGGGATTATTATAATGTATATAATTACATATATATTATAACTAATCTTTAACTGTTATTTGTGTTGATGCAAACAGATTTGGCAAGGTGTACTTTATTCCTGAATGATAAGACTAGCTGCCATTTATAATTAATTTTCATTTGTAAAAACCTTCCAGTAGGTGGATAGTACAGAGACAGATTATGTTACCTTTTGGGATTGTTCTATATAAGATTTAAGGGGACACCACTATATGCAATAACAACAGTATAATTGGGTGGAGTGTGCTGTGCTTCTCCTTCCCTGGCTCCCAATTAAATTGTCACAGTTCAATATTTTCCTGCTTTCCCTACTGAAAGTGTGTAATCCAGTGGTTTCTACCTGTTGGTGTCCTCTGCCCTAAGCCATGTTCTCTTTTACAACTCAGTTTTGTGTACTGGGAGTTTTGGGTGATGCATGCATCATTTCTCCCACTCTTATTTTCTTGGACTCTTCATTTTGCATTTTTTTAAGACATCATTGATTTTGTGTCACAGGTTGTACTATATCAATTCAAGGAAAAAGAATGGAGGCCTTCAATGATTTTATTCTAATCTTGATGGACCATATGTATCTGAAATTAAATAGATCATTCACCCTTTGTTGAGACTGAGTAAGGAATTCTTTCTTTTGCCAAATGTAAAATATTTCAGGCATGGGACTTATGTTATCCCTAGATTAATAATGTGGTGTTTTTTATGCCATATTAAAAAGTTCAGAACTTTTTTTTTTTTTTTTTTTTTCCCGTAAGCTTATTGCTTAAGGGTAATTGGAAACAGACAATAGACCATGATAATTTGTGTTATTGTTAAACTGATGTTTATTTATTCACTAGGCAAATGGAGGAAAAGGTCATATGAGGCATTGTCATCTTGCAATTTTTGAATCTATATTCTGATTTAATTGAAGGAGATACATCATCTTCAATGGGGAAAGTGAACAATTTGCTGTCACAATCACTTTGGAAGATATGCACAGTGGTTAAATTAGGTATTGGAAAGGTTTTAGCTGGCCAGACAGAAGTTTGTTAGAATGGTCAGTCTTCACTCTGCTAAGCTCACTAATGCTTGAATTGATGGAAATACGGGCAATTTCACTCCTGTTTGAACCGAGCTTCTCACGTGCCTGTACAGTTGACTTACAGCTCTTGCCTAATCACTTTCTGAATTCACATAAATTGGTTACTTCCACTAAGCTAACCAAATGACTCAAAAAATATTTCTGTCAGATCTTTTCACAATCCCTTTTCCATACAGCTGCTGACTAAAAGGGATGAAGTACTGGCAAAGATAGAGTGCAGTGGTCTTGCAGTGGTCTCACAGTGGTCTGGGGGATCTGCTGCCGTAGAGAGAATTAGCACTTTGTAAGTTGCTGATTGCTGTGTTAAAAACAAACAAACAAACAACAACAACAACAAAAACTTAGACTACTTTCTTGGTTAATTTGTAGGACTAGCAGTTAGAAGATAGCTATTTTTTAATGACTGTGTTGGTATAGAGACTAGGGATGGGACAGGTCCAAGTCTAGGTAACAGAACTACCTAAAAATAAGGACTAGAGATAAACTGTGTTGGACGAGGTTTGAAGGGGAGTAAGCAAGTCAGTAGGGAGGCCTCTAAATACAGGACAAAACCCAAGCGGGCAATAAGCAGCCCTGCATCTGCCTGTACATACCAACTACTCCAGCTTCATTGAGGAAATCTATATTTACTGCTATGTATGTAAGTGTGAGTCCTAGTGAAATGTCTATAGGGAAGGTACATCTCAAAGCAGCTCTCCACAGCCACCACAGGGCCTGGTCTGGACACATCATAGGTCATGTCATGGCTCACGGTGCAGATCATGGGCATCACCCAGGCCCTGGCTCCAGGGTTGCAGCACAGGTCTTTTACTGTTCTGTTGAAAATTGTGAGGACTAGATATGCTAGATGTCTGAGGCCCACATACAGATCTCCAGGATGCTGAAAAAATGATTAAGAAACTTGGAGTAGTTGAAGGAATCCATGGTAATGTCAGGAAGCCAGAAGTAAAAGTTCTTGGTCAGTGAAAATCTGAGGTAATGAGTGAATATTGTGGTTTGGTGGTTAATTGTGTGTATAACATCAATGCAATCTGAAAAAGTAGAATTTGTTGTGTTGCAAGTGATGTGTTTTGGTGGGGGAGAATTTGGCATTGTAGGAGTTGATGAATTCATTCACATTAGTGTCCATTTCCTCCATCCCTTGTAGGGTGACACTTTTTTCATCTGAGGAGGAAGCAGATTTTGTCTTGATTTTTTTTTATTATTATTATTATTATTTTTTTTTTTTCTGGGATTTTATCTTGCATGATATCCAGAAGAGCTACTGAATTCTGTTTGCTCTGTCTGCATTGTGCTTAAAGTTAAAGGCAGAAGGCAATCAATTGTCTTGTTCTTTTTCTGGGCACAATTCAAAATCCCAGCTTCCCTCCTTCTTGCTCACAGTCCAACACAAGATCCATTTCCCATGAATGGTATCATTGAGAAACAAAAGTGATAGATTTTGTCTACTACTTAGCATTTGTGCAGCAGCAGCATACATCCCAGAAGTCCTGACAAACTACTTGGAGACAGCACTTGTTGTCCATCTGAGTAGAGAAATGAGAATCATTTTTTAGATAGACGTTATCTCAGTGTCTGCCTGGAAAAAGTGTGGGGAATATTGGCTTGGCATGAGACCCGTAAGGAAACTCTGCCAATTTCCCTGATCATATCAGTCTAAAGCAAAGATATGGCAGCCATGAGGGAGACTTGCAAGCAGTATGGGTAGAGAGAGATATAGTATCTTGGTGAACTGATTAGATGTGGATTTATGACGTCTCATAGCCTGATAACTCCAGGAAGCCAATACTGGTGCCTTGGATTCAGGTCAGTGGAAAAGAGTGAAGGGGAGTCTCTTGTTTGAAGACACAGTGATTTATGGCCAGTAAAATTCATGGCAGAAGCCCCTCTGTGAAGAGATGCAGCCCTATCACTACTCCAATTAGCTATGTTTATAATTGATGGCATGACTGGAAATCACTGTGATACATGACCAATAATATTCATGACAAGAACAACTCTTTCATTTCAGGGAAAAAAAAAAAGACCAAGAACTGCTCTAAATTGCACATGATTGTGATTAATGACTAGAGAAGATAAATGGTGAGTGGGTGCCGGAGACCAGTGCTGTGCTGAGAAATCTATTTAAGACACTTTCAGAGGAACAGGAAGGAGAGGTGGGAATAGCTGTGTGAGCACCATTGCTTGTCAAATACCTCCCACAGACTCTAATGGGGCATTAAGAGTTGTGTAGATAGTGCAAAACTGCAGAAATTAGAAACTGGCCAAAATTCTGTTTTATTGATTCTCCAACCTTTTGTCTGCTGTGAGCACATCGAGTACTTTGTGGTATATCCAAACTTTTCTTTGTGATTGAAGAATCCCAGGTGAAAATAAATGGAGAGAAGGAGGGAGGAAAGAAAGAATGAGAGGTTGAAGCTGATAGAAAACATAGGACAAGAAGTAGGGCTCTATACCTTATTTCCTAGCAGACTTTGAAAGAGTAGAGAGTCTGCAGCTGAGTGGATAGGATGACAACCAGCACCTGCAGAGCAAGACAGTGAACATTGTCAGAACCTCAGCAGAGCTATACCCAGAGGGAAATAAATAAATAAATAAATAAATATTGTAGAGTAAGAAAACATATCTGAGGGATCTGATTTATTTGGAAAAGGGGGAAAGTGCATTAAGAGAAATAACCAGCAGAGATGAGAGCTCTGTCTTTTTAACCCAAGAGTTTGGGGGCTCCTTTTCATCCTGTTCAAAAGATAACATCATCTGCAACTTGTTCAAAGTATTGTAACGAAAATCTTTCTAACATTCCTTCTTTGCCATATGCTCATGGCAGAATTTAAATCCAGTGAATAAACCCATCTAGAGAATATCCATCTTCAGTAACATATACTAGTAAATAATTTTTAATCTCTGTATCCTCACAACAATCCTGTTTATGAAAAGTTTCAGACTATTAAGTTTGAGCTTTCCTACCAAAATTCTTAAACTGGAATATCTTGTTTATTAAAAATATCTGGCTGTATAGAGAAATACTGACTGAGCTGATAATATCTGTCATTGTTACCTAGTATCCAAATGCCCAAGTCATGGACCAAAACTCCAGTAAACTGTCATCCACAAACCGAGAAAAAAAAAATAATAATACATTCAACAAATAGCAGATGTTGACAGTGAACACAAGTGAGGATTATAGTAACACTAAAAGACTTCTCATTGAAATTTAGGTCTAGTCTGCCTAGAAGCAAGGTGTCAAATTAACTACATGCGCTTATATTTGCAAAAATATAGGTTTTAGATCACAGATTAGAAAATCAGAGCTAATCAGAGCTTGGCCTTGAAAAAGCATGCTGTTGACATTGAACTCCTGTTCATGCTGAAGTTCCAGGTAAATGAGTTAGTTGCATCTTAATATCTGATGCTTGGTTAACTAAGTCCTAATATGCTGACCACTTATTAGTGTTTCTTGACCTGTTTAAACATATAAGAATTTTAGTATTATTTTCTTTCTGTTATAAACATCAGCCTATTTCTGTATAGCTTTCCTGCAATATTTATATTACATTATGTTAGACCATTTCCTGTCTTCCTTGATGAATGTTTACGGAAAATTACCATTAAAATCAGTTATTTCTAAAAGGTTGACATTTCTTTTGACCTGGTACTGATTCTTAACAATCTTCTGGTTTCTAGGTTGCATGTGGGAGTTATACACCCCACAACAAAACAATAGTATAAGTTCCACCAAAGCAGTACAAACAGGTTGACAAAGAGAACTTGAGTAATAAACAGTACATTTATTACTTCAAGTAGAAATAATATCTCAAAGCAGAGCTTAATGTTAGGTCCTCATCTAGTTGGAACAATTGTTTCTGTTAGGTACGTTTTTCATCTACTTCCCTGAAGAAAACAGGCTGAGATAATTTCATTAACAGCTTCCTCTTGACCACTACCCCTAAAACTATTTTAACTTGCTGAAATTTTAATCCCATTGAAATCAAATTTGATGGAGAGAAAGAAATCTCAAGGAGAATTAAAATACTGCAAGTTTCAAGAAAACTAGTAGAATGCTGCAGTGTGAATTAGTGTCTTCAGTGAGGAAAACAGCTGTTTCTCAGAACTGGCAAAAATATCAGGCCCATCCTGCACAGACAGAAAGTTTCCAATACAGCATCTTTCAGTTAGAGGGATTTCCAGGGAGAAACAGTGCATCCACCATACTTTATTACTTCTGCTTCTCATAGGAAAAAAATATTAAAATCTGTATTTATATAAAGGCCGCCGTTCTACATTCTTCTCTTATTTTTACTCAAAGATTCAGAAAGTATTTATGTGGCTGCAAAATCTGTTCTTCCTTAGCAGCTGTGTTTTCTTCTGTAGAAACAACTATAAAAATGTACCCTCCATGCCTTGTTGAAAGTTGTCTTTTGGTGATTCTCCACATACTTATCAAAATAACCGATTGAACCTAAAGCAATGAATATGGATCTCATTGAATATTTAGGCTGGAGCAATACTTATTTGAAGGCCACTGTCTTTTGACATGAATACTGCCATTAACCTATCATTTGATGCAATTTTCTTCTCAAAATATATTCCTGCCTGAAGTGCCCAGGCTGACCCCTACTCCCCACGGGATTCTGAGAAGCCAATAGTGCTTCACATGAGGCTGCTGAGCTGTGAACAAGCTCTGCTGCTGAGGGAGATGTCAAGATTTGGAAGAAATAAGGGAATCTCCCTCATAAAGTGTCAGCATCTTTAATGTGTTGAAGGTTCTCCTCTTGCTGAATTCAAGAGCCTCCTACCCTAAAAAGCAACTTCTTTTATGTTTTCTAAGGATTTCTCTTATCCAAAGAGAAACTGAAACCAGCTTATGATACTTTTCATGAATAAAATTCCATTTGTCAGCTGGTGCCATCTTCCTTTCCTGTCAGTTCTAAGGGAGAACAGTAATTTAGTAGAAGCAGTTGTATTGGAAACAAGGTCATATACCCAGATATAACTTGAAATACATGTAAGAAATTTATTGTGAACAAATATGAATTTTCTTTACTCACATTGTACTCTAGACAATTACAAGCCAATTCCAAACTATGTAGTGTGGCACTGTGTTTAAATTCATAAGCCTGTAATGAGAATGTCCATTTGCAATCATATCCTCCATCACATATTTACACTTTCATCTTTCCAAAGATAAATCTATTGTACTGAAATGGTGTCTTCGGAAAAAAAGTTTCTGCTGATATTCCTGAAAGCACAGAAGTGTTGGAAATCTTGTGAGAATATCCACTCTACTGAGTTTTCAGAGAGGCAAGCAGAATTGTTCCCGCAGCTGGGTTTGATAAGGACTTAAGGCAAATACAAGTGCTATTTGTCATATTTAGAATGGTTTTCATAAGGGCAAACAGTAAGTGCCTCAATGTGGTGACCTTAATTACTGGGAGTGAAAGATGCATTTCAAAATGAAAAAGAGTGTGGAGAGTCCTGGACTCCTGGCTACAGTGGCTACCAGCAAAGCTAATCATACTTGCCTCTGGTTCTGTTCCCTCTGTGTTTGCAGTAGATAGCCTTGCACTCCTCATCTTTCTACAGCTTTGACTTTCCTTGCTCAGTTCATTGTTACTTACACTCCAAAAACTAAAGATTCCTGTAGTGATATTTTGATGTTGTCAAAAGGTAGTTCCTTTCCCTCAACTTATTTTCATTAAGTCAGTCCCTTTTTTCTCCCCTCCTAGTTTCCTGCCATTTATCCCTTGGTCAGTTGTCAAATTCATATTGTCTCCAGGGTCTGATTAGTCCCCTCCTTCTCAAGTTTAGTGTAAGAACCATAAAAACAAAGCCATGTGCTCATGTTTATCAAATGTGTTTTTACTTCACCAGAAGTAAAGTACTTCACTTCTCTCTTTTGCAGAGAGAAAAATCTCTGCATAGATCAAGCAAGGTTTAGCATATTCAGGCCTTTTTATTCCCTCCTGTGTTCAGTAAAACTGAGTCTATCCCAGATAATGTAGTTATTAAAGTATCTTATTGTAGCAATGAAGATAAACGTTTTCTGTGGAAATTTCCATGTGTACAGTAAGATTTTTTTTTTTTTTTTTTTTTCTCTAATTTATGGTATCTACTTATTTTATCCAGTTTGAATTTTTTGGTTATGTATATTTGGTGGATAGTACTTACAGGCATTACTCACTGTGATCCAGGGATCTTTTGCCCCACAGGTATATTTGTGTGGCTCCTTAGCATGCACATTATTATGTGCACGCTAAGACAAAAGCCTTCTCAAAGTTCTGCATTATCTGCTTTAGGTACAAAAAGGCTGATAGGTCTTTAAGGTTTGAGACAGGTATGTTTATTTCCTTCTTTATACTCTCTGTTAGAGAGAGACTTGTTGGTTTCCAGAAGATTTTTCTACATGATAACATGAGACAGGCGTACTTATTTGGAACAAACTCAGAATCTGTCCAAAGGAAAAGATGAACCTCTGCCCTTAGTGTGAATTTTCACTAATCTGAGGACAATGCTTACTTTTCAAATGCTTTTTCAAAGGCAGTAGGTTGATAGTTCTTAAAATCAGCTCATCTGTTTTTCTCCAGTTACAAGAATAGCACAGTAAGCTGTTTTGGATTTGTGACAAAAATAACACTTGCAAGGATGATGGCACAGAATTTTTCAAACGTAGTAATAAACAATGTCTCCCCTAAGGCGTTTACACTCAAAATAAAGACTATGCCCTAAAGATTATCAAGACTGACAAGTCAGGTGCCAGTTAATCCCCAATTAAATTAGTTATTTCTTATGTTTTGAACAGGATATGGACCGAAATCAGCTCATTATAGGCCACTATGCACTGTTAATTAGATGGCAGCATTTTTCTGTCATTAAGTATTTGACCAGATCATGTTAATGATGACCTAGTGGTGATAAAGTTCTTAATATTGTTACCCAGTGTTTCATTTGCTAAGCCTCCAGAAGAATATCTTTGCTATAATCAATGCAATTGCTTTAAGAAGCACTAAAATAATTTTAAAAATATCTCTGATAATTACATAACAGTGCCAATCAGAGGCTGGGGAAAAAAGAGAGGTACCTTAAGGTCAACATGATGATTTCTAGCAAATCTGTAAAAAATCCCATTATGCAAGTCATTTCTTTCCCACGTAAGATTCCTTTTTCTCAGAACAAAACCTTTCTGTTCCTTGTGTCTTCTGATTCCTGTAGGCCTTCTCAGGTACAAGGAAAGTTGATGGTTGTAGCTACAAGGTCTGAAAATAACAAAATGGTTCATAGTGAATTTAGACTCTGGGAAAGGACTTCAGAAAATGGGCTGCTTTACTTATGTTGGTTTACTTCAACTCAATCTCTTCATTCTAACATTTCACTTTATTTTTTATTCTTCACAGCACCATGAGCATTCATAAAATGCTGTTCAGGTCAACCTGAAATTTCACCTACTGCGATAACTTTGGTTATTGCACCAAATTTCAGACTCTTGAAGTTTGGCTCTGATTTTCCCAATTCTGAGTAGCAGATCAAAAGGTTTTGTTGTCTTCCTTATCATGGATGATTCCTGGCAAGGGTAGACCTCTCATTGATAGATAGACACATATAGGGCAAACTGCAGAAAATGTCCCCAGAACTGGAAAGGAGCAGCAGAGTGGAATAATCTGGGGCTTCTCTGAGCAGAGGTTGTATAGTGTGAATGGGAAGCACAACACACACTACTAGTGAGAAGAAAATATGTCAGGTTATTGCTTGTTTGAGAGGTCAGACAAGATCAGAATTGTCCCTTGACCTTAGAGGTGACTGTGAAATGTCGGCTAAATAAAAATGATTGTTTAAACTACATGTCATGGACCACTGCTTCTCTGCAAGAGACATTGTGTTACAGCATATTTGAAAACCATACAGAGCCTTGGAGAGCTGGCATCTAACAATGCTGAATTGTCTACTTCTATATCTGAGTAAACTAATGCTATGGACAATTTTAAAAAACTAGCAGTGGTTGCAATGGCTTCTGTAAACGCAATCACTTCTGAAGAACCTACATTTTGTTGATAGATATTCATTCAATACCTAAACAGACAGTATGTTTTTTTTTTTTTTTTTTGTGTGTGTGTGTGTGTGTGTGTGTGTGTGTGTGTGTTTGTTTGTTTGTTTTTTGAAGTTTCATCTTCATTCCATATTTTGTCATCTCATCTATTCCACTGTGGTTTTAATCATCCCATAACTGAGAGACATACACGTTTCCTTCACACATACCTTGACCACATTTTTTTTTTCCTAAGCTTACTTATAATGATAGTGCTTGACTGAGTAGAGTCAGCAATAACCTTATAAGTCTGTGGAAATTTCAGATTCAATTTTTCTTTTCTAACAGTCCAACAGTTCCCTTTGAATAAGAAAAAGAACCAAAAAAAAAAAAAAGGCAAAAAGACCATTAAAAATGTACTTTCCAACAGGAAATTTTACTTTCAAAACCAGAGAGGCAGAAGGAGGCATAGTTGTAAACAATAGGTTGTGAAAGCTTAGTGAAAGTAATGTGTAGGGTTTTTCAGTCTTATCAAACAAGGGAAAAGAAGTTATCCTTTCAGTGATCACTCTAAAGAAAGATAATATCAGAGAGCTAATCACTCCCATCTCTGTAAATAATAATTCATGGAAACAACTAATATAAAAAGTGAAAATTATAAAAACCTTTCACTGTTGCTGTTTCAGAAAATAACAAACAAACAAACAAACAAAAAGAAACAACACAAAGAAATCAACAAAAAACATCACAAATATATTTGTTTACATACTTTGTTTAGTGAAACTGATAAACTGCAGATAGCAGAGGTTGTAGTATAGGGCTCAGTGAGCTACACCATTAATCTCAATATGACTTATAATTGCATGAGACCCCTTCATTATCCCAACAGAGATGGGCTGGGCTTCTTTGAAAATAATTTGTCTTTTAAAAATTTTGGATTTTGTATGGAAGATGTTGAAGATTAAATGCATTTGAATCCAGATAAAAGAGCAGATATTAAAGAATATATATATATATTTCCATAAAGCTATCAAATAATTTTAGAAATAAAGCACTAAACATTAACAAAATAGTGGTGAAAACTTATATTTTGGCCTCATCTTCACAATCTGCTTAGCTAAAAATATGCAGAAACATAACTAATGCAAACAGAACAGATCAAATAATACTCTTCAGGAAAGAAATGTTATTAATCTAGCACATAACAGATGATATCAATTTCTGCTGATGTTAGGATAGACTGAAGCAAGCTAGAAGTGGGAAATACTATTTCACAATCTAAGTGAACTATTTCTGCACACAGTACTAAATGGAACTGGGTTATAATTACTTTCACAGGTACTTGAATACCATAGCAATGAGAACAGAATTACAGAATTGCAACCAGAATACTGAAATATTCTGGTTGCAATTCTGTAATTCTGTAATAAAAAAAAATCTGGGGGGGGAGGGGGGAGAGGGAGTTCAAACCATTGTTTCCAAGGTTGTGCACTTCTGTGTTTGTACAAAAATGAATACTGAAGATTATTGCACAGCCCCACCATGTACCCAGCACGTTTTTGCTACCGTTGTTAATTGGTTGTACATGGGAACTATTTTAGACAGAATAGATACTAGGAATGAGGAAATATTTTGGAGCTATATATTCAGTAAATCATGTGTATTTTTCCCTCTGCAAAACAATGTTAAGGTTTCTCGAATGAGCTTGCTACTCAAATAGTTCTCAGTTAGTTGAAATTTGGTCCCCAGCAATTCTTTCTAGATATTAATAATTTGAGAAGAGTTGATTAGTTGCACTCAGATTGCATGCTGTGGTCTTGGATCCTTGGTTGAATAAACGTAATTCTTAGCACCATGTTTTTGATATGAATGCTTGCGCAGGAATCTGATGTATTTCCTACAAATACTCTTGAATATTCATTTAATATCTGTTACATTGAAAAACATTCCTGAAAGTACAGTGCAGGTTCACAGAACATGAAACAGAGGTGAGCTCAAGAAGATTAAATTCAGTGCTTACTTCTCAGAACTCTGGGGATAGAGGTACTATATTAAAATATCTTAGAAATTATAGAGAGTAGAGAGGGTTTTTTGTTTGTTTGTTTGTTTGTTTGTTTTTTGTTTGTTTGTTTTCGGGGGGGTTGAATCATATGCTTTTAATTTCATTTCTGTTCTTATGTTTTACTAGGCTTGAAAGTATGGGGGAAAAAACTTCACATGAAAAATTTGTATTCAACAAATAGCTTTCTCTCAAATCTTGTTTTAAAAGGGAAAAACTGTTGATCTTTTTTTTTTTTTTTTTTTTTTTTAAATTTGCCTGGTTAGGAGAGTAGGTAATCCCATCTAGCAAATAAATAGAGCTGGAGAGAGATCCTAAAGGGGAGGGACCCATTAGAGAAGGAGGTCGGTAGCTCCTTTATCCTTGAGCTAGGGAAATGTCCTTGATGCAAGGAAAGCTCATCTACGACAGCCACTGCTGCATCTCTGTATACCACAGGAAGAGTACAGACACTCCTCACAGACCTGTTTCTTAGTGAGGACTTGGCTCTGGGACTTGTTAAGATGCTAAAATACAATCAAATTCTTTTTTTAAAAAAGTCTGTCACAATAGCTTCTGAACTTCATTTCCATTTCAAATTGCAACAATTTCTATGACACTGAAAAAGTGTTTGAAACGTTTCTAACACTACATGTATTTCCCTCTTCTTTATTTTTTACAAGAATGAAACAGCAACAACAACAACAAAAAAATCCCTTTTCTGAGACAACATGTCGAGTTTCATTTTGGGCTCATTTCCATAGCCACAACCTCTATACTCAGAGAGGTTTGCGAATGGAAACACTGAGACATCTTTAACATTATATATTAAAATGTACAGCTAAAATCATTTGCACTTACTTGCTTTATGTTCCCTTCACAGACCAGCACCGTTGGATTGCTGATGCTTTTACAATACATTACTGCAATTCCTTCATTTAACAGCTTGTGCTGTTCTTCAGGTTTGCTGCCTTAACTACCTAAAATCAGACTATCCTTCTCCCCCTGTAACATATTGATGCTACAGTTTGTGTAACAGAGGACTGATCTTTGTAAGCACGCATTGGTCAGTGACTTCTGACTAACAGCTGTTCACAGATTGACCCTTTTCTGTGCCCTCAGGCTCCTCCTCTCCTAAATGATAGACTGTCATTTTTAATTCTCTTTAAATTCAGTGACAGATATAAAGTGGAGCTACAGCCTGCTTTACCGACATGATTAGAGAGGCAGACTACAAACATGGATTCCTACAGATGCAACTTCACATGTATGGAGCTTAAGGCATTATCTCCTGGGGTGGTTTTACCCAGCTGGGCAGCTGAACTCCACCACTACAGCTCTCTCACTCCACCTCCTCAAAGGGAAAGAAGAGAAAATATGATCAAAAGGGCTCAAGGGTTGAGATAAGGACAGGGAGATCACTTAACAATTATCACTATGGGTAAAACAGACTCAGAATAGGGAGATCAGGGAAATTTATTACTTATTACTTATTACTAACAAGCTAGAGAAGTGAGAAACAAAGAGAACAAACTAAAATCACCTTCCCCCGATCAACCCTCTTCCACCTCCCCCTGAGCATTGCAGGACAATGGGGGCTGCAGTCAGTCCCTAACATTTTGTCTCCACTGCTCCCTCACGGTCACTCTCTGCCCCTGCTCCACGTGGGGTCCCTCCCACGGGACGCCGTCCTTCCCAAACAGCCTGTGGGGTCTGCCCACAGGTAGCAGCTCTTCAAGAACTACTCCCACATGGCTCTGTACCACCCAGGAGCAAACTGCTCCAGCACGGGTCCCCCAGAGGCAGCAGCTCCCCCCAGACCCCTGCTCCTGCGTGGGCTCCTCTCCACGGGCTGCAGCTCCGGCCCGGGGCCTGCTCCTGCAGGGGCTCTCCATGGGCCGCAGCTTCCTCCAGGCCACATCCACCTGCTCCACGGGGGCTCCTCCATGGGCTGCAGCGTGGAGATCTGCTCCGTGTGGGACCCATGGGCTGCAGGGGCACAGCCTGCTCCACCAGGGGCCTCTCCACAGCCCGCAGGTGAACTGCTCCCAAGCCTAGAGCACCTCATCCCCCTGTTTCTTCACTGACCTTGGGGTCTGCAAGGCTGTTTCTCACTCCTCACTTGCCCAGCTGCTGTTGTGAAACTTATTTCTTTTTATTATTATTATTATTATTATTCCCCCTTTCTTAAATCCCTCCTTTCTTATGCTTATTGGCTCATCTCTGGCCAGCAGTGGGTCCCTGTGGAGCTGGCTGGAACTAGCCCTTATCTAACATGGGGCAGCTGCTGGACTATTCTCACAGAAGCCACCCTATGTAGCTTCCTTCTACCAAAACCTTGCCATATAAACCCAATATACTCCTGCCTTGCTTTTTTTTCTGTGCACGGTATGATTGACTGTAGAGGAGTGAGATCCTATCCTTTATTGGTTGTGGGGAGAACCTCCATCCTTTATTGGATGTGGGGGTAGCATAGTGACAAGAGGTGAAGAAAAGTCTGAGGTACTTAATGGTTTCTTTGCCAAAGCCTTTAGCAGTAAGACTTGTTTTCTGGGTACTCAGTCCCCTGAGCTGGTAGATAGGGGCAGGGAGCAGAATGAAGCCCTCAAAATCCATAAGGGAATGGTTAGTGACCTGTTAAACAACTTAGACATGGACAAGTCTATGGAGTCTGATGAGATCCACTCAAGGGTACTGAGGGAGCTGGTGGAAATGCTTGCCAGCCACTTTCCATCATTTATCAGCAGTCCTGGTTATCAGAGGAGATCCCAGTAGGCTGGCGACTAGTTAATGTGATGCCCATCTACAAGATGGGACAGAAGGGAGGATCCAGGAAACTACAGGCCTGTCAGTCTGACCTCTGTGCTGGGAAAGCTCATGGAGCAGATTATCTTTCGTGTCATCATGCAGCACTTACAGGACAACCAGGTGATCAGGCCCAGTCAGCATGGGTTTATGAAAGACAAGTCCTGCTTGATGAACCTGATCTCCTTCTATGGCAAGGTGACATGCTTAGTGGATGAAGGAAAGACTGTGGATGTGGTCTACCTAGACCTCAGTAAGACTTTTTACACCATTTTCCACAGCATTCTCTTGAAGAAGCTGGCTGCTCAATGCCTGGATATGTGTATGCTTTGTTGGATTAAAAACTGGCCTTAGTGGCCAGGCCCAAAGAGCCGTGGTATATGGAGTCCAGCTGGAGGCTGCTGGAGGCTGAGTGGTGTTTAGATGTACTAATGTAAAGATACGTTGATCAGTATCTTTATCAATGATCTCAATGATCTGGACCAGGGGATCGAGTACACCCTCAGTAAATTTGCAGACAACGCCAAGTTAGGTGTGAGTGTTGATCTGCTCAAAGGTAAGAGAGCTCTGCAGAGGGATCTGGATAGGCTGGACTGATAGGCCAGATTGACAGGCCTAGGGCAACTCTAGAAAGTTCAACCATGTTCTGCACTTGCAGCATGACAACCCCATGCAGCACCACATGCTGGGGGAAGAGTGGCTGGAAGCTGCCTGGCAGAAAGGGACCTGGGGGTATTGCTCAATAGCCAGCTGAACATGAACCAGCAGGGTGCTCAGGTGGCCAAGAAGGCCAGCAATAGGCTTGTATCAGAAATAGTGTGACCAACAGGACTGGGAAGGGATTGTCCCTCTGTACTTGGCCCAGGCGCAGCTGCATCCTGAATACCATGTTCTGTTTTGGGCCGCTCACTACAAGAAGGACATCGAGGTGCTGGAGCATGTCCAAAGAAGGGCAATGAAGATGCTGAAGGTTCTAGAGAATGAGTCTTATGAGGAGTGGCTGAGGGAAATTGGGTTGTTTTGCTTGGAGAAAAGAAGGCTCAAGGGATACCTTATTGTACTTTACAATTACCTTAGAGGAGGTTATAATGAGGTGGGGATTGGACTCTTCTCTCAAGTACCAAGTGGTAAGACAAGGGGAAATGGCCTCAACTTGCACCAAGGGCAGTTAAGGTTGGATATTAGGAGAAATTTCTTTACTGAAAGGGTTGGGCAGCATTGGAATAGGGAAGTGGTTGAGTCACCATCCCTAGAGGTCTTCAAGAAATGTGTACGTGTAGAACTTAGTAGCATGGTTTAGTGGTGGACTTTAGTACTAGGTTAAAGGTTGGATTAGATGATCTTAAAAGTCTTTTTCAACCTGGATGATTCTATGATTCTGTGATCCCTGGTGACCTCATCTGATTAGATGAAGATGGCATGTGAACACAAGGTACCAGTGGTCAATCATAGTCACCTTCACATCAGTGAATGTTTGGGCATTATAGATCTCAGTGCCTATACAAGAAAACACTTGGTAACTATTTGTCAAATCAATACGCTGGGATACTGTAGATGAATGTTTGGTCCTTATTTCTGCAGTTTCGGTTCAACCTTATCTGTGAATGCTATTAGAAAGCAACAACTGAAAACAATCTGTTATCCTGCTTCATTATATTTCGTCCTCTGGGACAGACAGGGCAAGAAGCCTGTATCTATCATCCCACATGCGGTACCCAACAAATTCCTGATTCTAGTGCTTCTCTGATCTCAAACACAGGACTGTCCTGTTTCTTGCTGTATACTTCACTCATACCTCCTGTGGAGCTAAGCACAGGAGCTTCTTCCAACACAGATGCTTGGGTAAGAGCTGCTTTTCATACCAGTGATGGGAGAGGATCAGTTTGGCTCTGGTCTCGGATGACAATATCTTTCTTTCTACACCCTAATGTCACTTCATATCAGACTCCAGGCAGATTGGCTCACAAGTGTGTTCATAAAACTGTCCTGGCAAAAGAGTTCTGTTAAGAAAAGGCATCCATGGCCATTTTTCTGTCCTTTCTGGCCTGTGTTGTCAGTGAAGGATTTATACAGCAAATAAGTCTGACCAGCCCTAAAAATTGCAGGGACCCACTGCTCTATCCTAGTCTGTTGTTCTTCCTTTCAAATATTTTAGAGAACCATTGAATCTCTCTTGAAGAGTAGCTATTGCTAATTCTGATCTTGTCTCCTCTGCCGTAAATTGCCAAGTATCTTTTCATTCTTCCTTCCAGGTCATGTCAATGAAATAGATGCTTCTAGAGAAGGAGGTGAGAAAAAGTGTGAACTGCAAGCCAGTCCATAGAATTATATGTGTCTCTGTATGCATAGAGACTTCTGTGAAAAGGAGGCTTTGCTTGACCTCTGCTGCAGTCTCTTGGTCTGCCAAGACTATTAATTTGGAGGACTTTGGAGGACAGGTCTCCAGCTAAAAAACATCTCAATGAACCCTTGGCTCAAGACCCAGGTGGCCAAGGTCTGGTTCTTCCTGACATGATTTCAGAAGACTTTAAAGATGCAGGAAAGTGGCTTGTGTGGCTGAAATGTCAGTGCAAAGCCCTGAGGCCGTGGGGAAGAGAAGCTTTTCTCTGAGAAAGAAAAAGATGTATAATACTGGTCTAAAATAAAGGTTGTGAACATCTGTTTGGCATGAAGTTCATGAAAGTTTTTAACACTTGTCCTGTTTCCTGACTTGTCCCCTTGGCTCTCCTCTTAAAATCAACCTATTTTCCCTATGAGCACACTGAAATCTTTGCTTTCTTTGCTTCTGGTTGTATCTTTGAGTGTTGGTCAGTTTTGTCAAGTCTGGGCTCTAAGGTACATCCCAAGGTGAAGATGCTGTCCTTACCATCTTCTTCCTTGTGTAACATAAGAGGAAGTGACAGGGTATATTTTCTCCTGCATAGACATATAGCTATGCAGGAGGCACTATTACTCTCTGAGCTGGTGCCAGAGTGGGTGTATTTGACTCAAAAGTGGGTAACTGCAAAGCCTTCTCAGGCAAACAATACTGATGGGATAAGCGTCAAGGTTGTGTGTGTCTGATGCATAAAACTAAGGCACTGTCAAGAAATATTAAGGATTTGTGAGGTGGATCTCTACAGGGATTTCCAGTCTGGTGTATTATCATAAAAGTGTGTTTTAAAAAAGTTTTGAAATATTTGATTGAAGGTGATATGCACTGGAAGAACAAGCTGAAAGTCAGTGAATTCTGTAAAAAGACAGTGAGCCAACGAACTGCTTCCTGACTGTTTTGTTTCCTTTTTGGTTCAGGGAAACGGGAGATCATTTGCATTCTTTGAAATAAGGAGAATTCAATGAAAGAAAAATGTCATTACTCTCTTTTTACAGCAAAAACTGGAAGTCCTGAAAATTCACTAACCATTTGGGTCAAAGGGGAAACACTATGGAAGACAGTAATAGTGATCTTTAATGAGGAGTCAGTCATCAATGCAGTTAATAACCAGCTTTTTGAAGGGTTAGCATCACAGGAATTTTCTCCTAACAAGCCTGTCATTGACTGCTGGCACAAATTAATCTCTTAAATCCTGTTTAGAAGTGATCTATGGCCTTCTGCACCATGTTAGGAAGTTAAAGCTCAGCTTGATGGATTTGGCCTTTGCATTTACTTCTTTTAATCAGCCCTATACCCATCAGGGCAAAGAAAATTGTGCAGGTGTGTGTATTTAAAATACTGATGGCACAGAAAGACACAAAGAGGTTGTAAGGCTCAAAAGTCTTCATTATTCATCTTTGTGTTTTAGTAGAGTTCTTGACCATCTGTAGTTCTAATTAAGTTGAACAACAAGATATTTATTCCTGGTGTGTTATGTTGTTGTCTGTCCATACATGGAACATCAGCATGTTCTCAGATTGGTAAATCAATAAATGAATAAATACATTCTGTAGTCATACAATAAAAGATTAAATTATGAACTCTGCTGTATTACACATTGGGAGACTGTAATTCTTCAACAATGTCTTTACTGAATAGGTGCAATGATAGACACCTTATTATACCAGCTGGGCTGGCGTAAGGATTTGTGTTCATAAGATTAGCATCAGAAAGAAAGGCTTGTACTGAAAGATCAGAAATTTCGTTAAATCTGGGGGGAATTAAATGTTTGGTTTAGGCTTTCCATGACTTGGTCACGATGAGCTTTAAAGTTTCCAAAGCGAAAAGTTGATTATGAAAACAATCCTTAGTTCATAGATCTTGATCATTGGAATGAACATTTTGAATATGACTGCTACTTTTGCTCAACATAATTTACCCCACTCAAGCCCAAATGAAAGCATAATTGGTAAATGATTAGTATGCTGAATTACATCTAATATTTTCAGTGTTCAAGTCTGGAATCTTTGAAACAAACAGCCATTTTACTGTACTAAAAAAGTTTTTTTAAAAAACACCTATCGGGGCCAACTATTATGGTATTTGATCTGTTTGAGATAAATTGTACTCTTGGATGAGCTATGGAAAACTAGACTGCAAAAGAAGTATGTAGGTCACATATGATACTAATGTCTTAATCAAAAGGCAATGGTCATACTACCATAGCAAATAAGAAGAAATCAATCAAGGACTTGGAAAGTAGATTGAGCATTGTCAGATCAGATTAAATGTTCCTAAACCATGGCAAGAATACTATTTCCTGTGGGGACTGACCACAGTGATGCTAAAAGAGGCCAGGATTAGTCATATGCTTTTGCATCATGTTAGTAGTGATAGGCAACTACAGAATTTTCATAATTTATGTTTGTCTTGAATAAACAGCTGAAAGTTAAGATGACTGAAGGTCATTCAAGTCAATTAAATCTGGAGAAATGAGTTGGAAAGCTTTCAGAAATTTTCTCATGAGATTCTAGCTTTGCTAGGCCCAGTCTTATGAAAAATGCTTTTAAGAACATTATTTCATAGTACTTTTGGTCCTATCTGGAAAGTATCTATAAGGAATTAAATGCACAGATCTACCAGAAACCCAGTTCAGGTTCTAAAGATCTTGAATATTCATCACAGAACCATCTAGGTTGGAAGAGACCTCCAAGATCACCGAGTCCAACCTCTGACCTAACACTAACAAGTCCTCCACTAAACCATATCACTAAGCTCTACATCTAAATGTCTTTTAAAGACCACCAGGGATGGTGACTCAACCACTTCCCTGGGCAGCCTATTCCAATGCCTAACAACCCTATCAGTAAAGAAGTTCTTCCTAATATCCAACCTAAGCCTCCCCTGGCACAACTTTAGCCCATTGCCCCTCAACCTGTCACCTGGCATGCTGTAATATGATACCACTTCTTAAATTGTTATTAATGGGAAGGTTAGATGTGAGCTCTGAGAAGTGTCTTGGCTTGGCTTATGGCTGGCTACAAAAGCAATTTCTAGTCAACTATTTCATTGCATAAGCCATAGAAGCATCTCTCACACTGCCTTAGAGTGTTAGTTGCAAACTGTGTGTTAGTATATTTTGTTTTTATATTTTTTTTGACTTCAGTCAAAATAATTCTTTGTAATATAGTCCTTGCAATAATTCTGTGTGGAGGAAGATTGAATTTTAGGTGGCTCAATGGTACTGCTGGCTCACAATAAAAAAATCACTTCTGAACTCAGAATAAAGTGAGTATTATAAAGGCCATTTTTTTTTTTTTTTATTTCACTTTCACAACTTTTGCTTATCCAGGACTTCTGCTCACCACATATTAATCCAGTGGACTGATATGTGACACAAGGAGTGTCAGGGAAGGCAGTGTTGCCTAATACTCAGTTTAGTAACTGGGAGCCAAGTGCCTGGTGTTCTACACCTGGCTATGCTGAGAACTCAACATCTCAGCAAAAGATCTCACTGCTTTGTAACACTTTCTCTGTCTACCTTATATAAATTGAAACTCCTAAGACCACTACATTACAGAGGAATGTGTTCTAAGCTTAAAAGTAAAAGGAAGCTTTAGGAGCATTAGGAAAAAAAAAAAAAAAAAAAAAAAAAGGCATAAAGTCATGGGTAGCAACAGCAGCTTGTGAAATAAGTGCCATACAGTTCCTGACCAGACTATCAGTAATTAAGACAGTCTGAGCATCTGCTGAGAAGAAAATGGATCTACTAAACAATGAATAAAAGATAAATTGACAGTGGTGGGGCCTAAGTCACTTCCTATAGGGAACCTGTGGCATTCAAAATTGTTGATTAGACAGCAGAAAAAGTTTTTTGGTTAGTTAGAAAACAAACAAACAAACAAACAAAAAAGCACTTCTCTAATAGAAGAAAGGTTATTTTGTGTGGTGGTTTTACTCAGGGGGGCGGCCAAGCTCCACCACAACTGCTCTCTCACTCCCCCTCCTCAAAGAGGAACGGGGAGAAAATATGATGAAAGGGGCTCAAGGGTTGAGATAAGGATAAGGAGATCGCGCAGTAATTACTGTGATGGGCAAAACAGACTCAGCATAGGGAGATAGTAAGATTTATTACCTATTACTAACGAGCTAGAGAAGTGAGAAACAAAGGAAAGAAACCAAAAGCACCTCCCCCCCCCATCCACCCTCTTCCACTTCCTCCCCCTGAGCGACAGAGGGGAACGGGGGAATGGAGGTTATGGTCAGTCTATAGAAATTCTTCTTTGCCTCTCCTTCTAGGTCACTCTCATCCCCTGTGCTGTGGGGTCCCTCCCATCGAATGCAGTCCTTGCTGAACTGATCCGGCGTGGGCTGCCCACAGGCAGCAGCTCTTCAAGAACTGCTCCAAATATGAGTCCGTACCACGGGGTCCATCCCTCGGGAGCAAACTGCTCCAACCTGGGTCCCCCATGGGCCGCAGCTCTTGCCAGGTCACCTGCTCCTGCATGGTCTCCTCTCCACGGGCTGCAGGTCCGGCCTGGAATCTGCTTCGGCCGCCGTCTCCATTGGTGCAGGTCCACCTGCTCCACCGTGGTCTCCTCCATGGGCTGCAGTGTGGAACCCTGCTCCACCGTGGCACTCCATGGGCTGCAGGGGGACATCCTGCTTCACCATGGTCCTCACCACAGGCCGCAGCGGACTTCTGCTCCGGCGCCTGGAGCACCTCTCCCCCTCCTTCTTCACTGACCTTGGTGCCTGCAAGGCTGTTCCTCACTCCTCTCACTCTCCCAGCTGCTGTGTGGCACAGCGTTTTTTTTATTTTTATTTATTTATTTATTTATTTATTTTTCCTATCTTAAATCTGCTTTCACAGAGGCACAAAAAACATCACTTATTGGCTCAACTCTGGTCAGCAGTGGGGCCCTTACCAAACATGGGGCAGCTTCTAGATCCTTCTCACAGAAGCCACTACTATGGCCCCCTGCTACCAAAACCTTGCCACATAAACCCACTACATTTTGTTATAATTATAGTTTCATAGAAAGCCCTCCAGTACAATCACATGCTGGTTTTGTACAAAATAATCTTTTCAGATCTACACAATATATGTCTACTTATATAAGGTGTAAACAACTTCTCAATAGTAATATTTATTATCTGAATTTAGGAATATCATGATATCAGAACAGAGAGTTTCCCTGGAGAACTACAAATGTAAACAGACTTTTGCATGCAAAAGTAATGAAGTCTCACCCTAAGATGTCCAAAAGGGTTAGTAACTGTGTAATTTTATATTTCATAAATTTATTTTTATATATTTCCCTCCCTCTTTTACATTTCTTCTTTCTCTGATTTTTCCTTTCTTTGTGTCTCTCTTCCCCCCCCACCTCCCTTTTTTTTTTTTTTTTTTTTTTTTTCTAATAGTTCAGGGGTAGTTCCTCTTCTAATTTTCCCTTACTAGAATTTCACAGTAGAGTTTTCATGCTCTAAATTTTAGGAATCACCTCGAATATGTTTTCCCTAGAGGGATCTTAATGGTGTCAGTAACAACATCAGCCTATCGCAACATTTGTGTTTTGCAATATAATCTGTGTCCAGCAATAGTATGCATTCTTCATTTCATTTGCGACTGTAAAATCCTGAACTGATGTGGAACTTATGTTGTGTCTATTGTTCATGTAGTCCTTGACCAAAAAATGGAAAAAAAGATAGACAACATATGTTTTTGCCCACCTGAGGGAGAAAAAATGATTAGCAATAAACAAATTATCAAATGTAAAACATGGGTAAGGACCATTTAATGTTAAATTTGGCTAAAGTGCAGTAGCATAAAAATAGAACTGTAGGGGGATTAATGAAAGAATGCTCAAAAAAATTGCTGACGTAATGGGCTTCTAGCTTCTTACTTCTATGAACTGAAAAGGGAGGGACTGATTTGGATTTTGCTTCTATATGAAAAAAAAAAAAGTAATGTAAATGTGTTTTTTTCTTGTTGATGGTTTGGAAGTGAATCTTGGAGATGAGAAAATCAGAAATACATCAAGAAAAACATAGGAGAGAAGAAATGCTAGAGGATGAGGAGGTAAAGTGAGATGTGTGTAATGTAAGTCATTGCATGTACAGTTTGAAATATATTATTTTTTAGTTCTAATATTTTAACTACAAGGTTGCAGGAATGTTTACTGGATTCCTTCAGAGGAAGTCAAACTCTAATCTGAATGGTACAGCTATCTTTTTCAAGACACAGGAAACCTGATTTCTGTTTTGTTTTGTTTTGTTTTGTATTGGATGCTGCAGACAACTTGTGTGACATATATTATGATTTAATGATGCTCTAAAATTGCAGAGCAGCCAGTGAAATCCTTAGCTTGCCACCATAACCAAGAATAAACAGCAAAGCAAATCAACAAAAAAGTACTAATTATGTTAGGTAGTACAGATTTCTAATAGTTCAGAAGGCCAGATAAATGCATTTAAAATTATGCCTCTCCAGTAGGAGTTGGTTTTGGAAAAAAAATAAAAATAAAACACCAAACCAAAAAGAAACAGTAACATCTTCCATCACAACAAATGGTTTTGTTTTTGCTTTTTTAACTGTTGTTTTTGAATATACACATAATTGTTAGTTACCTTCTGTGGAGTCAGTCTGCACACAGTTTTCAGATTATGCTTTTTAAGACTAGTATCTATGTTAATGGAGCTAATGCTCTAGAAATAAATAAATAAATAAAAAAACATATTCCACATTTCTGGTTTATAAAATATATCTAGTTTTTATATTCAGATATGATATTTGTTTTCCTATTTTATATATATATATATTTTCCAATATGTGGCTTTCTGCCTTCATGATTCACTCATGATTCAGTCTGATCTCTTGCAGGATTTAAAGCATAGAATAGATACTGTCCCTTAACATCTCCATTGAAGTGGAGTTGGGAGAAGCAAAGGATGCAGGTGTGGAGGTATTACTGGACCAGACAGAATAACAAGGGTGAACAGGTACATGGAAGGTAGCACAGAGCAGGGCAAAATGTGTTTGCAAGATACAGTGCTATTATCTGTGCCTAATAATCTTAATATTGTTTGTTACTGTATGAATCTAGAATGCTAATACTTGAATGATAACTATAGATTTCTCACTGTTAATCAAATAGTAGTTCTCCTAAATTTCTTTTGCAACCAGGTTATTCTCTTGCTTTCAGTTTATCTACTTCATGTTGACACAGGGCAAGTTCAGAGAACCATGATTCAAAGCTCTGAAATATGTGCCTGGAAATAAAAATATTACTTGGAATCATATTAAAAAGGGATTTAAAATATGGGCTTTTATGTTAGAATCTATTACCATTCCCACAGGAAAATGCAAATGCATGTTGCAAGTGTATTGCAAATATTGTGTACAATTACATTAAAAATTGGCTATTTTGAGATGAAGAAAATAATTGAAGCTATAACTATGTCAATAAGTTTTGCATAAGTTTGATAAGTTTGGGCAAATTGATAATTTGCCCAATTTTAATTCATCAAGGATTTCAGCAGAAGTAGAAAGTGCTGCTTTTGAAAAAAGAAAGATATTACAGGTTCAAAGGACTTGTAATATGAATGGAAGGGGTTAAATTTCACTACTTGATAAGGTAGTAGATTACAAAATTACATGGATTTTCCTGTTTCTTGCAGACAAAAGGAAGGTGAAAATTTGTTATGAAGAACCAGGAAGATAAGATGAAGAATGAATAAGGAATGCCAGAAACAGACAAGACCAAAGAGAGAGCATGAATTTATTTTTGTTATTTTTTTCTTAGTAAAGGCATGCTAAATAACGTGGACTGTGCAGGTCAGATGCATTTGTTCAGACATATTTGCAGTCTCTCTCTCACTCTATATATGGGATATTATATATGCATGAAGATTAATGAAAGCAAAAACTAAAATTATTTAGATTTTACAGAAGAAAATGTGTTATAGATCAAGTTCCCCCCCAAAAAAATAAAAATAAAATCTTGAGCAGGAAAGAGAGGAGAAGGGACAAAGCTACTATAAAATTGACATACCAGCTTTCAAAAGGAAATGAAAAGCATGCTATCTGCCAAAATGAAGATCAGTAGAAACAGCAGATAGAGATCCGAGAGATATTAAAATAAAATAAAATAAAAATAAAAATAAAAATAAAATAAAATATCCTAAAGTATTTATCACAGTAAAGTAAACTGACTGAGAAACATTACTACAAATTTACTTGACAGACTTAATATTCCCCAGATATGACATTGGTGAGGCTAAGACCCTGGAGGAATTGTTTACATGCACTTAAATAGAAAAGGCTGTTCAGAGGTCAAGAGCTTGTCCGAAGCCAGGAGGCTTTATGATGGTGGCTTAAGACTCTTAAAGAGTAGATAATTCTTGTTCTGGAAAGAATATTCACAGATACCAATAAACAGGCAACATTTGTCCCTCCTGGAAAAAATGGCCTGCTGTAAGTCTTGAAGTGCCTGATCATTTTGTCTATGGAGACACTCAAGTTGGAGTAAGAGAAGCTTACTGAGTGATGCTATGGAACTTTGTGCATTTAGACAGTATACCCCAGCAACTTTGATGTTTATTGAGTATGATTTAAAACAAATCATTTTTTTTAATATGATTTCAAAAGTCAAACTGATAGTTGAAGACTAGCCAGTAGGCAGGTATATAAATGACAGTTTATAAATAACATTGAAATCTACCTGCTTTATCTGACCAAAAGAACAAGTGAAATTGCTTCTGTCTCTTGATTTAAATTTTGCTGAATAAGCCATTTTTATAAGGGCAACAAATCTGGTGAAGGGTCTAGAGAATGAGTCTTATGACGGAGAAGTGGCTAAGGGAAATGGGGTTGTTTTGCTTGGAGAAAAGAAGGCTCAAGAGACACCTTATTGTACTTTACAATTACCTTAAAGGAGGTTACAATGTGGTGGGGATTGGGCTCTTCTCTCAAGTACCAAGTGCTAAGACAAGGGGAAATGGCCTCAACTTGCACCAAGGGCAGTTAAGGTTGGATATTAGGAGAAATTTATTTACTGAAAGGGTTGGGCAGCATTGGAATAGGGAAGTGGTTGAGTCACCATCCCTAGAGGTCTTCAAGAAATGTGTATGTGCAGAATTTAGTAGCATGGTTTAGTGGTGGACTTTAGTACTAGGTTAAAGGTTGGACTAGATGATCTTACAGGTTTTTTTCGATGTGGATGATTCTATGATTCCAATTCTTTTATTAACTATGTAATTCTGATGTTGGCCTCCGGTGTAAAAGGTAAAAGCCACATGGACTGTGATTTCACTGCAGTTTTGCACCATAGTAACCCTACAGAATTCAGAAAAAAAAGTTTAGCTGAGTTAGTTACTGTGTTTCTATGCTTGTTAATAGAGTAGCAATATAGATATTAATGAATGGACAATTGACTGCTGACCAAATTTGAAGCACAAAGACCTTTTATGGACTAAAAATAAAAAAAATGAAAACTTGATAGTAAGGCTTTTATTTCTGGAATTCTTGCATTGGTTTTAAGGATAGCACCTTAATAGTTTTTGTTTGTTTGTTTGTTTGTTTTTGCATTCATATGGACTACAAGCTACAGCCAGGAAACAGGTGGTCATATGCATGAACTAATCCTTTTATCCTTTCATTCAGGTCCCTTCTCATGTCATTCAGTACAGGCACAGCTAAGATTCATAGAATTTCATTATAAATCTCACATTTTATTTCCTTTTTAACCAGTTACAAAAACACACAAAAAAAAATTCTCACATCAAGAAACAAAAGTTTCAGAGCATCTTGTCAAATGTGAGACTGTTGATAAGTGAAAGCGTAAATTCTGAAGTTTTTTTTTTTTTTTTTTTTTTTTTTTTTTGTGTGGTCTTGATATTCTCACCATAACACTCCAGATCTTACCAAAGCAATGAACAACATTATTAAAAGAAGTACCTTAATGTGTTTTATTGAGCTTTCCTGAAATCTGTTCTCTGAGACAAGACTGCAGACATTTCTCTTGTATATAACGAAGTTCCTCCCTGAGGAATACAGTATGTGTGTGCCATGTGCTCAGAGGAGTCGCGTGACTTCACTTAGTCATACAGAATGGTTTTGGACTTAACCTCTCTTACTTCTGGACTCAGCTTGTCTTACTTCTGGACAGCTGGGAGCAAAACAAGTACAAACTTGTCTGCAAAAGCCCGTGCAGACAGACTGTCTGCTCAGCCTTGGTGAGGCCACACCTGTCGTGTTCTGAGCTGCCCAATGCAAGAGAGACATGGACATACTAGACAGGGTCCAACATGGGGCCACAACGACAATGAAGGGACTGGAGCATCACTCCTATAAGGGAAGGCTGAGAGCACTGGGACTGCTCATCCTGGAGAACAGGAGGCTCAGGGTGGATCCTACTTATGTGTAGAATCATAGAATCCATAGAATATCCTGAGTTGGAAGGGACCCACAAGGACCATCGAGCCCATCTCCTGAGTCCCCAAAGGACCACACAAGAAATCAGACCATGTGTCTGAGAGTATTGTCCAAACTCTTCTTGAACTCCAGCAGGCTAGGTGCCATGGCCACTGCCCTGGGGAACCTGTTCCAGTGCCTGACCACCCCTTCAGAGAGGAAACCTTTCCCTGATATCCAGCCTGAATCTCCCCTGTAGTAGCTTCAATCCATTTCCTCAGGTCCTACTGGTGGTCACCAGAGAGCAGAGATCAGTGCCTGCCCCTCCACTCCCCTCGTGAGTGAGATAAATACTAAAATGAGGAAGCTGTAGACTGCACTGTGGTCTCCCCTCAGTCTTCTCTTCTCCAGGCTGAACAAACCAAGTGACTTCAGTCACTCCTCATAAATCTTCCCCTCCAGACCCATTACCAACTTTGTAGCCCTCCTTTGGACTCTCTCTAACAGTCTTATATCTTTCTTAATCTGTGGTGCCCAAAAATGCAGTAAGGCTCGAGGTAAGGCTGCACCAGCACAGAGCAGAATGGAAAAATCCACTCCCTTGACCAGCTAACAATACTATGCCTGGTGCATCCCAGGGTATAGTTAGCCCCCTTGCTGCCAAGACACACTGCTGGCTCATGTTCATGGATAAATATCTGAAAGGAGAGTGAAAAGAAGATGTGGAGGCAGGCTCTTTTCTGTGGTATCCAGTACCAGGACAAGAGGTAGTGGGCACAGACCAAAACACAAGAAGTTCCATCTGAGGATCAGGAAACATTTCTTTACTGTGAGGACGATGGAGCATTGGCACAGGCTGCCCAGAAAGGTTGTGGAGTCTCCCTCCTTGGAGATCTTCAAAAGCTGCCTGAACATGTTCCTGGGCAGCCTGTGCTGGGTGGCCCTGCTTGGGTATGGGGTTGGAGCAGGTGACCTCCAGAGGTCCTTTCCAACTGCAACCATTCTGAGATTTTGTGATTTAAAGTCTCTTATTAAAAATGAATAAATCCATCTATGAACTTCACAGAGATGCTTCAATATTCTGAGATCTTTGTTTAAACTGAGACAGTAGTTGAAAAATACTTGTGATCTGCAGTACAGAGGAAACACTATGTGCCAAAGAAGCCTCTTTAAAGAACAGGCAAGAAAAAAAAAAAAAAAAAAAAAAAAAAAAAAAAAAGTGTATTACTTCATAATCTCTTATTCTTCAAAGGCCTTAAAATGAGGAAAAAAAAAAAAAAAAAGAAAGAAAAGAAAGAGGTAACAGCATTATCCTTAATTTAGGGAAAGGTGGACTGTTTCTTAAGAAGCTTCATAAAATATTATTATTTCTAATAATAAATTACATTTTAAAATTTATATCTAGGAGAATTATGGGAGTGGAGATAAAGAGATAAAGGGTATTTATATCTAAACTATTAAAAACATCTCATGTTCCTTAAATATTTTGGCAACACATTTAGAAGAAGACTTAATACACACAGACTCACAAACACATTTTGGAGTCCAGGTCTCAAGAGATTCATTGATTCATTCAAGCTCTTAAAAGCCTATTTGAATCTCAGTCTTAGACTGGATGTAATGTAATACATCTGCTGTTTGTTTTTTTGTTTTTTGTTTGTTTGTTTGTTTGTTTCACTTTTAATCTTTGAATTATGGAATTGAGTACTTGCAAAAGTGACAAGTAACTTGAAAATATTTCTGTTTTGTTGACACTAATGGAAAAGCGTAACAAATTAAATTTAGAGATTTACATGGTTAATATAGGTCCCAAACTAAGACAATACAACTTTTGTTAGCTTAGCATATTGTACAAGTACCTTAAATGCACTTAGAGCCTTAACTTCAAACATTTGAGCTTGACAGTTTTCACCACCTCTATCAAGAATTCTACATATTTCATGACCTGCTGGTGATGGATGAGATACTCCAGCTAATGACAGACAAGCACCTCCAACTGTTTGCTTCCTTGATTTTTGTTTCTGATTTATGGGCACACTGTTTTTGTCCTAGAATTTTCTTTGGGCTTCTTAACAGACTTAATTGGAATTATTCATTCTCTTCTGCTCGTTTTCAAAATTAAGGATCAGTTAAACGGGAGTCACATTGTGCTTGTTAAACACCTGTTGCTACAGAATTTAATTGATTATCTTGCAAGTTATCCTGCCTTTAATTTATTTCACTTTTGTTTCAGCTTCAGGAAGGATGATGGCTTTGAATTAAGATACCTTCAAATTGACACAGGTATTTTCTTACTAGACATCTTGTTTCCTAGGTTCATATAAAGAAACAAGCCTGGTTATATTCTTTCTGCTATTTGTAATCATGCTTGCTGTTTCTGGGACTGCACTTCAGCTGTTTAGATAACACAGGATTATAGTCTTCAGCCTCCCTGAACACAGACTACTAACAGGCATTTGTTCAAGTTTGTACTTAAAGCACTTGGATTCAGAAACCTTCAATGCTTGTGTTACCTTCAGTTACTGGTGGCTAAAGACATGCAACAACTAAAAGGAGTATTGCATGGCTCCCAGAAGACAGTTGCCGTGGTACAATTAAACACGGGAGGAGTTAGTTGAGCCAAAGTATGTATTTCAGCAGGATCTCAAAATTGTATTATAGATGGAGCTCTCAGTAGTTCACAAGCCAAGATGGATTTAGGGGGGGCTGATGGATTGCAGACACTGTCTTGAGCAGACCTCATTGCTTCAGTACTGCACAAGAAAATAGTGTCTGAAAAATGATACACATTTGCACAAGAGAGTTGAATTAAAAGATACAAATGTTAGCATTTCCTACTTATTTTAACCATATAATCACAAGGTTCTTTTCAATGTAGTTAATATTCTCACTTTTTAAATATTCCTTTTCAAATTCAAGACTGATCCTCCTAATCACATGGATTTTCAGAAAAAGCAAAGATCAATCACAATAATATTTCCCTTAGAAAGTAACTTTTGCTGTCCCTAAAGAGCAATATATTGTTATTCTCATCTAAGTTTGGCCTAAGAATATCAAAAAAGAGTAGATTGTTCCAACTCTGTTACCAAGAACCCTCTGCTCTCCAGCACGCTGATGCATCTGACTGGTTGAAATCGAGATATCATCAGTGTCTGAGACAGTCCCGACCCTCACTACACACTCTCCCATGCTGCTATTGCTGAGCAAAATGCTTCTCTTTTTTTGTTGCTACATCAGCACAGGCCAGTCAGACCCTACATTTTCACTTCAATATCCTACATTAATTGGCACTATGTGGGGAAGAATAGGTAGCATTAAAAACAAAGCATAAACAGAAAATGACTTCCTACTCTAACAGATGAATTATTTTCCTAATCTTAATAAATAAATAAATAAATACGTATCTTTTTTGACAAGAAGCAGATTGATGTTTTTGGCACAACAGATGAAAGGTTTGATGCACGTGAGCCCCTAGAAATACAAGCCTAGATTGAATATTTTGTGTCATTATCTAACTATTGATTTGCAACCATACACGTCTGTCACAAGGGGAATGTAGTATCTGTAGTGCTATAGCTCTCAGTTGCTTTGGCAGTATTATCTAGTGTTAAAACACACCCCCAAAATACTTTAAAAACATTCCTCAAGTAAAATCCAGATGTAGGAATGCCTATACCTTTCCACAAGAGATATACAAAGTCCTTGCCAAATGCATGGGGAATATATGTGTCAAGTACCCACAAGACCAAAGCCCTAGATTCATTATTGTTATCTAGTGGGTCATGTGCATCTAGTTTTCCTCTCTGCTGTACACACATTAATGAAATCATAGAAAGGAGCTATATATAACTTCCATGCTCCCATTATTTCAGATTTCCTACTGAAAAATAGCTTTTCTCCTTATTCAAACTTAATCTTATGTGTGATTGCTGGCCATTAGTATCTTCTGTCTACTTTGCTCTTGCTATTTCCTTGTGCCATTTCTGTGCTCAGGAAAGTATTCCGTTTTGAAAAGAAAACAAAATTATATGCTCTTAACTCATATTTTGTCTTCAGATTCTCCCATAAAATATTATACATGTGTAATAAAAAAAAGTCAGGAGACTTTGACTCTAAAAATTCCCAGACAGTTTTCAGGCAATCAGTGGGTGATACTAATTAGATTTGGCAGACTCTCTAACACTGTTATGTTAATATATCTTTATAATCTATTCGAGAACATGGTTTAACTTAGGGAATGAAATCTAAACAAATTATATTATTTTCTGTTGGTTATGTGTGTTTCTGTATCACTGTTACTGCTCCAATTTAGGGGAATAAAAATACCTTCCCCTTACACTTATCTTTTATATGTAGAGTACGGATCTTAGTGTTCATATAATCCATTTCATACTAGAAAAATAGTGTAATGTCCCTTAATGGTAAACTGAAAGTTCTTTCTCTTTCTGGTGAGAACGATAAATATATATAAATTTTTTAAAATAATAATTAAAAAAAAAAAAAAACTTTATTTTGTTATTTTTATTGGAGACCTGGGGTTGACTGCACAAAACCCAAGATTTTTTCAGTATCTCCAAGGCCACTTTGACACACTAAAAAGATTCATAAATGTTAAAAAGTTCAAGTGATAAGTTTAAAAATTTCCAATGTTTCCCTCTCACAAAGTCATTACTATCATTATTTCCCCACAACTACTTCCTCTTTGCTTACAATGATCTACACAGAAAAATCTATTTCTACATATGGTTACAGGTGCAGGCACATTCTGATTATTACCGTTGTATACTAAAAAAACAACAAAAAAAACAACAAAAAACCACAACACTATTTAAATGCATGCATGGTCTGACTTAAGGTTGGTCTTATGGTGGTCTTAAAGTTGTCATTTATATCTGTGATTGAACACCAAATGAGAAATGTAAACAGTTTTCCATGTGAAAAATAATGGAAAATAAGCTCCATACTTGCATTTACAGGAACAAATGTTTTAAATCAGGTAGTATGACCCAGTTCTGAAAATTGTCTTTATGCTCACACTTAAGTTGCTATGATCTAAACACATGCCTGAACTTGAGTGTGCAGATGCACATTAATTTATTTAAATATTAGGATGTTTTTTGTGTATATATATTCATATTTTGTGCATGCATGTATGTATATGCATGTGTATCTGTATGTGTATCTATTTACAAATTAAAAACATAGTCTTTCATAGTGGTGAGTGTGAAGAACACATCATATCACTGATACTGAAAAAACATTTCAGTTTTGTGGCAGGGCTTAATATATCACATGAAGGGCAGCTCCATGTATTCAGTTGTACCAGAACCTGGAAAACATTGACAAGTGAATTTACCTGTAACTGGGGCAATGCTTTTCCAAGGGTTGTGCCTCTGAGCCTAAAGTCATCATCTGTGATTACTCAGTTATTTAGGGAGGGCCCCAGAGCTCAAGGGCACTGCAAAGGCCAGGTATAATCATTTTCTGTCTGTTTAATCTTTACTGAGTCAAACTTTCAAAGTGAAGGAAATGCACATAAGCCCCATTACCCAGAGTCTCCTCTTTGTGTCCATTTGCCTCTGCACATATTGACCCAGTGCAATGACAGATTAATGGTGACATTAAATGAGGTATTAAATTTAATCTTCTTTACTTGATGTAGCAAAAGTTCCCTTTCCAAATCGCCTTTCTCTAATTTTTGCTTCATGATTGCCATTTTTCATTCGCTGATTTTATTCATGCTAGACTAGGCCAGTGACCTAAAACTGCCAATTGGGAAGTGAAATGCTAATCATATTTCTTCAACTGAAAGCATCAGTGTAAAAGCTTCCCATGCATTATTTACATTAATTATTTTCTGTCTCAAGTATTCTCCTGCTTCCTCTTAAATCAATTCAAATGAAACCAACACAATAGTTTATTTCAGCTTCTAATGTTTACCATAGTCCTCCCCATTGAAAAAAGCCATCTTTTTATTTTATTTTATTTTATTTTATTTTATTTTATTTATTTTATTTTATTTTATTTTATTTTATTTTATTTTATTTTATTTATATACTTTTTAAAATTGTCTTACAAAAAGACCTTTCTGGCTTTAGGAGGATACTTCAGTTTGTTACTAGATGGACTTATTAGCCATTTAAGACCTATCTCTCAAGATCTTCTTGTAATCTTTTCTCTCCTTATAACATATTAATGTTCTTAGGATAACTTCTCAGATATACGACAGTTATTATGTGATGGTCTGATTTTGATTCTGTTGGTTATTTTGTATACTTAATTTCTAGAGACAGAAATATTCACTGAAACTACTCAGTTTATTACAACACTAGTCAAAATCCCAGAGGCTCAAATCCAGGGTATACACACTGTCCTTACTGTATAAATTCTCTAACATTGACTTTCTCCTTTGCTTTCAAGTCTATTTTAGTTTTAACACAATTTTGTAAATTTTCAGTTCTTTAATATAGCATGAAAATTTGTCTGCAGGAACTCAGTGTTAGAATTAGAATATTTTTATCTAACATATCATAAGCTAAATGCTTCTTGCTTCTTACTGTGATACTGGCTTTTAGTCACCTCATCTCATCTTATGTACAAGCATAGTACCAAATCATTCCTTATGGAAGTATGTAATTTATTTTAAATGAAACATATTTTAATAGATCTACATTTATTTTATCAAATACCACTAAAAGGCAACAGATTATATGTACCTTGCTGCTGAAATAAAATAAACCAAAAATTAAATACAGGAAAGATGTTTCAAGGAGGATATTAAAACGGATTTTGGAAGCATCAATCATTCAGTGCTGTAAACATTAAATGGATTAGTCTTTGATTTTTTGTGAAAATACAGAAATTATTTCTGCACACTCTATTCTGCACAGTCTATTTATACTCTTGGTGATCCTTCACATATACAGAAGTTACACATAGCATTACTAAACCCACCAAGTAAACTCCAAGATATATTCATTCAATTAGAAGGAAGAAAATATTAGGGGTAGGTCATCAGGAAGTTGTGCCCCTGGCACCAAATTCACAGCTAGCTGTCTGGCCACATCATCCTTCTGAAAGCGTCTGTCCTGGAAAAGGAGAGCAAGAGGTGCCCCTGCCTCCAAAGATAAATATAACTGCTAAGAAGAGGTGGAACACAGTGTTGTGCAAAAAGGGTTGTATAGCCCTGTTAGGGAGATTTGAAAGATGAGATGAGATCTAAAAGCTGTCATTTAAGAAGGAGACCTTTTAAAGAATTACAGTGAACAAAACCATGTAGCCTGTAGCACTAAAATATTTATTACCATCCACAGCTCTTTGTTGGGGATATCTTTCCTTTCTCCTCTTTGTCCCTCACTGCAGTAGGATCTGAATCAGAAGCCTTAAATGACATATTTATTCTCATGGTACTGTGGTAAAATCTACTTTCTCTGTAGTGAATTGACATACAGAAATCCAGATGAATGTTTTGAATATGAAAACTCAACTCCTATCTTGACTGTAGTAGAGGTTACAGTATTCTCTCTTTGGCTGAATGCAGTGTTGTACTAAATCTGGTGGCTGCTCCTTCAGAATTAAACATTCTATTAGAGAAGCATGACTCCATGAGATTTCTAACAGATCCTCTCCTCAGCCATGTAATATTCAGTTTACATATTCACTTATTGGGCATTTTTCCATACATTAGATCCATTATAACAATTCGGATTAACAGCTCTTTAACACAAAACTGCTAAAAATAATGTTATTAAAGAGGAGCTAGTAACTGGATGAGTATGTTCTCATCTACCAAAATTATTCTCCCCAAGTAAAATTTTAATTCATGAATAGTTCTAGTCTTAATTAATTAAAACTAAGACTAAGTCTTAATTAATCTAGTCTTAATTAATCTTAAGGAATTATTCTTAAAATCTGCCTGGAAACAGTAAAACAATTAATTAGGAACATGCACAAAGTACAAGGGTTAGAGAGAGTAAGGTGGATCACAGACTGAGTGGTAATCAACAGTGTCATGTTGCTTCCAAAAAAACAAATGTTAGGCTGTCTAAAGAATGTGTAAAGCTCAGAACATTTCCATTTTAATAAGGCCACAGCTGAATTACTGTGTTTGGGTTACATGTGACCTTTTAATGAATCCAGAGCAGACAACATGAGTGGATCAGAGGTCTAGAAGAAAAAGTTGTATGAAGAAAGATAGCAAGAACTGACACTGTTTAATTTAGAGGACAATGCACAGAGAAAAGTTGTAATAGCAGTCTTCAGTTACAGATAGAAAGCCTTCTACAAGTTAGAAGGCAATATGCTCTTTCCAAAGGTTAAGACAGGAACTAACAATCTTAATTTACAGCAACGAAGATTTAGATTAGATGGTAGACAAAAAGGTGCTGAGTATAAAGATGAGGATGAATGGAATTGTCTGAGAAGGCAATGAAGTCAACATCACTGGAGATTTTAAAGAGTAGATTAAATAATTATCCATCAGAAATATCTAACATTTAGCTGGCTAAATATCTTCTAAAGACCTTTCTGATTTTACTCCCTCAAGTTTTCTTATCTATAAATATTGGGTTTAGGGTGACAGCCCAGGAAAACCTGCTTACAGATCATTGCTTATTCACCCAGGATGTTCCTTGTGGTTCCAAAAACCATGTGGCCCATTTACTCTTCTGAAGGACCATGTGCTATTGAAAGAGACATTAGCTGAGAATCAATAGCTGATGCTATTCCTATTGACTTTATAGATGGAACAGTTTATTTACTTAGAGTAGGGAATAAAGCCCCAATGTATGCTGATAGAAAAAGTAAGATGCTTACAATAATGGATGCTTATTCCCTATAGGTATCAGTGAATGAAATGAGAAGTTTAATGATATCGTCTTGTTACTCTTTTGCCTATAGACTGTAAGCCTTAGATTCATAATTGCATTAAGAACCATAGTTTATGCTGATCATTAACAAAGAAATTTCACACTAGAGATTCATTGTACTAAATACCAGTTAAATTAGAATATGGGTATGCACATTATGGATATTATGATTCATTTCTGGCAGACTTTGAAATGCTCCAGCTAGAAGAAATTATCTTGCATATTTCTCTCTGTGTAAAACTAAAACCAGGAAAAAATAAAATAATAATAAAAAAATCTTAGTGCTTATAGTATTTATTTATTTATTCATTTATTTATTTCCTCCGTAAAATCTTTTCCTGTCACTCCCAGCTCCAATTACTCTGCCAGTTTTACAGGGACCAACAGTAAAAATGTTATGAAGGAAGACTTATTAATAATTTTTTTTGCTCAGTGGAGCTGTATCCCTCCTTGGCTATTTGAGCAAAATAACAAGAACCAATGTCTAAAGTGGACACTTACTGAATATGGCTAGAAAAGAACTAAAAATGTAAAATGAGAAAGCAAGCATTCTACTCTGGCCTGCTATGCTACATTGCTTTATTTAGTACTTGTACTCTAGAAAGCTGACAAAAGAAATACAAAGAATAGTGGATAACAGCATTCAAGGAACTGCATATACATGTCTTTATTTTGGAGTCTGAATAGATTGAACAGTTGATAAAATGTAATTAGGAACCCATCTTGCAGTTATGCATTTGTATGGGAGAGGACTGCAGATTAAGGGTCTACCAAATAATTAGTTTTTCTTAAACATGCACCTAATTAAACTGCAAGATACAGCAACTCTGATTCTCTCCCTAATGTGCTACTTAAAGGGTCAAGGAATAGGGCTTCAGATATATCCTCCTTCTGGGAAATTAGAACATTCTTCTTCTCCTGAGCATTACTAATTTACTAATTAGTTAGGGAAGATAATTTCTCTTGTTCATTTTGAGAAAGCCTGTAACTACTGGTGTTTTGCATGGAGGTTGCTTTTGTGTCTGTTGTTCTGTGCTTTTGTTCATTTGGTTGGTTTGGTTTGTTTGTTTATTTTTAATCAACTTATTATCTGCAATAGCAGTGTTTGCCCCTTGTCTGTTTTTGCTTTAGTAGTTGTTACCCTTGACGCTCCCAGTGCAGCAAAGGAAGTGAAAGTGTGTAAGACTGAAAGTGTAATCCATGGGAATCAAGGTGGCATGGGATCCTGGCTTTATTATAAATAACTCTAAGTAATAGATTAAAAATATGTTCAATGAATTCTTCTGTGGAACTTGTAAAATAGGGTTTGTCAGAACCAGGAGAGAATGCTGGCATTGCCTGCTGGAATTTAATCTGAACACCAAAGGCAGCCTGAGATGAAGGCAGGAATGGAGCACTGGGCATTGTGTCCCAAGATATAGATATGGATTAACAAAATCTTACAACAAAATAGAACTGAATTTTCTAATTCCAGACGTAAGTGGGTCAGCTCCAAACTGCCTTGAGGGGAATGTATAGCCTTATCTCTTAGAGAGTTTTAGCACTCTATAACAATGTGTAGCAGGTTCAGACAAGCATATAAAGTAGAATTAACATTTGCTTCATGACCCCTATATTGATTTCAGCCCAGCAAATTAGCAATCACAATCAGCTAATAATGTGGATATTGTTCATTTTGCTATGCTCTTGTTTTAGTAGTAAAGATATATGCAAACTGCAGAAAAAAATAGTGTTATCTGCCCTTTACTACAAGAGGAAATAATGTGTCTGAATAGCAAGACCTTGGAGACTGCTGAGTCATAATCTTGGTGATGAATTTGTTTCCACTGAGGTATGTGTATAAAAACTTGATTGATTCTGTTGACATATTTTATGGGAGCCACCAGCCTGAACACAATATCTGGGGTTCAAATTTACCTTTCACTTCTTATTGTAGGTTTATAGTAATATATGCAGGTGTTTTGCTAGGATTCTTAATGTGCTTCCAAGTTGTTTTCTGTTACAAAGACAGCCCTAATATTTAGCAAAAATTCTGGGACATATTTTCAACTGGAGGAACAGATTTATTATTATTATTATTATTTAATAGATATCCTTCATTAAGTATTATCATTTTGGCTGTCCTTCTGGGGATGCTGCAGTTCTTTCAGTTGGTATGACTTTGCTTACACTTTACATTAGGAAGAAGTCCTGCCATTAAGTCTCTGTCTTGGATCACTCAGCTGGACAAAAGGAATGCTTTTCCACATGGGACTCAAAACATTTTTTTCAAGGCAGAGACAACAGCATGGAGCACGATTATGTCTTAAGGAGCAATTTATAGTTTATTTTTGGCCTTGTACTGACAATTTATTTCTTTCTCTGAAGGTTGATCAGCTCTCTCTGATGCCTCATCCCACCCATGACTACTGCAGTTGTTTTATATCACCCTTTCATCTTGAGGTTAGTCAGATGAATGTTGCATTTCTGTTTCTTCATGAGAAAAGTGTACATAATATTGACTTAAAAAAAATAAAAATCACTTCTTCATGGTGAACTGATTCCCAAAGAACACATAGATGAACTGTGCTGAGATTAAGATTACTTTGTTCTTTTCTCCCTATTAATTATTTATGAGCAGAGAGTTCACAGCTAAAGACATGAAAGTTAAAGGTAGACAAATGTAAGAAAAATAATAATAATAATAATAAAAAGAAGATGCAAAATATTATTAGATGGAACAACATACTTCCAGCTGTACTAAGTTCTCTCTTCAGTATGTTTGTAGTCAGACTGCATGTACTTTCAAAGTCATTTATTCTTTCATTGAAAATTAATTACAATTTTCATTTAAACATATTTTCATTTAAATCTATGGAGCAATCCAGCAGATCATTCACAGACTTGCTGTCACTTATTGTTTGAGTAAGAAATTAATTTCCTCAACATTTTTCAGTTTATTCATCAGTCTTAGTTAAATTAATAAATATATTAATCCTTTGAAGAAATTCAGTATTTAGATTACTCATTTCTGTGACCTAGCTGAATAATTCTGACAATGCACATTTCTTGTATAGAGAGAGTTAACTTTAATCACTCACAAAGGTTAATTGGATAAAAGTAGGATCCAATTAACCTACAGTATTGATAATTGCATCTTGCTATTCATATAGGTTATAAATAGAAGCATTAGCAAAACTGATAGGCATAGGATCACCGTGGCTGAGCATGCTACATGTAATTCAAACTATTACTGTATCTTTTTATTCTATTTCACAGTTTTGTCACAATGATGGCTCGATGAACAGTATATATATGAACAAATATATCTGTATACATATACATATATATACACATGTATACATACGCATGTACATACATATATATATATGCTAAGAGCTCTTTTTGGTGGATTACCTGGTTGGCTCTTGCCACTCTGTTGAGGCATCACTTCCTGAAAGATTCCCACAGCTTTAATCTCAATTCTGCCATAAATGCAAAAGGCATCAGGGATAATTGGGGAAGAGGCTAACATGGAGACCCAAAGTCACAAGCATTGCATCTTCTTTGAGTCACCCATTAAGTGTAATGCCGATCCTCTTAACACAGATCTCTAAACACGTAAGTTCATACGGAATGGTGACAGAAACACTACACTTCAACTCCATAAGTTTACCCAAGCAAGTCAAAGGATTTCCATGATGTGCTTTCACTGCAGTTCTCTAGCTGCTGTAGAGGCTGGGCAGTACCACTCCATTTACCCTTACCCATATACCACATGTGTACAATGGATGCATGTGAGACTGCTGCCAAACTGTTTCTAGTTACATTAAACTGTTACAGTTGCATTCTCTAGCAATTCCTTCTACTTGAGTATAGTACATGCTATATTAAATCTTTCTTTCTCTCTCTCTTTTCCTTTTCTTAAAATATTCTCAGACAAACAATTTAAAATGGAATTACTGCCTTTGTGTGTGTTCATACAACACAATTCTTTTAATTATACCCAAATCAAACATTACAGCTTCAATAAATTTTTAAAGTCAATGTACAATGTGTCTGAAGTATACAACTGTAATTCTGACCTATGGTAATGTGTTTTGGAAAGGAGGATAGGCATGAGAAAAACGAAGGTAAAATGAACAAGAATTTTCAAAGTTGTACAATCTGGAGCTACAAACTATCTGTTTTTGTTTGTTTGTTTGCTGATGTTTGCAATGTAAATTCACTAATTTAAGGTCTTAATGAAACCTTTCCTGCTTTTACAAAGCTTTACCAATAAATAAATAAATAAAAATAAAAAAAATATATCTTCAATGTGGAAATGTCTTCACAGTCTTAAAATACATATTTTTCACGCTTCATTGGAAGACTCTCCAGAATAGGACTGAGGGATGTGCTTTCAGGGGCACTTACTAGGACCAGCTCTACTGATGCCTGAAATAAATGTTAATTTAACTGGAACTAGCCCTGTAGTAGAGTTACAAAATAAATAAAGTCGAAGTGATCAGGTACTATTTAAACAATAAAATTAAGTATACTGAGAACATTTGTTTATGTACTGCATATTGTGTGATGCTGTTCAGTGTATTAAAGAGGTAGAAAATATTTGCTTTTCTAGGGAACCCAATGCAAAATAGCTGGAACTACACTGTCAGTTAATACAATAAAACCTGTAGAACATATCCAAATATTGATAGCAAGTCCCTTCTCTTAGTCTTTTCATCTATAGGTGAATTTCATACCAAATTCAGCTTCACAAATGTGGTACCACAGTCAACAGATGCTTTAAGAAGGCCTCATGAAAAAAAATCAGAAAGTAGATTCCTTATTAATGCAGACCTTACTTTTAGTGGAATCAGAATTCATAGTGGAATCATATTTTTTTTTTATATGGTGAAATCATATAATGGTTTGGGTTGCAAGGGACCTTAAAGATCACCTACTTCCAACACACCTGCCATGGACAGGGATACCTCCAGCTAGACCAGGTTGCTCGAAGCCCCGTCCAAACTGGCCTTGAACACTTCCAGGGACTGAGCATCCACATTTGAGACAACCTGTTCCAGTGCCTCACCACTCTCACAGTAAAAATATTTTTCCTAATATCTGTTCCAAAGCTACCCTCTCTTAGTTTAAAGCCATCAGTCCTTGTCCTATCACTACACTCCCTGACAAAGCAAGCTTTCCGGTAGGCCCCTTTTAGGTACTGGAAGGCTGCAGTGAGGTCTCCCTGGAGCCTTCTCTTCAGGCTGAACAAGCCCAGCTCCCTCAGCCTGTCCTCATAGGAGACATGCTCCAGACCCTTGATCATCTTTGTGACCTTCCTCATTGACCTCTAATAGGTCAATGTTCTTCTTGTGCTTGGGCTCCAGAGTTGAATGCTGTGCTCCAGGTGGGGTCTCAGGAGAGTGGAGTAGAGGGACAGAATTACCTCCCTTGACCTGCTGGCCACATTTCTTTTGATGCAACCCAGGATATGGTTGGCTGTCTAGGCTGCAAGTGCACATTGCCAGCTCATGTTGACCTTCTCATCAACCAAAACACTCAGGTCCTTCTCCCCAGGAATGCTTTCAATGCATTCTCCTCCTAACCTGCATTTGCGCTTGGAATTACCCTGGCCCAGATGCAGGACTTTTCACTTGCCAATTGCTTGAGATGACTTTGGCAAAATTATCCCATTTTCATATTAAAAGAGAGAATAGTCCATTGAGGTCATTGTTGATGTGAGTTAACAAAGCAGAAGGCTGATAAATGTCTGACCTTTCTACAATATATTCTACAATCTAGAAATTATAGAAATCTTTTTTTTTTTTTTTCCCACCTCCTCCAATATTTTTGATTCATTCACTTTTTAAATTCACTATAGACTGAGTTTCCAATTATGAAAAATGAAAAACAAAAAACAAGAAACAAACAAACAAACAAAAGATAAAGAAGCAGATTTATGCTTGGGCAAATTACCAAAGCAGTGTTACTCATTTATTTATTTGTTTATTTTTTCATAGGAATTAAAGGTGACCTGTGAAACCATGACAGCTAAAATAAGCAAACCAAAACAAAAATGCAACATGCACATATCAGTGAGGTCTCTCTTTTCCTCTCCTCACAAAACTTGTAAGAAACCATTGGCAACATGTTTGGTAATGTCTCATGACTGCTCCTGTCAACACCAGCTGCTGGGGTCAGGGTCACATTCTTTTATTTAGCTGTTTATGTTGGAAAATTTGTAAACCTAAGAGTAAAGTTATGGCCTACTAAAACAGTAGCATCTTTTGTTTATTCAACATCGTTCTATCTAAGTGGGAAAATAGGAGCAGGTAAAAATTGGTTCATAGGTTTGTTTTGTTTTATTTTGGACTGATATGGTGCTTTCTAATTTAGTGAACATTTGTTACATGAAAAAAAAAGAAAAAAAAAAAAAGAAGAAAAAGAAGAAAACATAGAAAATGTACAGCTTGCACAGAATTGTGTGCCTTAAAATAGTTTATTTGAAAGGATAAGTAGTTTTCCACAGCCTTAAGAACCTGAAGATTTTTAAAAAATAAATATTTTATAATAATGTACACAGCTTACTTTATGAGCAGTTAATGTCTGTTCCTTTTGTAAGACAGAGCAAATATTTTTTTTTGCACAATTCACTTCAGTAGTCAGTGCTAGAAACACAGGGAAAAAAAAAACAACTCAGATATCAACAGAAATTTAATTATGTTACCTGTTGTGTCAGTTTAGATACACAATTTTTAACTTTTTTTTGTTTGTTTGTTTGTTTGTTTTAGTCTGTCCAATATAAATTCCTATTTTCATCCTGAAAAGACAATTTCACTACAAGAAGCCCATGTATGGCAGGAAAAGAGGTTGTAAAAAGAGTTAACGTTAGCCTTTGATTTCTAAATTCTGTGCTCAATTAAGCCCCATCAAATGAAAATAAGGTGGAATATCTCATTCCAACCTCTGTTTGTGGATATTGCTGATTTGTTACATAGTTCAGCAGTTTGGCAAAAGCAGCTGTTTCTGTTTCAAGGAAGCCCAGAGAATGAAATAACATAGACACCTTTCCTTTAGACAGAAACTTGTTAGTAGACCCAATAAATAAATGTTTTTACCTGCTCTGGATCAATTCTTGCCACCTGTGCTCCTGATCATGGTGTTCTCACATGCTATGGGAGATCTCTACAGAAACCAGGATGGACAGCAGTTCAGCCAAGATGGAGCTTCCTGAAGGTCAACTGTTCTGTTCCTCATCCTTACCCAACCCTCTCCCCCTGAAGCAGTGTTTATTTGCTCAAACACTTTGTGATTCTTACTGTAGCAGTTCATACTGCAACATAAACTATTAATCTGTATAAAGAGGAGATGTGAAAGCTTGGTTCCACTAATCTAATTTACCAGTTTGCAAAACGAGACTGAGGAGGGATTTTCTATTTGCTTCTGAGTCAAGAGAAGTCCTGTTTAAGCCTAAAGCTGTTCTGAATATGTTTGCAAAATAAAAGCATGTTGATGGGTTTCAAGCACATACACAACAATGTTACTTCATGAGAGGTTTTGTTTCATCTTGCATATGAAGTTTGCATAGGGGAGGAAAAAAAGACAAAAGAAAAGGGCAAGTAATTAACTCTATTCCCTGTTCCTTCAAAAAAGATCCTTCCTGAAGTAACTCATGAAGTTGATTATAAGCCTGCTTCTTCTATCTCTGCTAGAATAGTACTTTGTTTTTCATGTAAGCTGACTGAACTTGTCATTTGTGACAGCAGAACCATCTGTAACCTTTTCAGTGCACTGTATTTTTCCCCAGCTTCACTAATTTAGCCTACTTTCATTTACATCACTATAGCCACAGCTACAATACAAAGGTTTTTGTTTTTTTTTTTTTTTTTTTCCCTAAGCCATTGAATAAATCAAGGCTTTGATTTATGACTCCTAGTAGAGTGCTCTTCTCAGGGAAGCAGATGATTTTGGAGTGTTGGGGTGTGTCACAGCCAACGTGAGCTATCATTTCAGGTTCTCTGTAAGCTTTGGAAGGCAACAAGTTGCATCAAGTTGTCAAACTTTCCTTGACGTTCCTCAAGAACAGAAAACTACAGAGTGGCTGAAACATAGACCACAACAACTGTTGTCTGTTTAAAAGAACCTTTACAGCATGTAAACTTGCATGTTACCCTGTAATATCTTCAAATTGTCTGGATCCTTCTGTGTGACTTTAGCTCTTGGCTAGAGATCTCTAAAGACCTGCAGTCAGCTAGTAATAAGGGCTGTAAATATTGACCTCTGGAGAGACTTGAGAGGAATTTAGAGCTTCTGAATATGGCTAATAGTGCTCATACCATAAGCTGGATTTCTTGGGCATGTTCATTGTTCAGGCTCTCCTTTTACTATGTCATGTAGTTCTAGAATATCTCAGTAAATCCCTCTCTTCTCTGTTCTTTAAACCTCTTAAAAAGCAAAACTATTTCTCTGTCAGTGCTCAGCCTTTTATTAGGAAAAAAATCATCTTGAATTTATGTCCGAGTTCAAGATTTGTGCTGTGCAAATTTGGAAATTTAACTGTCAAGTTCAAAGATGTAACCTGTGTACCCGTTCTTCTGTTTTCCAAGGCACATAATTGATCCTCTGTTGTGTATAGCAGAGAAAAACCTTTTCAATATAGAAAAGATCTATAGGGAAAAAGGTTTGTGGTTGATTTATTTTCCGAATGAACACAGTATAACATTTTTTATATCCTTTCTGTCATAGGTACACGAAATATTTTTAACATTAAAAATATTTTTAAATTACCTTTTTCTATATTAAAAAAAAATAAAAAAAATCCTTCCTTCTCTTTCTCTGCAGGAATAGTAGTTGCAACTAGTAGTCAAATTTTTATCATTATGTAGGCCATAGCTATCTGGACTATTAAATTACTATTAAATATATTTACTGGACTATTAAATTACATGTAATCATTCAACTACAGAGATAGTTTTGTAGCTTTTCCTTTTATTACGATAATGCCACAGGTTAAAATTCAGACTACACTTAATTGTTAGGCACATAGAAACTTTTTTATGAACAATATAACACTGTGAACTTATTTCAGGTTATTGAATTAATTAGGTTAATTTCATTATTAGTTTAGTAGTGGATTTATGTTTTATTACTACAACAAACTTATTTAAGTTTTTTGTTGTTGTTGTTTTGTTTTGTTTTGTTTTGTTTTGTTTTTCTCCATAACCCAGAATATGACTATCCAAAGCTTTGTTAAAAAACAAGACCCCCAAAATCACCAGACTTCCAAACCGAAACTTGTATTAATGCACATTAACTGGGTTTACTTTTGGTAATGTCATGGTATCACATGAAGTAATATGGAAACAGGCTTGAAGGTGGAGGAAGGAAAGGTATCACAAATGTCCAGAGGCTTCTTTTTTTCTTTTCCCCTAGCCTTGCCTTGCTTTTCCTCCCATCCCCTCCCCCTCCTCCTCTCCCTCTCCCTCCACCTCCCCCTCCTCCTCCCCATGCTCCTTCTCCTCCCCCTCTCTCTCCTTCTCCTCTTCCTCCTCCTCCTCCTCCTCCTCCTCCTACTTCTCCTTCTCCTTCTTTCTCCTTCTCTTCTTTTAATATAGATACAAGTGTATTTTAAAACTAGAAATTAAAAGCAGATGAAGCAGCCTGCTGGTCTGCCCACCATTTTAGTGACTGTTATGTGGATCTTTTTTATTTTCAGTGGAATATTTGATAGGTTATTAACAGCATTCTCTGGAAGGCTAAGTTGGAAATTGTCTTGTATTCTTTGACTGATGTTACTACCTTCAGTTGCCAAAGCATACTAATGAGACTATCCAAAGGATTTTTTTTTTTTCTAGGTAATTCTTATGAAGAAAAGGTAAAATGCAGCCAGAAAATACAAGAGGAGAAATGCTTCATTATATCAGGATTGTGAGCACTGGAAAACTCACCTCATATGGATGGGTTTTGGGCTGTGTGTATATGTATCTTTAGGTCAGGTGTTGTGGTTGTAGTTTATTTAAAATATATACATACATATATATTAAATATCATCTGAACTCTGTAGAGAACAAAAAGTGGAAAACCCTAATTCATTTTCCATTTCCTCTCTTCTAAAATACTAATATGTCAGGGTAAAAAAATAGAAACTCTTCCTGTGCACTTGTGTAAAGGAGCCGATTAGTCAAATATTAACCAGTTGGAAGGTGGGTTGCTGGATAGCTGATACTTCATGTCTTTCAGTAGGCTGTAGCCTGATTCTTCTTAATCAAAAATCTTGAAGAGATTGCTAAATTGTACTATTATACAAATAGTGCAGTTATATTTACTCTAGCTTTTTTTAGATGCTTAAAATGGCAGTATTTTCTGAAGACCTATAAACTCTGAAGTAGGATCCTGAGAGAGAAATTATCTGGGAGTGATAATTTATAATCAGGGACATTTAATAACTAGGGAGTGCATGAACCTGTTGCTACCAATGGAGGGTGACAGAGATACTCCCTACATAAGGTGCAAGCAGGTGGAAGATCTGACCAGCCTGTTGGCAGAGCTCAAGCAGGACATGGAGAGATTAAGGACTATCAGGGAGTGCAAGCAGTTAGACTGGTGCAGCAACTCCCTGCTATGCCTGAAAGAAAGGCACTGGGGTGATAGACCCCAAATTGTGATGGACTCCCTGCCCTCTCACTGTTAGGCAGAGGGAGGGGACCTGAGAGATGGAGAAGAATGGAAACAGGTCCCTGCTCAGCATCACAGGCAAGCCCCCTCCCTACCTGCCTCGCCTCCCCAGGTGCTCTTACACAATAGGTTTGAGGCCATGGAGCTTTAGGGACATGGTGGTGAGGATGTGGGGGAGAGTCCACACAGAAGGTTGTCTAGGGCAAGGAAATCAACTCCATACCTCAAGACTTCCTCCACCAAGCAAGAAAGAAGAGTAATAGTCGAAGGCAACTCCCTTCTGAGGGGAACAGAGGGCTCTATATGTCAGCCAGACACTACCCATAGGGAAGTCTGCTGCCTACCTGGGGCCTGGTTCAGGGACATTACCAGGAAAGTTCCTGGCATGATTTGCCCCTCCAATTATTACCCCTTAGTGATAATTCAGGCTGGCAGTGATGAAATTGCTGAGAGAAGCCTAAAGGCTATCAAAAGGGACTTCAGGGGACTGGGGTGGATACTGGTTGGGGTGGGTGCACAGGTGGTGTTTTCCTCTATCCTTTCAGTGGTGGGGAGGGATACTGAGTAGAACTGGAAGGTCTAGATGATCAATACATACATGGCTGGGAGGCTGGTGCCATTGCAGGAATTTGGGGTTTTTGAATCATGAGGAGATTTACTCGGCACTGGCCTGATGGCTGCTGACGGGTCCTACCTCTCTTAAAGATGGGAAAGAGATTCTAGCCCAAGAGCTGGCAGAGATCATCAAGAGGTCTTTAAACTAGGTATGAAGGGGAACAGGGATGAAATGAGGCTTGATAGAGATGACCCTGGGGGAGCAGTCCCAGGGTTGGGGGTGAGGGCAATGGCAAAACTGAAATGCATCTACACTAATGCATGCAGTATGGGCAACAAACAGGAGGAGGTGGAAGCCATTGTGTAGCAGGCAAACTATGACCTAGTCACCATCATTGATGCCCATCTAAAAGAAAGGTCGTAAGGAGAACAGAGGGAACTACAGCCCTGTCAGCCTGACCTGGGTGCCAGGAAAGGTGATGGAACAGGTCACCTTGAATTCAATCACACAGCATATGTGGGACAGCTGGGGGATCAGACCCAGTCAGCACAGGTTCCTGAAAGGCAAGTCCTGCCTTACCAACTTCATCTCCTTCTATGACTAGGTGACCCTCCTGGTGGTTGAGGGAAAGGCTATTGACGTAGTCTACCTAGACTTCAGCAAGGCCTTTGACATGGTCTCCCATAGTTTTTTTTCCTGGAGAAGCTGGCAGCCCATAGCTTGGACAGGTACACTCTTTGCTGGGTTAAAAACTGTCTGGATGGACTGGCCCAGAGAGTAGTGGTGAATGGATTGAAATCCATCTGGCAAATGGTCACCAGTGGTATTTCCCAGGGGTCAGTGTTGGTGTCCATCCTCTTTAATATCTTGACTGATGATTTGGATAAGGGAATTGAGTGCACCCTCAGTAAGTTTGCAGATGACACCAAGTTGGGGGAATGTGTTGATCTGCTGGAGGGTAGGTAGGCCCTGCAGTGGGACCTTCAAAAGATGGGTGAATGGGCAGAGGCCAATGGGTTGAGGTTCAGTATGGCTAAGTGCTGGTTTCTGCATTTTGGCCACAACAACCCCAGGCAGTGCTACAGGCTTGGGGGAGAGTGGCTCACAAACTGTGCAGAGGAAAAGGATCTGGGGGTGCTAGTAGATGCTCGCTAGAACATGAGCATGTAGTGTGCCCAGGTGGCCAAGAAGGTCAATGGCATCCTAGCTTGTATCAGGAATAGGGTAGCCAGCAGGTCCAGGGAGATGATTGTTCCCTTGTATCCTGCTCTGGTGAGGCTGCAATTCAACTACTGTGTTCAGTTTTGGACCCTTCAGTACAAGAAGGACATCAAGGCCCTGGAACATGTCCAGAGAAGGGCTACAAAGCTGGTGAAGGACCTGGAACACAAGTCTTATGAGGAGCAGCTGAGGGAACTGGGGCTGTTTAGTCTGGAGAAGAGGAGGAGGCTCAGTGAGGCTTAGTGAGGAGGCTCAGGGGAGACCTTAATGCTCTCTACAACTACCTTAAAGGTAGTTGTAAAGGACTGGGAGTCGGCCTCTTCTCACAGGTGACTAATGATAAGAGTAGAGGGAATGGCCTCAAGTTGTGCCATGGAAGGTTTAGGTTGGAAATTAGGAGACATTTCTTCTCAGAAAGAGTGGTTAGGCATTGGAACATGACGCCCAGGAAGTGGTGCAGTCACCTTCCCTGTTGGTGTATAAGGAAAAGTTGGACTTAGTGCTGAGGGACACAGTTTAGTGGGTGACATTGGTAGCGGGGGGATGGTTGGACCAGATTATCTTGGAGGTCTTTTCCAACCCTAATGATTCTATGATTCTATGATTATGCTTACTGATTTCCCCTCAAAGGAGTTGATTCACAGTCATGTAGTTATCCATATAATACAGCAATATTAGGAGTCTGTTTTCATGACAGAAGATATGAACCAATTTCTTAAGGTACACAAGCTTATACTAATTACAATTACATCTTGTTTATTTATTTCACTTGTCTCTACTGGCACTCCTTTACCTATTGATTAATTTCCGTTATGATATACTGTCATGCAGTGTATACCCAGATATTAATATATATAATGCTTAATACTGAGAAGAAAATTGCAGAGATTTGTTAACTTACAAAAACCAAAAGATGGTATATTTTTGAAATTTCTGAAAAAGTTTAATTGAGGTCACTCTTTAATGGGTCCCTACTAATTGAAATTGCATCACAGATTTTTGGACCAGTGTAAACAAACCTTTTTAATTATTGCAGCTTTAGAAGTAGGTGAAATAAGAATTTTAATTTGTTGTGCACATACAGTAGTAGTTCCATGCTACTACTTGACTAGCTGAAGAGACTCCCCAACTCCAGGTTCTTGCACGTGCTTCAGTTTAGATTATTCTGTGTGTAAAATAGCTCATGTTTAATTCCCCATGAAATAAAATTTTAATATTATGGTTGGCTGTGATTAGATTACAGGGAGAAATAGGGAGTAAAAGGAAAGAAATTAAATTTATTTTCTTAGATGTTGCAATACATTACACCTTCTATCTGTTTTGCATGATCTAGAGGAAAATAATTTCATGTCAGTCAGCCAGTTCAGGACTCCAAAAAAGCCTTCACATGAAACAATTAAGGAAAATTAACTTATGTGTATAAGAATCAAATAGCTCAGAATATATAATTTTCTTCACTATGTCCGATAACAGACCCCTAAAAATTACAGTGCCTGTTTGGAAAGGGGACTGGACAAAATGCTCTGTCACAAAGTCAATCTATTCTGTGTAGCTATTGCAGAAAACTGATATTGTACTGATGCTGAGCTTCACAAATTATAGATGTAACCAGAATCATGTTTCAGGTTACCAAGGATGTGTTGGTAACAAAAAATAAAGATTATGGGCAGGGATGAAAAAGTTTGGACTTAAACTCTGGAGAAATGCATGTCATTAACAGCACTTGCAGCAGTCTCTGTATTATATTCATTCAGTGGAATAAGTGTAATATGAGGGCTGGAAATCGCAGACTAAACTGTAAAACAATTGATTTTGGAGAACTGTAGGAACAATTACATTTTTAGTCTGTAATCATTGTAGTTCAGGTGAAAAATAGACTTGTAAAACTGAAGACAACATCAAGAAAAAAATCAAGCTGTGTATCCTGTTTTTCCTTGAGTGCCTTTATATGTCTTTATATCTTTTTTTTTTTTTTTTTTTTTTTCTTGTAAGCTTTTGTTTCTAATACTTAGCCAAATGTTTGACCTTAAGTTTTATTGAATATTTGTTATTCTTACTTTACCATTAAACCTTGGCAATTGATGAAACAGACAGGCTGTGATGCAGAGATGCTTCTCACTTCAGTTATCTGACTGGATAACTTGAACAACACATTGTGTGCATTTTGGAAGAGGCTTCTGAAAAATGTTAAAGGGTGGCAGGGGCTTGTAGGTGTTTTCCAGCAAGGACAGTTTTTGTGATGGCTAGCATCAGCTAGTGCTATAGTTCCCTCTTCCTGTTGCAGAGCCATGACACCACAAGAAGACAACAAAAAGTATCATGACTTCCAATTACCTTTTGCTCTTCATCTATTTTAATGTCTTGTTTATACCATTACTATGTATAATGCAATGCTTTTGTGTTTGACAGTTTAAACTGATACTTTTATTAGCCTTTTTAGCCAGTAATGTCCTTGGTCTTTCCAGAAATGTAATGTTTTAAGGCCTTGATACTGTGTATGAGATGACCTTACTTATATGTGTGTGTGCATAACTCTGTGCTAGATTCTAGGATGTAACTGAAGGTTGATCTTACATTGAGTTCATCTTACAGTTAGAACAAATATGCGTATTAGCACTCACTTAAGAGGAGTGTACATTTCTATGTCAGCAGGTGAAACAGAAGCTTGTATCTAAGAGACTTTTAGTTCCTTAGGAAATCTGGACTAAAAATTGTTACTTAATACATGAGGTCTTACGAAGAAAGATGAGTGTTGCATACAAAGTGGGGTGGTAAGAACTTTGAAACACTCAGCTAATTCTCTTAATAGCAATATGTTGTCCTAATGTAGTGTTATTAAACTTTCTAATACAGCCTCTATTACTTGGAGTACATTTATTTAGATTCACATAATTGTCTTACAAAGGGACGAAAAAATGTTTAAGAATATCTTGCTGACTTTATAGATGCATTGATATGTTTTATGGCTCACATATAGATTTGTTCCATGCAGCAAGCTAGGTCAGGGCAAGAATAAGTATTATATAAATATGGAATATATTATGTGGAAATAAAGAACCAAGACTGAATTCTGCACCATTATCTTTATAACATTTTTATGACATAACATCAGCCGCATTTTAATAGTTAACTTTATTCAGAAACTATTTAGCTTATGTGGTCATAGCTATTGGACTATATAATCTGGAATTAGCAGTGGACAAATCAGATGTAGATAAAAAGGGAGATAATAACCCACTATAGCATCTCTTGGGAAATATAAAAGTAAAATAAATGTAGCTTGACACAGCTCAGTAAGTAGAAAGCACTTTATGGTCATGTAGTTCTTAAAGATCATGATTAAAGGCCTGGGTGCTACTGAAAATAATTTGAAGGGAGAAGTGTAATATCAGTGTACTATAATCCCAGTTTGCCTTTGCTTTAAAATAAAACAAAACAAAACAAAAAAATTGACTGCCTGGTGCTGAGACTGGGGCTACTCATTGCAAATGTACACTCGAACAAGCCATGTAGTAGAAGCAGTAATGAACCCTGGTCTGTGTCTTAATTCTCCTCTCTTTAGCTATAATCCAAAATGCACAGATAGATGACTGTTGACCTCATGCTGCTGCTTTCCTTTCCATGGGAAAGACAGTTTGGGTGTATCTCAACCCCCAACTTTCATAAAGTAAAAGAAATAAAGGGAGATTACTTTTCAATAATTTTAGACAACTAGTGTTTTGTGTGCATCTCAGCTGGTCATCCTTAGCTCCTTTTTTAGTCAGTTACAATGTCACCTTTAGCATGAGATAAATCATGCCCTAGAAGTTCCCCTTTCTCTCCACTGCCACTCTACACTCTTTTGTAGTTAAAATCAGATGCAGATGTCTGTATTTTGTCATCCTCAATCTCTCTCAAGAGCTGTGTCACACTGTCAAGTGCAGAATCCAAACTGTTTTGGAGGAGACATATTTCATACATTTTCCTAAGAGGCTCCTCTAATGTGCCTATATTTCTTGGAACTGAAAGCTACAAGCTGCCATGTCTGTGTCCATAGTGGAGGGCATGGGGCTTGAGACATTTATCCTGTTTCACATGCACATGACCTGTTCCTTAAGGCTTGGAGGTGCCACTGTATCTTCACAGACTACTAGGAAAGAGATTTGGAGCCAAGCTGGGCTCCATTTCCAAACTTGTCCATCTGAGATGTATCATGACACAGAGAATGATGGTGTCAGAGAAAGCAGGCTTGTCCAAAGCTTTTGTAGGGTGCATTACACCCAGAATGACTGACTGCACTAAAGAAGGACGTTGTACCTGCTTGAAACATGTCTGTGAGAGTCAGATAGATTCCTATATCAGGATTTAGGTTTCCTATGGCTCTGTCATGGAGAGGGCAGAATCAGATAAGCCCATTTTTCTCACTTTCACTCCTTGCCAGACTTACAAATGAGAAGAAAGAATAAACTGAAATACCAGAACATCTTCAAAGTGTAATACAATAACTAATGAAAATATACTATATGAGGTAATCCATTATCAAGGCATTGTTAATAGAGATTTTTTTTATAGTTGTATTTTTTTGTGAAGTACCTTGTACAATCTTGCCCACAAGTGACATTTTAAAAGACTGACGGACAGAAACATTCTGTCAAAATTGTTCTTTTTAGAAAGATTGAATAAAGCTTAGTTGATAATTTGGGAATTCAGACTTGCAGAATCAAAATCAACATTCATTGCTTAGTAGCAAAGGAAACTATAGTCTCAGCTATTTTACTGCATTTTACTGTAAACAGCTTAAGGGGGATATAGGCTGCTAATCATAATTCTTTTCCTGCTGTATCTCATAATGTGGAAGTTTATAAGCATTTCTTTTAAAAGTGCTTTAAAATGATCCCACCCTTACGAGAGACCTGTTTTGTAGATCTGCCTTTAGAGGATTACAACTCTTGAAATTTCCTAGAAGGCTCTAAAACATTGTCAAACTGATAAGCTATGAAGGGTCTATAATGTTCAGACTATCTAGATGTTTGTGTGTTTCTTTGTGGTTGCACTTTCACGGTTTGCCAAATCAGAGAGATACTGTGTGAAATGAGTAAAAATAAAAGGAAGCTGGTGTTCAAAGTGTACTTGTTGCTGATGTTGAAGACCTGTTCAACTACTTCTACAGGCCTTGCAGAAGTCTGCACATAAGTCCTACTACAACACCTGTGGGGATTTATTCAATGAATTAATTTTAAGGTGCTTGTTTAAGTTTGTATACACATAAGATATCCTAATGATTATTAAAATAACAGGTCTACAGGAGTTTGTCATTCTTGTCTGTTCTTTGTTCTTTGACTAGATAGAGGTTTTCTAAGTAAACAATTTAAGTCAGAGATCTTAAAAGTGAGGCAATGTTTGTGCTCGAAGACTATAGACTAATGTAAAAGTGTAAAATGTTGGAACGAAGCTCTACTTCTCAACTCCATATTATATAATGGTTTGAGTGCACAGTAACAGATGGAGATGTATGCTGTAGTACCAAGGAAAGATCTTCCTTCACTTAAATGTGAGCAGACATGATGAACAAGTGCAAATAAACCTCATTCAAAATGTGTTTTGGAATCCATAGAAAGACCAACATATTTTGCAGGAAGGTTTATTGCCATACAGTTCATTCTACGGGGTCTATTTAGAAGGTAGTTTTGGGCTCCATTAGAAACTCAACATTCTCCTATAAAAAGTGTCCTCAGTAGGAAATATATTTCCCTGTTGGTAGGGTTCTCTAGTAAACAACTTATGGAAGTGATATACATCAATAGACTTTGTTATAGTGATACCCATACATGAAATGTAATTTACTACCCTTTCTAAAACTCATAATCAGACCCATCGGGTAAGTGAAGCTCTAAAATTCCTAAAGAAATAAACAAGAAAGAACTTTAAAACCACCTGCAGGTGGTAAATGCAATCAGATGCTCTGTGAGGATTCATCACATAATTCCCCCAAGGAAACAGATGAAATCATTACACTGAGCGGCTGTATCCTTGGAAAGTACTGATCGTAATTGAACTATTCCAAACACTCTGCCACTAAAAATGCATCCTTCAGATGTCAAATTCTGCTCTGCCAAGGAGCATACGTGATTCACTGGCACAAGTCACAACGCAGTTTTGATGTGGTTCAATGAGACATTCAGCCAAACTATGTTTCAGTGAATAGTATGTAAGGATTTATTTATTTATTTATTTTGTTGCTATAACTAGGTTATACTACTCAGAACATTCAGAAATATAATATACCCTGTTACAGGAAATTTTCACCTTTCTACCACTAGTGAAAAGAAAAGAAACTGTAAAACATCTGGAACCTCATAATTTTTTTAGAGTAATGGGGGAGAATGTTTTCTGAAGGGAGAAGAGTCCCCAGCTTGAGCCTTGTGACTCTTTCATATGCACAAACCAAAGTGTTTGCTTGGTTTTCAGTAAGAGGATGTTTTGATAAGGCAGGATGGCTAGCAAAAGGAAGGGTCTATGACCACAGCAGTCACTTCAACTACACTATGGGAAGGGGAATGTCTTACTGTGGATGACAATAAACAATTTTTTGGTGTGCTCGCTTGGTTAAGAGATGCTGCTTGTTAGCATTATTGGTTAATCTCAGCCCAGCTCCCTAGCATTTTACTTGACTGGGAACACCCTATCCTCGCGTTTGTCCCAGAACAACATGGTGCACCAGCTGTTCTGCTGTTCTGTGGCTGTGGATGCTGAGGCTGCCATCAGCTCTTGAGCAGTCTGTTTCCATGAACTGGAATGATGATATTTTCCCAAAGCAAGCGTGTTCTCATTGTTGAAGCTGAATTGCTGAAGAGTATAAGTAAACCTAATACAGTTTTGGAAGGCGAAGCTTCTTCTAGTTTCTTTTCTTTCCTTGTAAAATATATACTCCAGCCCTCCATTGGGTCTCTCAGCTCTACGACTGCAGTTATTTCATTTGCACCTTGAATTTTTCCTCTGGAAATAATTCTGTCCTAACAAATCATCCTCAGGCCCATAATTGTTCCGAACATGTGTCTTTGTGCAGTTTTGCTTTGCAGACCCAAAGTATAAAGACTTATTATTGTATTCTATATGTCTGTAATTAGAAGTTTCTTTATGGTTATACAGTTTAGAAGGCAAGATGGCACTGGTGGTGAGGGGATAGTGCATTTTAAAGATATAGAATGGCAAAATTGACCTTGTGAGCGGTCACAAGGTGAAAACAACTCCATAGAAAGAGCTGGAAAAAGAGCTTAAATACAGCTGTCTTTCATTTGACTCAAGTTTTCAATTAGACAAGTTTTCAGGAGTGAGTTTTAATTGATAGTGAAACTTTCATTTTTAGTGAAATTAGGTTAGCTTTTCTTTTATCCAAAATGGCAGAAGTCTAAGGTAGGGGCTCGGGAAAGGAAAAAAAAATAAAAATAAAACATCAAAGATGACAATAAAGACAGAAGTGTAATTTTAGCAATATAAAAGAGATTGAGTATAGCATCTACTAGTGTTAATTCTGCCTAATCAGAAAATGGCAAAGTCTGCATGAGGAAAAAAGAGTGGAGTCTGAGTCTGATGAGTGACCTCACTGGAAAAAGGGAAGGGAAGGGGGGGTGAGTATATTGTCTGAGAGCAGATCCCTAATCTTCAGCAGAAAATAACTAAAATAAGCTCCTCCATACTAGTTCAGACCAAAAATAGGAGAAATAGAAGTGCCACAGGTGAAATGTGCATCAGTACAGAATTGTTTCTGCTGCCCTCACATTTGCTTCTACTAAAGTTAGGAGCTGTCACAGGCCATGCAGCACCCTCATGTGTTTATTCCTTTCTTAGAAGCTGCAGCATTCACAGTGCGTATTTACAGAATTTGCAGGTTTTACCAATTCCATCTACGCCTTTACATTGTCTAATTAGAATCGTAATTTATTATTTTTTAATGAACAATGAACATCGCTGGTGTGCAACAACAGTTGTGAAAGAAACATCTAATGCAGAAGATAGAAAGCTCTATCTGTTTAAATTCTTAGAAGACTATTAAGAGTGAGGGAGTTCTGATGCTGAAAACACAAGTCTGGTGCCTGGTAGTCTCACACTGTTTGCTTTTCTATTATAAACTTCCTTTGTGACCTTTACAATGACACTTCCTTTTTGTGTCTATTCAGTAAATGTAAAATGTGAAAAATGCACCGCCCTGCTTCTAGAGGAAAAAAATAAAATTCATATGCATCCCTGGTATTATGGTTATATGAACTATATAAATACCCAAAGTGAAATGGCAAAACAAATAAACAGATAAATAAATAAGTAAGGAGCAGAATTGCAACATTCCTTACTTTTAATCTATTTGTTGTTTTTGTTTTTCTGCCTAGTGATACCCATGGTAATTTCCCAGTTATTAGCAGGTGTGATGTACTGTTCTGAGCCTTGCACACATCACTACATATTTTCAGTCTTACCACTGAATTTATTTCTGTGAGGTTAACACAAACTGCAATACATGAAGCCTGTTTTGAAAGATCAAATGTGAACAGCTATTTTCCTGCACTTTTTTTACATGCATTCAGAACTTGATTTCACTCTGTTGTTTCAGATGCACTATACCAAGCGTTATATATTTATATTCTGTATTTAGGGAGCCCTTGAAATGTATGTGGCAGTTTAGAGGGGGGGCGGGGGTGGGAGGGGGTGATGTCAATTGTGTGTTGAGCGCTCCATCCAGTGGCAAAGTACGGCTTTAGCAGTGGAGGCCTGTAAGCAGAAAGCATCAGATCGGTTTTACTGAGAAAACTCAACGCTGAGGAATAGCTGTATAACACAGCAGGCGGCTCGGGGTCACCGCGCACATCCCAGATCAGAACCAACTTAAAAGCAATGAATAATCAATTATGAAAGTCTTGTTTACTAAGAAAAAGAGGAGCCACGTGTCAAACTTGACCTGCTTTGCAAACTGATCTGTATATAATTTGAAAAGTATATAAGCATAATTATAATGACTAAGCCTGATGGAAATACTTTATGAAGGCACTTATTTGTTATAAGTACTAAGTACTGACCTGTGCAGACAGTACTTAGTTACTTAATTCTCATCCAAGTATACATCAGGCTTTGCCACCTGAAGAACTGTATTTTAAATGTTCAAGGAACTTGACATAGAACTGAATTCTGAACTTAAAATAATTGCAAAGCAAATTCTGCTTTTTAAATTAATCCTGTGGAAAATCAAATGAAGAATGATTGAGTGGCCTCTTCATATGGAATCTTCATTTCTACAGTGTTTGTTGGATTAAATGTTGACACCTGTTGTTCCAGCAAATCACATGTGGTAAATTATATCAATATTACTGCTGTTATTGCTGTATTGTCAGCCATATGCTATTGCCTGTCTTTTCCATGCCCTTCCCATTCACGGTCCTCTGACTACTTTTGCTGTGGTAATCATGTAAAGACTTACTACTTCCACCTTTCATCTCGGTGGGAACCTAATGTTTGAGATTCAAACATGGCTTTGAAAATCTCAGCCTAACACTTTACAAAGATTAAATTCTCAAATGATACAACATCTAGTAAGCATTGCAGGTTGATTGGTGAGGAGAAACACCTTTCTCTGATTCCAGCAAACAGGTTCTGGGGTGTCCTCTTCCAGACTTACTTCATCTTAAAATTTGTTTTCTAGAATGAATAACTTCCAAACAGAGTTAGTGAACAACTTTGCTTTTCTCATTCTTTTACATAAAACTAGTTTTCACTATACATGTTGGCTACTACACAGTGATGTTTAACCTAAAAAGTTCAGAGGTTTGGTACAAGGGTGCGTAGGTAGAAATGAACAGCTGGAACAGAGGTATTTGAGGAAGACAGGAACATGTGCTGCATGATAAAACAGTACTGTTAGAGCACCCACTCAACAGAAAGCTGGTTCATTGTCAAGTGTGTGCCGTCAAAGGGCTGAGTTTATCAAACAGCAAAGTGCATTCCTGAGGTGTCACTGGGGCTATGTTTAATTATGTTGTGTTGAGAGGACTACGAGTCTGGTAACCAGGGTCTGAGACTTGAGCTGGTCCTGTGCTTGAACCTGTTTTTAGCATTGATAGTCCTCCAGATGAATTAACACTCAAAAGACACCTGATTTAGGGGAGCATATAATTAAGTTTCACCTCAATTATAATTCCTTTCATGGAAGACAAAATTGAAGGCTGTAACTTATAAAACAATGGTATGAAAATGCTCCTTACTAACTTTTGTCAAAAATGTGTTTGAACAGAATTGAGAAACTGACATACAGTCAAATGAGACCAAGAGGGAAGGAAGCTCCTGGCTGTTTTTTCTCTTACTTATTTTATTCTGACTAGCATTGTGAAAGCTTGCAATTTACCCCAAAACCATTCTGGTATTTTATTCCTATGTAAGTGTTCTGTTACACTTTCACTGTGTCAAGCATTCTAACAGAAACTTGGACCCCAAAGACCTCAATGAAGAAGTTTTATTTAGTTGTAAGAAGTGGTTCAGACACACATGATGCAAGCAGAAATGCTTCTTTTTAGTGAGTGGTAGCCAGCAGGGTAGTGAAGGAAGAAATGAAGGAGCCTTTAAGAAGAATGAAAATACTATTTTGATCTTATCAAAGGGAAGAAGGGGAAAGATCACATAGCTTGTTTATCCCACAGAAGAAATATCATAAAAACTTGTTTAGCCTCTCTTGCAGCCCCTCCTAAAAACAGTCCTGAACAATTTAACAGTCAGGAAACTTGTAATACTAAAATGACTATCACAATATGATACTAAAATATTAGTATGGAGCTCCAGGGTCATTTGGAATAGATAACTGCCCCTTAACTATGTTTTGCAGTGCTAGCACTATTCAAATGTAGGTAACCAACAAGCCAAATAACATAATCTGTTTGTTTCTCTTGACTCTCAGTGCAGTGAGTTGATGGACCATAAGTAACTCTGAGTGATTGCATCAGGGTCTGGCTCTTAGTTGTCCTCTGTAAGGACCCCTTCTCTGTCAGGGGTGATGGGCACCCAGGACCTGCAATGAAATGCTTATGTCTTCCCACTGTGACTCTACTTGTTCTACATGAATATTACAGAATTAAAACATTACACACACACCAAAATAGGACTGTCATGAGTTATGCTAAAGGGAGCACTACCAAATCCTTCATCTCCCCCTTCCAGACTGCTGTATTAAATGGGACAAATTCAGCAGCTGCTTCACAGGAAAGAGAATTGGACAATAGCTCAGCTCTGCATGTTTTGCTTTTTAAGCTAACACATACAGGCTCTGACAGAGCAATTTCAGAGAGCTGACTGAAAACTCTGAAAGAACACTAGAAAATGTCAGTTCAACAAAATATAAATGGTACATTTGAACAGAAGGTTATTTTTAGAAAATGGTCCCAAAAGTTAATTACCAAACCTACCTAGGGGACTCGGATTTCTTAAAGCTGTTGCTCTAGCTGTTGTTCTAATAGGTACCTTAAATTGTCCAAAAAAAAACACTTGTTTTAATGATTCTGTTCTCGAGAGCTACTTTATTTTACTTTTTTTTTTTTTTAACTTTTGATTTAAAGATGAAAGGATATTTCATCAGAGCTCCCTTTCAAGCAAAACTTTCTATATTTTAACAAGTTCTGCTACCTGTAACATTGCTTCTAATATGTCATTCAAATCTATTAGAGATTTTTATGTGGGAAAGGTAAAGGCCTCTTTTCCTTTCATGGCCAGGGATTTATCATATTAGCATATTCAAAATGCCATGAATGTGTTCTGAATGTCTTGAAATAGTACTGCTACACTTCATATCGAGGGTATTGGCAGCTATAACAATAAGTAGGATGTAAATTCAAGTTGTCTTATAGTCCTGGCAATATGGTTTGTTTGTGAATGAACCTTTTTTTAAAAAAATATATATATATATATATATATTATTATTATTATTTTTATCCAAGGTGAAAACAAATATGCATAATATTCAAAAGCAGTTCATGCCTTAAATCACTTTTGGTGCTTCTCACTGACAGTCTCTGGAGAATCCAGGCTGCTGCTAGTCTGGGTGTTGTGACTATGCTTCCTCTAAAAACTAGCCATCTTTCCTTTATGTGCTGCCTATGGTAAAGGCTGATATAAGTGGTGTTCTCACAAACATAAGAAAGGAAACTTCTGCCAATGTTATGCTCTTTTGCATTCTTTTTAAAAGTTTCAGATTCTTCTACAATATTTTTGAGTATGCCTTAGATATTTATCTGGTGGTATTTTTATTTTACCATGGAAATGTGTGGACTGTACTGTACTTGTCCTTGGTGGGAGAAGTACGGCAGACAATAGAGTGAAAGAAACATGTACCCAGGTTGCACCTCTGAAATGCTATGAAACTCAGATTCAGCATATATTCTGCCTACGCAGGTCTCTTCATGTCCTTGAGTGTGTGCACAAATCTTTCACAATTATATCACCAAGCCTCTGAAATGTGTAAATATCTAATGAAAAATAGTTTTTAAAAGATGCACAAGCCAAAAAGTCTAAGAAACCCACTTTGAGACAACACATCGAACCTGTTGGAAATAGGCTACTCAAGAGCACTTTTAACACATATTCAGCTCCGAGGGGGAAAAAAAGGAAAAAAGAAAAAAGAAAAAACTACATAAAAAAATGTAAATTACATAAATCTAAACACAATATATTATTTGTAACTGTATAGGCTTTTAATATAGATATAGTGCAGTTAAGCAATAGTAAAATAAAGATCCCCAATAAGTAAGAGGAGGCATTAATCTTATGGGGTGAGAAAGCCCATATAATTGAATGGGCTACTGATAACCATAGTCATGGTTGTACCTTCCTGGTGTCTGCTCTCTTCCTATCAAGCATAGTTGTACTTTTTATTTCACCACTTCAGTTGGCATCACGAATGATGATGCAATGGGACAAATGGGTCGTCAGGTGAGGAGCTGTGATGGCATACTGGCTTAGGAGGCAATGGTGTTTTTTTGTTTTGTTTTGTCTGTTTGTTTTTCAGTAGCAAACTCAGAAGTCCCTCTGCCTTCTTATCTGCCCCACCCCTGTGGTTGTGCAAATGAATGTTTGTTGAAGACTTGCTGCAAATTCAGTAGAGTCATTCAGGTTAGACAACAGGAAAATGAAAATGAAAGCACCGTCAACAAATGGTTAGATCATTTTACTCAAGCTGCCATCATGCAAGTCAGTGTGCAGGTCCAGTGATGGGAACATGTGTCTGGAGACATAATCTTCTCAGAGCTGTTTTGTCACCAAGACAACATTTATCATTACAATGTTCTAATTCATGTGAGGATTAACTGTGCTGATTACACAACTTATTTGTATTGCAGTGCTGCAGGTGTTGTACAAAAGGAAAACAGAAAGTAACTGATCTTACTGGAGGGTCAGAAGCAAGTTCTGGGTTGCCACTACCGCATCTGACTATATATCCAGGAAGGCAGTCTGACTGTCACATAACTTTTTTCATGTAAAATTGGTTTATATTAATATGAAGCAGTTAAGCAAGCCACTTTTAATTACACATCCCAGAGTACTAGTAAATAAATCCACCTGTTCCCAGTTTCCCATACCAAAATCTTCACCTAAGTCAATAGTCCCCGTGTTCTCACTTTACACTCCTGGGGAGAGGATAAAAACATGACATTTAACAAAGCTAGGCTGAATTCTGCAGGTATGAAAATAAGATAAACTTCGTTCGTGAAGAGAGCTTGTTTTCTAAAAACAACAAACTTCATTTACTGCTTAGCCTTGGAGAAAGAACTCAGACAAAAAAATATTAAAAAAAAAAAAAAAAAATGAAGACAAGGTGGTAGCTTATGTTCTTATGTTCCATTGAAAATGCCGTAATGAAGCAGAATGGTTTACATCTCTGGTGAAAGATGTTGAAATGGTTTACATCTCTGGTGAAAGATGTTGAAATGAGAAAGATGTTTGTAAGAGATGAAGTAGGAGTAACTTAAACCAGACATAAAGGAAAATGCAGTCCTTCAGAGGATTGTCCATTACTGGTTAAACTGTAGCCATTATTGGGAATTTTGAACAAATGATGTTTAGACTAAGATGTTTAGAGTAAATCGATATACCTTTACATTGAAAGTGAATATTTCTGTATTTCTCATCTTACAAGACAGAAGGGAGCAAGTAAAGGGAAAAAATAATACTTACTAATTTCTGTCCAACAGAACATAGGTAATATTTGTATTCTTTATTATTATTATTATTATTATTATAATCAATCCTACAGCATCAAGAGATACTGAGATTAGTGCCTGTTTTAGGAATTAGTATATATAGACTATCCTGAAGTCCTGTTGACCTGTCTAGTGACAGGTTAGCAACCTAGTTATTAGTTATTCACCGTAAGGTTATAGTCACACCTTGCTGTACTGAGGGTATAAGGTCAAACTACAGGTCTCAGATTGAGACTAACCTGAGATTTAATGTTTGGTTTTGAGTCCAATAAGCAGAGACTTGAAATGAAGGTGTTGTTCTCACTCACATATATGGATAAGGTTTTTGAGTAAAATCAGATACCTGAACACACCTGTTTTGAGATAATGTTGGAAAAAATTGTTTAATAAATTTAGTCAATGAAAACAAAATTAGAAACCACTGAATTATCGTTGCTTACCTTGTTCCCTGACTTCTTTCCTTCTCCTGGAAAAGATAAGTTACTTGTCATGGAGCTAAGTAATTGGGTTTACCACTCACCTCACTAGCTTACTTGTGTACATCTAGGAGGAGGCTGTAGGCCTGCAAAGGGTGAGTACAGATACAACATTAAGGTAGCTAACCCGTGTAGAAAAGAAAGTCGTGCTTCCTGGAAAGGAACAGGCACATTCCAGCATGTGTCCAGTCCAGACAGTCAAAGGACTAAACACCAGCAACATGTCATGTGGTGCCTCAGCATACTAATATAAGCAAAGCCTCTAGAAACCTCAAGTGAACTTATCATTTTGGTGAGTGTATCTCCAAATTCCTTCACAGTCTTCATACAGATAAAATTACATTCAGCTCTGAGATCAATGTGTGACAGATAAATTCTTCAAGAGAATACTTGCATCTTTAGCATTTCTAGTGACAGCTTTCAATGCCTTAGCTAGAGAGGACTGGTACTTCTAAATGCTGGTAAAGCTATTGCTTATTTCCCTTCAGCTGAACAAAATGCATGATCAGATGCACTTTGACATGACCAAAATGATCCTAGCATCTGAAGACTATATTTAAAGAGGTGTTATACTGGGAGCCTTCTAACTTTTACTGGATTAAGAATGCTTTTTACTTTTGACAATGTAAAAAATCACAGAAGAGAGAAACTGTTTTTATTGGTGGTACTTAACAGAACTAAATTAATTTTGGCTTACAAGTACCATATATATTATATACATAATATCACAAAAATATAATTTTTATGAGTCATTGGAAATCATTTGGATCTCAATTTTCTCCTTTTTACAGGAGCAGTTTATTTTAACTCATCATCAACTTTTACATTAAAAGAAATACACACACACAAATTAGCAAAGAAAAAAAATATCTCAAATTTCACAAACAGTTCTGTCAAGAACAGCTGGCATTATTTGGCAACAACAACAACAATAGTAAAAACGTTCCATTCATCTTCATTGATGAATTATTTGCCCTTCAGCTGCCAAAGTTTTCCGCGTGTGTTAGTTCAGCTGTTGTCAAATATTCTTTACTGCTGTGTAAATATGCACAACTGAGCAAATAAAGGTAATCTGATTGTACGGTGTAGCTGTCCCATAAAGGTTAAAAGAATAAAAAATGTGAGAATTCAGAAGTTTTTATATAAATTTTGAGAAGGCAAAGATTGCAGGTTATATCTAATCTTTTCTGCTTTTCCAGTCTTCTGTTTCCAGTTAGTCAGTGGCTATGATATGAAGACAAAAGAGCTCTTTTTGGAGCTATTATATGCTAATAAGGTCAGAAGGCTCCTCTAAGGTATATCAGTATGCTGCAGGCTTAAACAGTAGTTCAGTTTATAGACCCAGTGTTGCAGCAGCTAGAACTGTCAACATTTTTAGTTGGTAAAATCAGGAGATGTTTCTTTTGTTTTTGTTTCTTTGTTACATTTTTTTTTTTCCCGTCCTTTCTGACACAAGAATCTCACAAATTCTTTAGTGTTGCACACAAAATTTTGTGTTTTGGCAGCCATTTTTTATGTTCTTTCTTTTGTAAATCCTTATCAAATGAGATCAGGGTCTCCTTTTGATTTTGAGTGCTGTTCTTGGCATGATGATGAACAGAAAGGAATCCAGAGATGCATGCTCCCTGGGGAAGGTTGCTTACAACATGCTCCCAGGCATCTCACTGAGTCCCAGAGGACCTTCTCAATTACCATCAAAAGCTGGAATACTTCTCTCCCTCTTCTTCTCCTGAACATTGTAAAATTATCATTCCTCCTGCCCCATGCAGCTTCTATAGGAATTGGTTATGTGACTTTTGAATACTCTGGAGAATGTGCTGAGGAACCAGAATACTTTCAGGCATCTCAGTGCCTGTTTTAATGATGTTTTGGACAGTGGGTATCTTGTTGCTATCCAGTTACACTGAAATTTCTCTTATGTCAAACCAGACTAATGTTAAATACAAACAGCATAATTTACTCACAACATCCAAAACAGACAGTAGAGTTCTATACCTATAAAACTTATAAAAAGTGAAAATGTGTTATCTAATTCCATTGAGAATTAAGTTAACTGGAAATGCCCCTCTCCGTTTTAAGGTAATTTACATGTTAGCCACACAAGGTACTGTATTTTTGCATATAGCTTACACCCTTTTGGCACCTTCTTTAGAACATCTCTCCATGGTGGAGCTTTTATAGATGGATCTAATCTTTCTCCTCAAAATGCATTTATTTTTGTCATGGTGGAGATATCATCATAAGAAGTCATCATACTTCTTAATTTAAAAATAAATAAATAAATAAAACAGATGTTGTTTTGCTTTGATAATATCTATATTTCCCTATTATACTATCTTGTGTTTCTCCTGCATTTCACTCCCTGTTACAGTGAGAGACAAAAACCACCTCTCCTCCTCCCTCTTTGGTCAGCATTTTTCAGTGTGAAGAGTCTCAAGATTCAGTATTCAGAGTGAAACCCTGAATCATGTAGTTCACAAAAAGTGGCAGAAACATATAAATGAGAGAACTCATTACTGGCTTTTGACTGAGATGAGACATGGTAGCAATTATCCTGTTCAAGGAGTTTCAGACTGAGGAAAGCTGGCTAGTCCTTTTCCTTCAAGCCCACTGGAAGTATCTCTTCAAACATTTATGTAGATAGATTTTCAGTGACTAATTGGACACACAGTTATACTGAGACCATAATAATTATGACAGTCCATAAAGCTTCACACTCAAAATAGTACATTTTGGGGATTCAGTAAGCCAAATAACCAAGTAACAGTTTCTGAGGTAGACTGAGGTAAAAGTGAGCTAATTAGAATGAAAATGGTCTTGCAATATCCTCCTTTATTTTAAAGGAATAGGCCCAATGATTAAACAGTGTAAGCTTCTGCTTTGAAAACAGTTGTGTCAATAGTCTTTACATTTTGGGATGCGTGGTGAATACCCACTCCATGCTGAAAACTAATATAAATCACACTGAATACATACACAGAGGTGGCAGAGGAGGAATCAGGGAAACTGAGGAATGAAAGGGGAGGATGTGTTTCCCTAGGTGTGTTAGGATCAATGTGATTCTACTGTGGATGAAGTCACAGTGTGCTGTGTGACACAAAGCTACAGAGTACACAGCATTGTCAGCAAGGCCCAATGTTCATGTCTCAGTTCAAATTACACTATGGTGGGTGTTTTGTTTTGGCAGGTGTGGAGAGGTGGACAGCTCTACAATTATATTCCTAATTTCTATTCAATTTATTTTTATTTATTTATTTACTAGTGAAAGAGAACTTATCCTCTCTGTGCTGCAGCTGTTACAAGAGAGCTTGCAGTTGTCAGGCAATCTCCATTTCTACCCTCCTAGTTCCTGGGCAATAGCTTACCCAGGAAAAGGATTAGCACTTAGTCATTGAATAGCACTTGTCAGTATGGTTTAGTGAACACAAGAGAAACAACACAGCTTTTTCAAAATGTTTGCAACCTCTGTTTACCTCTCTAGCAATACTGATGATACCTGTTTGTTGCCTTTATTTCCTACTGGCCAGCTCCAGAGTTGTTTGACAGATTTTTTTTTTATTATTATTATTATTTTTTTCCTCAACTCTTTTATCAATAAAATACTTCTTGTGAAGAGCAATAGACTGGCAGAACCACCTATTAGGAAGAAATATGCACATATTTATGTTCTGTGTGTAGATAAACTTGCACGGTTATTAAGGGCTCCTGGTCCGCCAACCACAAGCTCTTAACATCCAAAGGACATCAGAGAAGAGGCAAGCATTTTGTCACTCCTATTAGTGGGGAATGGGAATTCATAAGACAGAGAGCTGCACAGACTGATTCTTGGAGAGAAAAGCTTCAAGAGTGTGGGCTATAAGTACAGCTGGCAGTGGAGATACTGATAAGGAGAATAAGGAAATAAAATGAGATGGCCAGTATTCAGATATTAGTGCCTTGATGGGTTACATTTAAAAAGATTTATTTCAGTCAGACACATTCTGATTAATAATCCACACGGTGTAACTTGGTGTTATAGTTTGTTCCCCCAGAGCGCACAAAGAGAGTGCATGTTGCATGCATGTGACCTCCAGCAAGAACAGATAAGCTTTCTTTAGCACTGTTAAGGAAGAAACTCACACTGTCGTGAAGACCAGAACTAGGACTGTGAATCACTTGTGTCTCACTTCAACCTTATATCATTTTGATATATATATATATATATATATATTTTTTTTTTTTTTTTAAGGACTTACTTGCTACTTGTTCCAGGGGTGAATAATACCTCTGAAATGAAAGTGTTGTAAGGAAAAGACTTTCCATTTGAAAGAGAAGGATATTCTTAATAAAGAGGAAAATGTAGGTGTTTTTAATATAGTCTGCTGTGTTAAATCATGTGGAAAGAAAAAAAAACAAAAAACAAACAAAAAAAAAACACCACTGTAAGCCCAATTGTAAATATTATACTCTAGAAAATAAATCTAAATCTAAACTTAAAGTAATATACACTTTAATGCACTATATTCCATGCTATTTTTTGATGCCTATTTGGGGAAGACAACCAAAAAGGAAATCTGATTTACCTTGAAGTTTATGTACTGTCTTCCCAGTGATTACTTCTTCAGGGCATGAAGCACTCATGTTTATTATGCAACCTCAAGCTTCAGCATGCATATCATATCAAGTGTTGCATCTGCTGATTCAGCAGTGTTGAGAGATGCTCTATGGAACACTCTTATGTTGTCAGGCTGAAATTAAAAGGCAACTTTTAAAAATAAACCTTGATGTGATATAACTATAAACTGTGATAAAGATATGAGACAAAAAGAAAGTTGCCACATTCCTGTCATTAAATGCACATAAAATATGCTTAAAAACTTCAGTTACATCTGATTTGTTACCTGATGTCAACAAAGATTTATCATTAACCCTGTTGATTCAACGCAGAAATTTTACTCATATAAACAGATATCCTGTACTCTACAACATGTGTTACAGTCTCTGAGGTACAAATAGATGTTCAGGAGTGAATTTTAAACCGACAAGAAAGATAACTTTTGCATTAGTACTTTTGTATGGTCACAGATGAGCAGGACTGGACAGTGAAAGACAAAATAAGGGAAGAGCTATACTGGAGTCTACCATTCCTAATCCATCACACTCAAAACAGACAGTGAATAGTATCTATGGTAGGAGATTACATATTTGGTACCATCTAAAGAACAATTTAGTGTAGACTCCTCTTCTCAGGGTAAATATAAAATGATACATTAAAAGAATAAAGACTTTTGAACAAAAAGTATAATAAACTTCTTAATAATGTTTTGTCTTTATTCAACTGAAAAAAAAAATTAAAAAAAAAAAAAAGAAAGAAAACAGCGAAACCTTTCTTCCAAGACTGCTTCCATATGTTTCCTAATGCTCTTGAAATTTGTTTTGGATTGCTTTTAAAAACAATAGCAATAAAAGTATTTCAGTCAAAATGACCTTTCCTTTCAACTTGCTTCACACAGTATTAGTTAAAGCTCAGTGTAGGTTTTGGCTTCTTTGAAATCAAATTAGGTTTGATCAACCTAAAACAAATTTATTTTGATCTTTTAAAAGCATAAGAGGGGTTCTCCAGAAAACTTCAAAACTTGAGGCTTTTCTTGATACTGGAGGAAAAACTATGGTGAAAAAAATCCTTTGCATAGTAGGACTTCTATTACTTTCACCCCTCTGCTTTTCATACAAGACGGGTTTCTGGCACTCTTAAAAGGGAAAAGCTTTTTGCCATTTTTTATGTTGTCCTTCGCACTCCCCCTTTCCCTCCAAAACCCCAATTCCCTAAAAATTGCAAACAATCTAAGTATAAGAGCAGACGGTTGCTCAGCTTTGCAGGCTGCAGCACACATTGCTATACTGAAAATGTCAGGAAGCAATGCAAGGTAGAGCAATCAAAGCCAGCTGTTTTTGAAATTCCTGTGCAGGCTTTAAATGAAGAAAATATTCTTGATCATCTCTTGTGCTCTAAATAGAAAAGAGGGGGGTTAGAAAAAAAGGGATACTTTTCAACACAATACACTTTTCCATGGAATGCCTGTCAGGCTGATATGATGAAACATTCCCTCCCCACCCTTCCTTGCTGCTGCAGGGAGGGGATCACAATTTTCATTTACTTTCCTTGGTAATCTGATAAAAAGATAGTTTTTGAAATGAGTTTCGCTGGAGATATTCTAGGGAATTTAAGATTAATATGTTTCAAGGACTGGCCATCTATTGTATGTTGAGAGCACCATCCAGTGGTAAAGAACATACACAGACATGTTTGCAAAAGTGCAAAAATAGAAATGCAAAAGAAAGAAACATTTCTTAAAACAAACAAACAAAACAAAACAAAAAATAATAAAATAATAAAAAAAAATAATAATAAAAGGTTGAATATAACAATAAAGCTGTATGAATAGATTTACTACTTTACTCAACATATGTTTGTTTGGTATCCAGTCTATTTTCAAGCTATGAAGCCATAGAGAAAGGAGGACAGAAACAACTTTGCCTTGTAAAATCCTTTATAAGCAGATGTGTATGTTGCCTTGCTTGAAGAGTTCTGTACATGCATGTACACATAATCTGGGCTGCATGATAACATTAATGTTCTGGTAATTTAATCCATTGAGTATAGGTTGGTGTATATGTTGCAAAATGTATGCTTTTATTTTTAAGAAAAATTATCCCTATTGTGCTTGCAGAAAAAGTATAACCTATAGCTTATTTTAAAGAAAAAATAAGCAAAAAGTTTATTCTAACCAGAAAGGCAGTGCAAGTAGAGTGTGAAGAGAAGGATTTAATCAAGAGCTGAGGATTATGTACCCAGCATGTATCAATTAAGAAACAAGTACATCAGCTTCAGCTTACACTCATTTTCATTATTGATTTTTATTTTTTTTTTTTGACATCCTGTAATGTCCTATCAAACAAAGGTGTCATTATGAAAGGGATAGAAACCAAAGAAAGATATTTCAGATGTCATTTCACAAATAATTAAGCAAAGGCAATGAAGGAAAATGCATTTTAATATATTGGAAATTACTTAGAGTTTGGAAGCTTATATCAATGTGTAGGCACATTATGTACAAACAAAGTTTGAAGCATAAGATGGGGAAAACATAAGTGTTTGATCAGCATTAAAAATCACTTGACCTAAGGACAAATTGTGCACTGTTTTGAAATGGCTAAGAGAGCATTTGGTGGCCAAATGTTAAAAACATCCTTGGGCAGATTTCACTTGGCATCTCAGTGTTAGATAGACTTAATGTTTATTGGAGCTTTGGATGTCCAAATTGAAATCTGAGAAGAAGCATGATGAAGGAAGGAGGCCTCCCCCTGAATCAAGCATGAGACTCTCCTCTGCCTTAAATGGCTTCCTGCAGGCAGTTCTCAGCAGTTTGTTCTTAACTGAAGCAACTACCCTCCATGAGTGCAGCCCAGTCTCATCCATGTCACAGTCTGAGAGGCCATGGTGCACTCAAGCATCCTCCAAAATCAGCTGTCACAAAGAATCTCTGAATTTCAACAGTGAAACTGATTCCTTTTTCATCCTGGCCTAGGTATGAAGCTCAGAGGCCCTCACATTCATTTTTTTCTCATTAAGGTACATTAAGAGAGTGGAAAACATGAAAGAGCTAGAAAATCTGGTGCCTGGAAGTACTGGTTCAGTGTTGCTGAAAAATAAGTTTTGTGTTTGTTAATAATTCTTTGGATGTTCCCTTTCACAGGAGATTCACACTTTCTATAGTTTGTTCTAAAACAAATAAAAAATGAATGCTTTGTAACAAATTGGCAGTTGAATGCATAGCTTTCTCCTCACAATTAATTAGGAGGAAGGAAACAGCATATCATTACCCTAGATAGTGTATTCTAGCCATCTGTCTCTATGATATAGTAAGTATGCAGGATCTTAATATATACAGCTCTACCTCTTCTGACTCAAAATGTTAATCAAAATTCAGGTCTTGTGCAGTTTCCATTATTCAAACAATTTGTTGAAGATCCTCTTATCCATTGCAGGAAAGATATATACATGTCTTAACCACTATACAGGTCATAACCACTTTTCTCCACCTCACTGTAGAAATTAGAAAGGAGGAAGAAGCAGCAATACCAGAAGTTTGTCTTTTCCCCAGAAGAAGCTAATCACCACTATAGCAAAAGTATTCTTTTACATTTATCTTTCTTAGATTAATGGTGCTTTTTCTGGAGCTTCATGACTGTACTATGTCTTTCATAGTGCTATTTCTGGTTCTGTCCCTTCAGGGTGATGCTTATCTGCAATGAATTAGAAGTACTGCTCTCACATTTTTTAACAGTATATTAAGATTATGCTTCCTTTCCTTTCCTTTCCTTTCCTTTCCTTTCCTTTCCTTTCCTTTCCTTTCGTTTTTCTCTTCTCTTCTCTTCTCTTCTCTTCTCTTCTCTTCTCTTCTCTTCTCTTCTCTTCTTTTCTTTTCCTGTCTTTTCTTTTCCTGTCTTTTCTTTTCTTTTCTTTTCTTTTCTTTTTCTTTGGAAATTCAATAAATTTCATAGATGAGGAACAGCTTCAAGATGCCCAATTATAAGGCAGCTTTCTGTCATAGCCATCATCAAGGTGACAACAAAGAGGGGTTTCAGTTCTTCCTTAATATACATAGAAGTAACTGAAAAGAGTGACCAACAAATTCAGCCAAATAGTAAGACTTTTTTTGTCTCACCAGCCTTTCAACTGCAACGTATTATCATAGTAGTTGGTAACAAAGACTGTATTTCTCCCAGGACAAAAAGCTCTGTAATCAGGATTTCTCTTGTTAAAGGCTAGGTTAGCTTGCCACAAAACCTTTAAGTACAGCATTATTTAAGGTATCATTAAAAATGAAACCTCCTAAACTTATTCAGACAGTAAATTAACTTTCATTTTTGCCTCCAAAAATGTAAATGTAAAAATCTTTTTAAAGTGTAGAGAACTAGATAAAGAGGTAAATCATTATTGATAGTTTCTGACTTGAAGGTAGATTTTTTTTCCAATTAGTAAATCTTTCTTTAAAATGACAGATCAGAAGTTTAGTACTTGTTAGAGATGAACATAAGCACTGAAGAAACAAGAGCAAATCTGAAACATGCTTCACTATCAATGGGTAGTAGTGATTAATCTCATATATTCAGAATACTGTTTTCAAACCAAAACTTGATTGCCTCCACTATTTTCTGTACTGAGTTATCAGGTCTTTCTTCGTGACAAATGATTGCCCAACCAGGTGTTTGTTCTTCTTTATCCAAAGAACACAAAGAAAATCAGAGGAAAGTTGCAATATTTATGTAGAAACTGTTTTCTATAAACAACTTCTTGGCACTTTATGAAGTGTCATTTGTCCCTCTAAGTCTAGCCATGTGGGGAGAAAACAGGAGAAAGCTGACAGGTACTGCAGCAGCATGAAAATTAATTACTTTGAATCAGAGGCTATTCTCAAACAAATTGTAGCAAGACCAGTCAGATCCCTGGGTTCTGACTGGTTGTTCTGAATTGTTCTGCCTGCTGGTTGGCAGGCAGAACAATTGAACTGGTTGGGTTCTGAATTGTTCTGCCTGCTCAGATACTCTGATTGACTTATTAAGTTTGACCATACAGGGCTTATCATCAACTCCAAAGGGACCTTAGTGAGTGCACCTGAGTGACAATCCTCTCCCAAAACATGATGAAGGGTGATGTAGTTGACACCAGTGCTCACTGTTTAACACTGGTGGCAATCAGACTGCAGACAGAATGGCAAAGTGTTCACATGTTAAAATAAATCTTACAGTTCAAAAAGACGTTCCATCTCTTCTCCATGAAAATAAATAATTAAATAAATAAATAAATAAATAAACCGAACAACAAACAAATAAACAAAAAGTAATAACCAGATGCTTAGATGAAATCATTACATAGGATACATATTTAACTATACAAAGATATAGTTAATTGGAATTGAGTGCACCCTCAGTAAGTTTGTAGATGATACCAAGTTAGGTACGTGTGTCTATCTGCTCGAGAGTAGGAAGGCTCTGCAGGAGGATCTGGAGAGGCTGCACCAATGGGCCGAGGTCAACTGCATGAAGTTCAACAAGGCCAAGTGCCAGGTCCTGCACCTGGGGCGCAATAACCCCAAGCAGAGCTACAGGCTGGGAGATGAGTGGTTGGAGAACTGCCAGGCAGAGAAGGACCTGGGAGTGATGGTTGATAGTCGGCTGAATATGAGCCAGCAATGTGCTCAGGTGGCCAAGAAGGCCAACAGCATCCTGGCCTGTATAAGAAACAGTGTGGCCAGCAGGGCTAGGGAGGTGATCGCCTCTGGTGAGGCTGCACCTCGAGTACTGTGTTCAGTTTTGGGCCCCTCGCTACAAGAAGGACATGGAGGTGCTCGAGCGAGTCCAGAGAAGGGCTACGAAGCTGGTGAGGGGCCTGGAGAACAAGTCTTACGAGGAGCGGCTGAGGGAGCTGGGCTTGTTCACCCTGGAGAAAAGGAGGCTCAGGGGTGACGTTATCGCTCTCTACAGGTACCTGAAGGGAGGCTGTAGCGAGGTGGGGGTTGGTCTATTCTCCCACGTGCCTGGTGACAGGACGAGGGGGAATGGGCTTAAGTTGCGCCAGGGGAGTTTTAGGTTGGATCTTAGGAAGAACTTCTTTACCGAAAGGGTTGTGAGACATTGGAACGGGCTGCCCAGGGAAGTGGTGGAGTCACCATCCCTGGAGGTCTTTAAAAGACGATTAGATGTAGAGCTTAGGGATATGGTTTAGTGGGGACTGTTAGTGTTAGGTCAGAGGTTGGACCTGATGATCTTGAGGTCTCTTCCAATCTAGAAATTCTGTGATTCTGTGATTCTGTGAATGTCCTGTCAGGAAATGAGTTTTCTTAGACTAGACTTAGATTAAAATATAACTCATTAGAGATATAGCAATGATTCCCTACAGGCTATTGAAGTAAAATGGAAGTCTTTAATGTCTGTAAACTGACTCCAAAAACCGGCTACTGTTTCAGTCACTAGAAAGACCATACAAACACTCAGAAAAAGAACGACGGAGGATTTTTTTCATCCTATGACTAGATTCTTAGTTTGTACAAACTACAAGTTGGGGGTGCACAAGAACCTAGATTCTTGGTTTGATTTGTACAAAAGACAGAGGGTTTAGAAACATGAGTGGAACTGCATTATGCTACAGGAAGTTTATGTAAGTATCCTGCTGTGGCAGATGTCTCCCTCACCATTCAGAGAAAGGTGGGTAATATGCTATGCTTTCCTGAGTTGATCTGACTCGGTGACATAGCACAGACTGCCACTGCAGTTGGAGAGACAGTGCTTTTCACCATCCTTATTTCCCAGATATTCTGGGGGGATTTATTGCCATAACAGATTTCCTTCTGAATGACCTTACTGCTCTTTCCTGGGAACTGACTTCTTGCTAGCTTTGTCTGTATGTATGTGCTTTCTCTCCTTCATATTTTATTTTATTTTTCTAAAACAATCCATATTGGGAGTTCCAGTTTGATGAACATGTACCTATCAAAATTCAAATAATTATTTTATACCTTCTAATCTGGCAAATCTCAAGATCCTTTCCACATCTGAATAGGTATTGTCTGGGATAGATTTATTTATTTTTCATAGAAGCTTAGATGGTACTAGGTTTTAGATTTGTGACAAAAACACGGAGTGTTTTAGTTGTGGCTGAGTGGTGTTTGAACAGTCAAGATTTTTATGTTACTCTGATCCACTCTGCTGTTTCTGTAATTCACCTCTCACAGGCTACCATTGTATGTGTGCGGACCTCAGGTCAACAGTGTGTCACAGTTAATTTTTTTTTTTTTTTTTTGGCTATTCTCTGGATCCATGTTGTTTGTTTAAAGTGGAATCAAACTGAAAGTTGATTTAACTTTGTACTGAACATGTGAAATACACCCAGATACATAATAGTGGTATACTGTACATCAAAGCATGGTATATTTCCTTTGTAGAGTGTAAAAGAATCTTGCATGTGAAATTTGCAAACTCCTACCCCCTCAAGTCATCTAATTTATTTCCTTTTCCTCTGTTTACAGCATAGCTGCCTAAGTGCCACACAGTGTGTTTAGGGTACATATTTCAGCTCAGTCACGCTTGGAGTTAATGCAGTATTTTTCATTTTTCCAAACAAATGAGAAAACTTAAATGTAAGTGAGAGAGTCAGCTACCCAGCTGGGCCTATGAACATCGTTAAAACGTTCAGTGGGTTTGATATTTGTGTACTGATGTGAATTTTACATATGTTGATACAAGGTTTTTGTCTGAAAAACTTCCAAAGATCAATACATAAAGTTTTTGTTTTGTTTTGTTTTGTTTTGTTTTGTTTTCCCCTTTCTGGATTCCAGACTACTGAAAGCATATTGCTTTGATAGCATTCTGCTGACACTTTAGAATATGTTTTTGATTTTTAATGGTATAGATTTTATCATCTGGTTTTCAGGAAGCTACAAATAGCTGGGCATAAAAATTAATTTTCAAATGACCAGAGAAAGGTTCTTTCTACTATTGCATGTTTATCTTAAGGATAAAACTGTTGTATTACCTTGTGGATTTAAAGAGAATGATGAGGAATGTGACATGGTATAGGAAAACCATAGGACGCTTCTGAGTTCATCCACAAAAAATAGAGGAAAGAGGTGTTATGGAAGAAAGACCAAGCCTTTTTTTTTTTTTTTTTTTCCCTTTTTTTTTTTTTTTTTTTTCAGCAGGAGGAAGGGAGGAAGAAGCAAACTAAAACCCATTTGAAGGAATGTGACTAATTTATTTTTTATGACAAAAGGAGATAATATATGTGGTTGTCCAAATATGTATGCATTTTATTAAAAAGGAATATGATTTTTCCTGAATCGCTGAGCACTTGGGTCTGAAAAATTTTAGAGGTTCTGAGTCTGTTCATGCTGATATAATGCATGACATCTTGTGGCACGCTCATACAATATCCCTAGCTAATAATAGATTCTCTAGCACATGGAATGAGATTTTTCATCTCTTAAATTGACTGTTATATACTCACTCTGGAACCCAGTTCATGAGGGACTTAATTCTGCCACCATCCTGCATATGCAACTTTACACTTTAGTAAAAGTGTAAAATTTAGTAAAATTTTTGCCTTTAGCTTGAGAGTACCCTGGCTCTGTTCCCAGTATCTGGCAATATGGTGGTTGTCACATCTGCACTTATCTCAGTTTCATGATCATTTCAGACATGGAAATGCTTTGACCGCTTTGACAGTTTGGAAAGCAACATTTTACTCAGACAGATAAGGACAGGACATGGGAGAATGGTTTTAAATTGAAAGAGAGGAGATATGGATTAACTGTTAAAGGAAATTCTCCACTCAGAGAGTGGTGAGGCACTGGAACAGGTTGCCCAGAAATGCTGTGGATGCCCTATCCCTGGAGGTGTTCAAGGCCACGTTGGACGAGGCCCTGGGCAACCTGATCTAGTGGAAGGTGTCCCTGCCCATGGTGGGAGGTTGGAACTAGGTGATCTTTAAGGTAACTTCCAACCCAAGCCATTCTATGATTCTATTGGTACCACTTTTCTTTGGAAAGAGTTTGTAGGGAGATTTGAATGCAAACAAGTACAAAGTCAACCTGCTGAGAAAGGGCAAACACAAATCTGAAATCATACATTACTTCAAAAGTACATTGTCAACACACTATCCCAGAAAGTCTAGTATGTTGGCAGGTGGAAAATCCCTCTCAGTTTACAGACAATTGAACAATTATTTTTCAAGAACTGGCAAGCTACTGAACTGCATGATATTCTGCACAGAATAAATAAATTAATAAATAAATAAAAGCACCTAACCTAAGGTAAAAGGGTCTGTAAGTCAGCAGATTTTGACAGGCTATGGGAAAATAAATGCTGAGGTAAAAGGGAAATTTCTGGATCACAACTCCTTTAAGATACATGAGAGAAACATGATGCTGAAGCAACACATTAAGCATTCAGGATACCACACTCAACACAGATTTTTTTATATATTTTAGGTCCCAACTGGCAAACCAGGATATTTTGAATCTTCTGAAAGATCTTTTTTTTTTTTTTTTTTTTTTTTTTTTAACTTCAGATTACCTTAAAATTAAAGCATTATGTTTATTGACTTCTTTGACAATATTATTGACTTCTGAAAGTGAATGCTGAAACCCAGAGCATTGTACTGAAGAGGAGCTGGCCACACAACAAAAAGCATTTGGATTCTGGCATGATAGACTCTATCTATAGAAGCAGTTATTATCTCATTACTTACATTGGAAAACAATGTTTTGTTAAAGAGTTTTCCATATATGTTCAAAACAAGATCAGTTTGTAGCCTTTGTGGAAGCATTTAGGAGCTCTTTCTCTACCAACAAAGTCAATATGAAAAGTCCTGCATCCTTGCCTGAAGCACCACCACTCTTTCTTGGCCATGATGGAAACAGTCTGAGAAAAGGTCTAGGTTTAAAACAGCAGTAAGCAAAAAAACATCTGTTTAATTTTTTGAATGTACTTTGCATGAAAAGAACTCCAGTAGAGAAACAGTGGCAACACTGAATTTTTAATGCCAAGAGATGTGGAAAAGATATACATGGTAAAAGTAAGGAGGAAGCACCCCCTGGTAACTTCTTTAAAAGCAATTTGTTGAAGTGTTTTTTGAATCCAGAATGTCTACTGAATCCAGAGATGATGGTGTTAGTGCTTGCAAGTCTGTAAAAACTAGAATGCCTTGTAGTAACAACAGTAAGACTAATGATATAGCAACACCATCTTCCTTGTGAGGTCATCTTGCTGCTCCCATTGACACACATGACACCCAGCTGGAAGTTTGAAGTGTTGACACTTTGTAAGCTGGGAAGGAAAAAAAAAAAAAAAAAAAAGGAGAAAGTGAAGGAAAAGAAATATGTTTTTAAAAATGGCTGATAAACAATAACCTTTCCAATATAAACCAGTTTGTAATAGGCTACTGAAAACTTTTGTTGGAGAGAGTTAAAAATGCAAAGCAGTGGCTCAAAGCACTGTCCTTTGATGGCTGTTTCTCCCAGTTTTTGTTTTAAATTGTTCTCAACTACGTTTGTATTAAAACAGTTTCTTAAACAAACTTTTTACAAGAGAAAATTCAATTCAAAGACTCCTAACAGCTATGTCAGTGTAATGTTAGCTCAAGAGTTTGCCACTTTCAGCATGAAGGATGAATATGAAAACAGGATCCTCACTATCGGCTACTTCTGCCTCTTAGTGAGATTTGTGTGGTTGTGAAGGGTTCCTAAGAACATTAGGGATATGTGAACATAGGGATATGTGAATCACTGACAGAAAGACAGGAGATTAGCTGGAGAGAGTGCAAGGCTAACGTTTGTCAAGAAATGAGGCTGATGACTCTGAACAAGAATGCAAAGCTGGGTATAATTTTGAGAGAAAGGTAGAAGCAGGATTTTAAAAAGTGAGCAACTATTTCACCTTCCAAAACAGATGATAACCCAAAAAATGAGCAGCTTTAAAATTAAATTGTGCTTCCAAGGGCCCAAACTGGGAACAACTTCTAGGTTTTATATAAATCTTCTTAAGACCTTAGCACAGAGTAGAACTTAAAAGGCTGGAATTAATATATGAGAGATTTTTCCCCGACTTGGATCCTGAGCTGCCTCAGGCCTGTAAGACTTAAGAGTTCATGGAGAATATTCAGGCAGGTGGAAAAGTATGAAAATATTCATAATATCCACTATCCTTTAAATAAATAAATAAATGGTTGGATCACTCAACATGCAGGAATATGTCTTAAATTTTAGTGAGCTGGGTTCATTAGTTCATGAGTTAGACGTTTGTCTACCTATACCTTTTTTCTGCCTTTCTAAAAACTGCTGCTATAACAATTGTGCATAAGCAAAGACAGAAAGATGCAAGCAAGAAGAGTGTTCTCCTGCATATGAATAATAACAAATTCAATGTGAAAGTCAAAATCACTTCTAGCAAAATTATTACCTTAAAATCATTTTTGTTCCTTGACATCAGAAAGGTAAGGAATGCTCTGGTTGATTCACTTATTTTAAAATAAAATTTAAAATAATAATAGTGATAACATACCATTACAGATACCCAGTAGAGCAGTTCCCCACCTACCCTAACATCTAATTGTGCTGTGGCCAGAAACCATTACCCTCACTCACAACACTGCTCTGTAAAAGTGTTTTAAAAATTCTAACTGTCGTTAAGAAAATTATGTTTTCCTCAGGAAAAAAATAGTGGGAAATTAAACAAAAAGCTCTGAAAAAAAAAAAAAAAAAAAAAAGTTTTTCATTTCCTTAGTGGACAGAATACTGTGTTCAACCAGGGATCACATTTCTATGACTCTAAAATAGTTCCTTCTTATGTCAAATTCTTCAACGCTAGCTCAGTAATATAATGAAGAAACTGATGCAGAAACCTGCAACAGGCAGCTATTTGGATACTTCTGCCTAAGAGTATTGCCTTTGGTGAACTGCTTCATACCTATATGTTGTTGCCCTGTGAGCCATTCCTCTGACTTCCACTGGCTAGTCTTTTTCTCCTTGTAGATCTGTTTTCCACATTCAGTAAGTTGTGACTGGAAACTTGAATAATGTTTGCTATGACACTCCTGGTACAGTAATGCAAACATACTTCAATGTCATTTTTTGAACATAATATTTAATGAATAATCATTATATTGTGTATTAATTCACAGTGCAAACAATATGTTAACATAGACAATGATAAAAGTGTGGGAATATGCAGGTTTTTCTGTCTCAAATAGTTTCAAAAAGATATGTAAGAAAACTTTACATTTACCTAATTGTTTTAGTTCCTCTGTTCTTTCTGTGATTTGTTTGATTCAACCGCCACTAATCAACCAGACTCATAACCCATTGTTTTGTATCTACCTATTTTAGAGATTGCAAGAAATGGAGGCACTATCACATTTCTTTCCTACAAGTTTTACATCAAAATGAAAAGGAAGAATGGGAATGGAATTGCTGCTTTGCAGTGAGGCAGTAGGAAGTAAGGTAAGGAGAGGGTATCGGAAATTAAATTATTCTCAGAGGTTTCAAGACACATTTAATCCTAAACTCCTGAAAAAAACAATTCATATCTGCTAGAGCACCTGTCAGATGTGGCCTAATACATTCATGGTCTGATTTCTTAAAGCTAATTCCATATTAGCATTAAGGCAATTATATGAACGAACTGGTAAAAACTGAAAGCTAACACTGAGTTCAGACAAATGAGGAAACATGAAGAGAAATTGGAGGGAAAACTGACCTTCTAAAAATGATTTTGAAACACTACTCTTGTATGGTATTAGTTTTACCTTTGACTCTCTGGAGCTTCAAGAAACAAACACCATCTGTTAAGAGCATAAATATTGCCAGGAAATAAAACCGTATCTGGAGAACAAAGCCCTCTTCTTCCAGGTCCCCCTTAAGATAATTTCTGTATTAATTCCATGCAAAAATTGACTGCTCAGTAGAGCTCACATTAATTCTCCTGCTACCTCTTATCAGCTTACAGTTTCAGTAAAATAGAGATAAATAAATAAATGTATAAATGTATTGCTTTTTTTTTTTTTTTTTTTTTTTTTTTTGACAGAGTTACAAATCATCAGAGCAGTAGATAAACTGTACTTGTTATTTTTTGGATGCATGCTTTCCCTCTCATCTGTAGAAAGGTCCTTTCTCAGACAAAATAGAAGTATAGAGCATTCTGCTTATTCTGCTTATATCTATTGACCTTGATGGTGTTGTGTATATTTATAGAGGTAAAATTTAACATAATAGCAATTACAAGACATTTTTCTTATTCCTAAGGCAATTAAGGAAGAAGTAGTCAGAGAGTTAAGTGTTTCCTTTTGAATTTAAGAATAGAAAACTGGTAGTCAGTTGTGATATTAACTTTAATTGGCATCTACTAATACTTTTACCTCAAAGTGTTACTATTGAATGCCACTTATTGCTGTGGCAAACTATAGATAGTCCAAAAATGTCTCAAAACATGCTGTGCACATCATTCCAAACACATACAGCTATTCACTGAAAGCTACATCAAACTCATAAAGCCACTCTTTTCCTTCCCATGCTTTATAATACCCTCTGCTGCCTTCTTAGCTAATTGTTTTCTTGACATGCCTTACTCCTTTCTCTAGCCTATCTGTTAGTCTACAACATTGTTTTCTTAAAAGTATAAGTGAAACATTTTTACTATGTATGCTCCAAGCAGTAGAGCTTTGATATTATGTATTTTTTTCTTACTAGAGGTTTTGAGAGTTTTAAAGTTTCCTTCCTCTTCTCCTCACTTCACTGCCCTTGTTTGTCTGTCAGTCACTGATTTGTCTGAGAAGGAAACCCATAAGAGAACATCATTTCCCATATTCTTTTCCTGAATCCTGCCTGAAAGAGCAAGCTGTAGCTTAACACTTGGAAAACAATATTATAACCCCATTATACTCAGATTCTTTTTCTTTTACATTTTTACATTTTTCTTTTTCATTCACTATTTACAGAAGCCTGAGACATGCTTTGAGATAATGTTGCCATGGTGTTTTCTCAGACTGGGCCTGGCATCCTCCCAACGAGGTGTGTGGGTAGCTCTTTTCCTGGAATTTAAGGATGCACCACTGACATTTTTTCTCCCTCATGGACATTTCAAATGAGCTGAGAAGAACAACCAAAGCATCAAACAGATTTCATTAAGCAGAGGTCAATCCAACATCTGCCTTGTGTACATTGTGCCTGGATAAACACAGATATTTTCAGCATTTCTGGTGCTGCTGTAGTCATTTCATGTATTTTACAAAGAACTCACAGATGAAAATCCATAGATTAGTTGGCATATGGACTTTTTTGTTTGTTTCTTTTTGATGCAAGTGGTTAATATTTTGGGAGATGGTTTTGGATTTTTTCTTTAACTCACATCTACATCCTAACATACATTTTCAATAAAATGTTGTTTACTTCCCCTACCCTGGAATTTTAGAAGTTAAATAAAAATACCCTGGATATTTTTAAACAAGCTATTGTTCACTTTCACTTACCAGCACCTCTGTCCTTGGTGTTGGCTTTTCATGCAAAGAGAATTTATAACTGAAATAACATAAGGGTAGCTTGTCATGAAAAAATCTGTCCTAGCCTCAGAATTGATATTATAATCTCAGTTGCACCTGAAGAAAATTGTCCAACTTCACTGGTATTGTTTTTGACTTATGCTGTTTCATCTTCTGAAACTTGTGTTTAAGCTTCAGCTGTTTTACTTGACTGTATTGATCTCAGGCTTAACATAAAGAGAAAATGGTTTTAGTAGGATTTGAATATTTGAGTCTGAACTGGTCTGTCTGCAAAAACAGGAAAATACATTTTTCATATTGATGAAAGTAAAGATTAAAAAAAAAAAAAAAAAAAAGTCTGAGGACTGCAAACATCACGTTGAAAGTCAGGAAAATGCTATAGTCAAAAATCTCCTCCCTACATTTTTTGCTGATAAATAGATATGTGAAAATGAAACACTCCATTTTTTTTTTTTTATTTATTTATTTTTTTCTGATGTCAAAAGTTATGTTCATTTCTAACTAACACTCACATCTAACATTTGTGTACTTCAATATTTTTTCACTGAATACCATTGCTGTAGGTGAATGGCAGCAGACATGCTCATGCTGACCCTCTTCCTCTGCTTTATGCCCTCTTCTTTATGTTTTGATGATTTTTTTTTAATGTGTTTTGGCAAGTTAGATAATGAAGAAGTAATCTCTAAGTCAAATACTGTGCTGGGTATAAGCACTCAGAGTTTAATTAAGAAGTTCCCAAATTGTCCAACTTCAAAGGCAGAAGTTAATCCCAGAGGAGAGGGACTGTGTTTACCAGTGAAGCACAACCATTATGCTTTATGCTGGATGAAGTACAGATTAAAAAAAAAAAAAAAGGGGGGGGGGGGAATAGAGTCAGATCCTCAGTTGAGACCTAACAAGAGCTGCATGCCCACATACTTGATAACTGGAACATTTGAAGTAGGATCTCTCATGTCTCTTCATAATCTACCCAGGTCCTGAGCACCACCAGGCATATACTCCCTACTCCCTTACTGTTTGTAGCATGCCTCTCTGGTTCAGCAGAGCATTTCTTAGGGATTTCTCTCAGCTATGTTTCTTCATTTTGAGGTATATGCAGGCTGCACCAGAAGCTATTTGAAATTTTCCTTTAGTTTTGGTTCCCTCTATTTGTCTGAGATATCAAAGGTTGGGGATGTTTCTGTGCAATTCCCTTTGTTCCTGGATAAAGCACTTTGGACAACTCACTTTGATTTTGCTGCTGTCCTTACTGGGTCAAGTAGCTGTATTCAATTGTATATTGGGTTTATGTGGCAGGGTTTTAGTAGCAGAAGGACTGCAGGGGCAGCCTCTGTGAGCAGTGCCCCGAAGCTGCTGCATGTCAGACCAGAGCCAGCTCCAGCTGGCTCAAAAAGGGAACCACTGCTGGCCAGAGCCAAGCTGGTGAATGACCAGATTTAAGAAAGGGACAAATCTGCTGTGCAACAACAGCTGGGAGAGAGAAGTGAGAAAATGAGGAGTGAGACCCAGACCTTCAGCCCACAAGGTCAGTACAGCAGGAGGGCAGGAGGTGTTCCAGGCAGGCAGCAGCAGTTCCCCTGCAGCCTGTGGAGAAGCCCCTGACAGAGCAGGCTGTCCCTCTGCAGCCCATGGGTCCCACACGGAGCAGATCTCCATGCTGCAGCCCATGGAGGAGCCCCCTGTGTAGCAGGTGGATGTGACCTGGAGGAGGTTGTGGCCCATGGAGAGCCCCCGCAGGAGCAGGCCCCGGGCAGGAGCTGCAGCCCATGGAGAGGAGCCCACGCAGGAGCAGGGGGTCTGGGGGGAGCTGCCGCCCGTGGGGGACCCATGCTGGAGCAGTTTGCTCCTGGGGGATGGACCCCATGGTATGGAGCCGTGTGGGAACAGTTCTTGAAGAGCTGCTGCCTGTGGGCAGCCCCCACAGGCTCAGCTGGGGAAGGATGGCATCCCGTGGGAGGGACCCCGCGTGGAGCTGGGAAAGAGCATGAGTAGGAAAGACAGGCAGAGGCAAAGAGTTATGGAGTGACCGCAACCGTCATTCCCCATTCCCCTATAGCACTTGGCAGGAGAAGTTAGAAGGGGAGAAGTTGCTTTCAGTTCTCACTGTTTTAGTCTGTTATCAATTGGAAAAAATAATAATTTTTTCCCAAGCTGTTTTGCCCATAATGTTAACTGTTGAGTGATCTCCCTATTCTTATCTCAACCTATGAGTTTTTGTTTGTTTTTATGTTTGTTAGTTTTTTGCTATATCTTGTACACCTTTTCTCTTGAGGAAGAAGAGCAAGAGCACAATGTGGTGGTACTAAGCTACCTACTAGTGTGAAACCACCACAAACAGGAAAGTCATTTCTCTATAGAGAGGGGAGGGAACATGCCCCCTGATAAGACGCACTGTGAGAGGCTTTTTTGACCAGTTTAATATCCTACATAAAGATAAAAAAGAAATTGTGACAGTTGCCTCTGCATAGTGTCGGGAATGTGTTTGGTTTTCCTCATGTTCAGATATAGGGATGAACTTTATCTGTATTGGAGCTTGCAGCAGTGGACAAAACAAGGCAGAAACATTGCAGGCAGGCTATTAAAATAATACAAGAGAATGCATGAAGAAGTGTTTGCTCAGTAGCTTTTTGTGAAATGAAACATAAAACGTTCACATGTACAAATAGCTATGAAATAGGATGGCTACTCATGGACACCTTTTTGCTCGGGGCATACAGCATAAAAAAAAAAAAAAAAAAAAAAAAAAAAAAAAACAGTCTTCTTTGTACATTTAATTTCTCAGATGACAAGTTTGCAGAAATGAAAACAACTACAATAATGGTATCAGCATGAAAAAAAAAAATACATTGGATTATTGGATTACTTATTTTTAGTCTCCCAGAATCTTTTAATCTTTACAATTTGAATTGCCTGATCACATAACAATAAACTGTCAGAGCTGAAAAGATCTTAAGTAAATTTTAAAAGACTTTGCTGTTTTAATAACACAAAAATGCAGGAGTGAAGTGGGTGTAGGTGTCAAGGTTTTGGCAGTGGGGGGACTGCAGGGATGGCCTCTGTAAGAAGAGATCAGGGGCTGCCCTCTGTTTGACACAACCAGTTCCATCCCCCTCCAAAATAGACCCACCCCAGGGCACAGTTGAGCCCATCAGCCAAGCTGGTGGCTACTCTGGAAGAATGTACATCAGGAAGGGCAAGAAATGACAGAGAGGCAGAGGAGGAGGGAGAAAAAACAGTGAGAAACAACAGAGGGGATACCAAGGTCAGAGGAGTAGGTGGAGATGCTCCCTGGTACCTCAGCAGGTATTCACTGTGTCCCATAGGCAGCCCACCCTGGAGGGAGGGAGAGAGGGAGGGAGGGAAGAAAGGAGGGAGGGAGGAAGGAAGGAAGGAAGGAAGGAAGGAAGGAAGGAAGGAAGGAAGGACGGAAGGAAGGAAGGAAGGAAGGAAGGAAGGAAGGAAGGAAGGAAGGA
>NC_048893.1:117659211-117667798 GCF_011077185.1 Oxyura jamaicensis
AAGGAAGGAAGGAAGGAAGGAAGGAAGGAAGGAAGGAAGGAAGGAAGAGGTGAACATTAGTGGCTGGGCGGAAGTATGGCTGTTGGCACAGCCAGGGCCAACCCAACACAAGATGGAGACTATAGGGTTTTTTTGTTTGTTTGTTTTTTGTTTTTTAATGGGGTCTGTGGGTATGTGTCTTTGTTGCAATGTGTGTCAAGAGGTTATTTTCTAGCTGTCTGGTTTGTAAATAGGCACAGATTTATTATTCAGTTACATACTGATCAGTGCCTCAAACTTTCTTGCCCTTCAGAGCTCCTGGCAGCTTTATAAATCTTTTTATTTTATTTTATTTTATTTTATTTTATGTTATTTTATTTATTTATTTATTTATTTATTTGACATCAAAAGCCTTGTAAGTGGGTGCTGGTTTGAGTTCTTTAATCAATTTAAGAGCCATTAAACTTTCTAGATAACCCTTGTAGACGGTTAGGATTTATAACCTGATATTCCCAGGTTAGCCACTTAGGAGGGATGATCCCAAACTGGTGCTGATTTCGATGGTTGTTCATTTTGACCCCTTACATTTTTTTTCTACTGATCTGCAACACCAGGGAGGTAAAACCAATGGCTTAGGTGAATGAAAAGAAAAAGGGTGGGAAAGAGGGCCATATTTCATTCTGGAAGAGGAAAGGTCTTTTACTTTTCCTGGCATTATACTTCAATGAAAATGTTCATGAACAGATCTGAGTTTAAGGGAAGTTGCAACAAGGAGGTATCTCCAAAAGGCATTTCAAGTTATGATAAAAAAATTAAGAGATCCTAAAGTGATAGTGTAGCATATGGCATGCTGCTCTATACTGTTTCTTGCAATCTTACGTTTGGAAATGGAAAGGAAAGGTCCTTAATTCTAATCATCTCATTTTCTTCCTTTGTAGTTGTTCAAATCTGATCAACTGAAATTGACACTGAAAAAGTATGCATCTAATCCTTCAGTTTGAATCATGGCTTTCTTCTTAGTTGACTGGGTGATCTTTTGTCAAATTAATGCTTCATGTCAAAGTCTAGTTAAAGAAACTGAAATCTACCTAGCAAAGACATAAGAAATCCATTGGTTCACAGAAATTATTATGAAGTGAAAAAACTAAGAATCACACATTCAACTCAAAGTATCTGTACTTTTCTTATGTCCAGTTGCTTAAGTCAACCCAAGACATTTCAATCACAATTCTGGTTCCAGAAATGTTTATTTGCAGTAATTAGTATTATAAAGGTAAGCACAACTTTTCAAAACCCAAAGATTTTTTCTTATTCCAACTTGTATTCAAAGCTCAAATTTGCATTTTCATTTGTGTATGTCCAGTTTTAATTGTCTGCATCAAGCGTTGATATTCAATTGAGCAGACAAAATGTTCACATTTAAAAATAAGAGTTATTTTGAATTCTACCACAAGAAAAACAAACAAATCAACCTACCAACCAACAGCATAACCCTCCAGCTCTATATTTTTTCATTTACACAAGCGGCTTTGGCTGATTTTAGTAGCACTTCTCATAGAATTAAGAATAATTAATAATCTTATGACTTGAATATTACAGGTTACAAAGATGTCAGCTCATTTAAAGTACAGGTTAGGAACTGGAAACATTTTCCAAACTGCATTAGAAAGGAATTTTTTCTAAGAAGCATTTTTAATAGTGTTTTCTTTGTTACTTCTTGGTGCTGAAAATGTGTTAGCCCCAAAAATGTGACAGCCCAGAAGTACAAGTCCTTGTCACTTTCTATTATCCAGTAATTTTAAATATTCTTAATTAAAATGTAGTAGTATTCAGTTACTCAATACACATCAAGAATAATTTGTGTATATATATAAAAAAAAAATTGTTAAGTATTCCATCATGTAAAGTATTGTGAAACTGTGTAAAATATAATGAGCACTGCATGCTGCAGAGCAAGCTGGCCTCAGCTGCAGTGTTTATCACTTTGTCTTTCCTAAAGAACTTTAAATGGACTATTTTGTTGTCATAATTTTTTTTTTTTTCTCTCTTTAATAGGCATGTATCTGTGTCAGCAGTTGTGTTAAAGATGGAATCATGTCTTTCTTATTGGGCTGCAATTTTTGTGATCATTATTTCTGTGGTCTCAAGTGCCAGAATAAGATAGCTGTCTGAAATACTCAGTCCTGTGTCTGTTGTATAGTTACACCCATTGCCTTGCTTTCCTCTCCATCTGAAGCAACTGCTTTCTCCTCCTCCATACATGCAGATTTCTTTCATACAAAAAACAAGATATAGCAGTAAGTGGGGCTTTCCACATGTCCCAGTCTTATCCCTGCATGAAGGCAGAATTTTATTAGGACACAGAAGCTCTGACATGCTCTGCGTTCACCTCTCAGGATATAGCCTTGGTGAGCACTGAAGATAAGTGTTGAAACCTTCAATTTGATTTGATATTCTGTGGGAAGCAATTGTGGGAAGAGCAAAGGACAGGCTTAATGCACTCCCAGTAGTGGTGCTGCTGAGGAGACGTGTTGTTGCATTCTTTATTAGCTGGAGTTCCCCATGTGTTCTGCTGCTTAGGAGAAAAAAATTCAAGGCCTCAAAGAAATAATGTCCTTTTAGGAAACATGCACACAGGCATATGATATTGATACAGCCAGAAGACTTGGTCAAGGGGAATTTTCTTTTGTTTTGCCACCAAGAGGATTTTTCTGCTGAAGCTTTTTAACTTAACCTTGGATTATTTGAATTAAAAAAAAAAAAAAAAAGACAAAAATTTTTTTTTTTTTTTTTTTTTTTTTTTTTTTTTTCTCTTTGTTTACCATTTCTAACTGTTTCTAGTTAAGTCTTTGGAAACTTTCAGAAGGAAACTGAAAGTTTTGATGAAATTAATAGGGAAGGTTATGGATTTTTTATTTTATTTTTTATTTTCTAACAGTGATGTCATAGCATGGCAAGAGTTTTTTAGCGTGTGCTCTCCTCAGAGGGATGCAGCTGGAACTATACACACTGCTCAGCAAGATCACAAGCAATAACAAACAATTCTTAGAGTAGTTGAATGAACACTCTACTCAGAGACATGATATATTAGATAATTTCTCATTTTCACTATTATTTTTAAAAATTCTTGACATAAAAACAAAAAAATCCAGAGAAGAGAAGTATTTATGAGACAGTTCTACCAAAGTCATTCCACTACCCATTTTTTCTCCTGTGTTTTATTTCTTCTACCAGGAAACTAAAAAAAAAAAAAAAAAAAAATCCCATTATGTCATAAGAATGCATTCAGCCCTGTTACCAGTGTGGTGGTTAGACAGAGGAAAGGAGTGTAGCAAAGAGAAAAGAAATCTGTAGATGATCTGAGATACAAAACTCTAACATCTTTAGCATGTATATGCAGAACAAATGCTGTTTTCTACTCTTGAAAGAATAAAACACATAAAACTTTTTTTTTAATTTTTTTTTTTTTTTTAAAAAATTTTTTTAAAAAAAAATTTAAAAAAAAAAAATAAAAAAAAAAAAAGAACAAAAAAATCCCCAGTAATCAGTGCTACAGTTCCTGCAGACCAGAAATATCTTTATTTAGATTTATAATGATTGCCTTTGGGTTAGAGAAAAACAAATCAGCACTCCTTTGCTAATGTAATGATGTAATGTTGCAGCTCAGCCTTCAAAGTTCACTACATTGACCAGCAGGCAATTTGGTATTGAACCTGCTGCCTATCAAGCTCAAAAAGCATCAGCTTTTACCTACCAGGTGACAAATGATAATGGAAAGGAAGAGGATCAGAGACAACTATCAGAAGAGAATTAGCTAACACAGAGAGCCTAGGTAGCACTGACATGTTGGCAAACATACTCATGCTCACAATGGCAGTGAATTTAAGAATACAAAATTCTTCATTCCTCAAACATGTAATAGAAATATAATTCAGTTTAATTATATGGGGATTTTTTTTTTTCTATTGCAATTTTCATCACTCTATAAAGAACAAATTCAAAACAGTATTGTCTTACATTTTCTGATTTTACTTTGTTTTAAAGAAAATCAAAACCGTCTTGTTTCTACCACCCACGCCTCCTTGAAGCATTGTGTATGTGCATTAATACTGACATCATGGTCACATCTCAGCTTCATGTTTAGAAGAACTTTAGTAATACACTCACTTTCCACAAAAGGACATTTGTGGCTTACCTTCATCTTCCCTTTGCAACTACCTACACATTTTCTTCTAGTTCCTTCTAGTCTTTCTAGCTTCTTACTGAGATCACCTAAAACCAAGATAGGCAGAGATAAAACATACCATGTTAAGCAATTCTCACTAATTAAATCATTCAGAGTTGTGGTAAAGAGATTGCCTTCTGCTGTCAGGCAGAAGATCATTAGGTGATTGACAGATGAGAGGATATATGATAAGAAAAAAAAAAGTCAGAACTCTGAGGTAAGGAATACTTTCACAGTGTTGGATTTGGACTATACCCATACTATTTGGTATTCACTGACTTCTCCCACTCTTCCACTCAGTGCTGTCAGCCAGGAGCTTCTTTTTTTTTCCACAGCTATGCACCTGTGAAATGTCCTCCATGCTTTAGCATTTTCATCAATCTCACCACTAGCTTCACAACACTAAAAAGTTCATAATCTTGAATAAGGATGAGGCTCAAGCATCAAAATGACTAAAGTACTTTCTTTTTAAGACTTCACATAATCACAGAATCATCTAGGTTGGAAGAGACCTCCAAGATCACCTAGTCCAACCTCTGACCTAACACTAACAAGTCCTCCACTAAACCATATCACTAAGCTCTACATCTAAACATCTTTAAAGACCTCCGGGGATGATGCCTCAACCACTTCCCTGGGCAGCCCATTCCAATACATAACAACCATTTTGGTAAATAAGTTCTTCCTAATATCCAACCTAAACCTCCTCTGGCACAACTTTAACCAATCCCCCCTTGTCCTAAAACCGGGCACGTGGGAGAATAGACCAAGACACGTGGGAGAATAGAATAGAGTTTTGTATTAATTTTTGTCATAGATGTTAGGGAAACACCTGCAGTTGGAACAACTGTCAGTTATTACAAAAACAAAATAAGTAAAAAGGTGTTGGGCTTATATTGCTTTGACTGTATGGTGTTGTTGGGGGCTTCAAGGAATGACTGAGCAGATGTGATCCCATCTTGCCATGAGTGTAATGACGGTGTCATCAAAAAGTAGGACGTGCCTGAGTGAGAGCTGATCACAGATGTCATTCAGTATTTATAGAAATGTAGACACAAAGACAAGTGAGGAAAAAATGTTTCCCACATAAATTGAAAAACAGAGCTTTCTATAATTAAAGTCAAAAGACAGGGTTTTGAGAACTCACCCATGGTGCATGGCTGTAAAGAAGTATGTTAAAACAAGAAATAGCTTATTGGCAAAAGAAAATGTGATTGCTCTTGATAATAAATATTTTGTTGACAAAAATTATAACCTGCCATGTTTTCACTTTAACATTATAATTTCATATATGAATGTGAGGACAAAGAAATGTTGTTAAATTGTGGTTTAAGTTCACTTTCACTGCTATTCATGTTTTCTCTGTAGTAACCAATCAGACACTAGAAGGTATATTCTGTCATTTTCTGTACAGAGTCTTAGAGGATCATTTCTTTTTTAGATTTTTTTTTTTAAAAAAAAAAGACAAAAAGACAACGAGCAGACAGATGACAGACTACTTTTTTTTTTTTTTTTTTGGGGGGGGGGGTACTTTGTTTGTTTTTTTCATATCCCCTAAAACAGTGAAATTTGTGATCCCTTCCCAGGAAATAATGTTAGAATATGTTAGAAAACACATTTAATATAATGCTAAGAAATATATATATATATATAAATGCATGTTTTCTAGCTCAGCAAAACCAACACAAAATTGATTTTTTTTGTTGGAAAATTACATGGCAGTTTTTCTCTTCCTTTTTTCTCTGTAAATATCATGCTGAACTATCAAGGACGTAAGGTAGCTGAGATGAGGACAAGTAGATCTCTGACTGCAATGTGATGTGGGGGGAAATCACAGAAATGCTAATCATCTTTGATTTCAAGGCTTTCACTTTTTTCTTTCTTTCTTTTATTTTTTTCCTTTTTTCTTTTTTTTTACTTTTTTTTTTTCTTTTTTCTTTTTTTTTTCTTTTTTAAAGACATTGATTTCTCTCCTTCGTCCCCATCCTGCAAGTGCAGCCTTTTTAGCTAAGGCTAAGGAGTAAGAGACATTAGGTAACTTTATTAGCACCAGCCAGAGCTCCACCTGATCTGCCACAGTTTGTGCTGTTAATCAAAAACAAAGGCAGGCACTTTCTTGTGAGAGTTCACATTTTTATCACAAGTCTAAAGACCTTTTTGTTTCTGCTTCAAAGTCCCACCCCTTCAAGAGGGATCTCTGTGGGACAGGTTTATGCAAATGCTGCTGTGTGGGCACTGCATTATGCTGGTGACAGAGTGCAGCGTTGCCCTGGTAACTTGCTATGTATGCCAGACCCAACAATTTCAGCCTCTGACCTACTGAACAGGGTTAGTCCTCTTTCACTGAAACGCTTTAACTCCTTCCCCCAGGAGCAGTTGTTGAGAGAGATAACAGTCACAAGGCTCTTCAAAACCTGAGCTCTCCTCCCTTACTCCTGTGCTTGAGATTCCTGACCTTAGTAGTAGCTGCAGGACTTGAGCTGAAATCTCGAGCTGAATTCAGTGTTCAGATACACTGACAGGAGCTGTGATTGCTGGAGTCTCATGGGTGTTTAATCTGGGCCATTTGCTGATCTCTATCCAACAGACAAATATGTTTGTTAATAAAGCTATACAAATAGCAGAATGAAGAACAACCTTGATGTTAAAATGAACAACATAATATAAAGCCATATTTTTCCAGCTTTCTAAGTTGGATTGTGTTACTGAGAATTTACAGCGAAATATGTTTCTGTTTTATTACAACAGGCATTAGTACGAGTACCTGCACACTATGCCTTTGTAAAATAACATCATCTTCAAGATTATACTCTAAGTGCTAGTACTATTTTTCAAGAAACTATATTACTTTTAACATTTTCATTATGTACAAAAGTCATAATGAAAAACAACACTATGTTTGCTAATATGTCTATTTGTATTTTCACACAGCAAAATTTTAAATATTTACTACAAAAAGTGCTCAGGAATTGTTACGTGGCTATGCAACTTCTTTAAAATAACATTGAAAAATACTTTAATTCAGAACCTAGAAGTAAAATGGGGTTGTCTTCCAGCCTTAACATTTATTATACCTTCCACGAATCTACCAAACATTATCTGTTTTCACCTTCCTGTGCTTGTTTCTCTGATCTCCATTTGAAAAATGACTAACCATTAACAAAGTGCCTCGCCAGCATAGCAGTGAGATGATTGGCACCTATTCATGGAAAAAGCCTGAAAGCCGTAACTGTCCAAAAGTGTATGAATATCAGATTTATAATCCTACTCTGCTGACAGCTTAACTGTTGCTTCTGAAAAGGAGTTTGCAGCACAGAGAGAAGGAAAAGGCCTGACAACAACCTGCAGAATCCTACATTATTTACTACCTATCTGTACAGCACAGCTTCAGCTGGCAGGGAGAGTTAGGGCTGAGAATGAGAGATGTGTAGTGCTGCTGTGAGAAATGTAAATAAGATTAGAGTTGCGAGTCCCTGCTGAGAGGTAAATTTCTTTTCCAGAAGCTGAACACACCTTTTCTTTGAAATGGCATCTTTGTTCATGGGAACTGCTAGTCTGCATCCATCTGCCACACTTAAACCCTGGACCTTGTAAATAATCTCTGCTCATTGAGCGCATCTATGACACAAATGTAATGTCTTCTTGTTCTACATGTCTGGGAACTAATCTTCTCTTGGCAGCAAACTTGTGGTCTGTCAGCCTCAGTTCCTTTTCATTTATATACTTATTTTGCTCAGTACAGATGTGGGTGAAGAGGGGAAGCACAAAGGGAAATTCACAGAGTAAACAAACCATACCTACCAGCCGGGATGATCGGCTTGCAAGCATAGATAAAAGACATCTTTTGCTAGAGCTCACTCAACACACTATTGCTGCTCCTATATTGCTGATGGGGATCACAGGCAGTGCTGGACGTACTAGCACAATCTGGACAGGGCAAGTGTTTGAGTCGACAGGGCCGTTGTGACTGGCCGATCACAGTAATTATCTGTTTGAGAGTGTGATTTCAGATCTAAATTTACTGTGGTTACCCATGGCAAAACTTCACCAGTGCGTTCTGTAAGCTGGTAACATTGAAGGCAACTCAGGCTTCAGCTAGATTAGAAAATTCTTGGCCAAAAGGCATAATACAGTAGCTTTCTGGTAAATGCAAGTTTTTCTGTTTGGGGTTTTAAGGCAGGCAGCATCTTTCTTTCTTTTCCCTGAAAAAAAAACTGCATGTTTTCAAGCAATCCAAGAGATCACCCCTCTCCTAGAATATGTCATGCTGAAGCTCTTATGATGAATATGAAAAGTGTAATGAATTGACTTAGTTTGCTGACATTAAAAAAAAAAAAAAATACAGAGATAGTATGGTTGGGGGGGGGGGGGGGGGGGGGGGGG
>NC_048893.1:117667898-117713292 GCF_011077185.1 Oxyura jamaicensis
CGGAAAGAGGGTTTGTAATGGCCTCCCAAGACGCTCTGGGGAAAGTTTGTATTTAAAAGTCAGGTGTGCCACACATTTTACACTGTTGAGATTGACTTACAAATACTTCAATTATACGTCAACAAAATGAGAATCTATACTTTGTGGCTCATCTAATAATTGGCCTTTACCAAATAAGCATATATTGAAGGAATGGGGAGAAAATAATAGTTCTTATAAGCAATCTCCACTGGTAACACTTTTCATACTTCCACTGCAGTGGTGCCAAATACTTAGACCAGAGCTTGCCACCTCTCCTGCCAAAAGAAACCATGTGGTCTGGCTATAGATCCTCGGAAAGATCTTTGCTTTTCATGTGTCCAAGTGTATGCACAGAGTCTTCATTGTGCACTCCTGGCTGCATGCATTACACATTCACATAGGTGGATATGCCCCTCCAACATGCCTGGGTGTAGATGTCTCTCTTTCTTTGTGCTTCAGTCCAAAGCATAATCCTTGACTTTCATGTGCTTGTCACTGTGTTAGCCCTGCCAAACAAGCTGCTTCCTCTCTGTTGAGAAGTTTGAGACCCTGGGGGCCCTTCACAGCACCACATCCAAGCCAGCAGTAAGGAGGAGGCTGTGAGCATCCAGAATAGCTCACATATCTCAGAGCCTATTTCCCACCTTCTCACTGGGACAGCTGTCCTAAGGAGGATGTGCCACTTCAACCACATGTCCCTTAGCCTACCTGGAGCCATGGCTTGGCTTTAGGGAAGTGGTAGTTCAGCTTGGGATGAGTCCCTTTCTGAGATTTTTAAAGGTGCAGTGCATTATGTAACAGAGAAAGCTTCCTTTTTGCCTAAGGCCATGAAAATATTGGTTTTAACTTCTGTCTGTATTCTGAATATTTATAAAAGATTAGATTTTAAATGTGAGAACATATTCTGAGAAGTACTGAAACTGCCCACATTGGTCAGTATATATATTATCATGGATGTGCTCATTCTCCAATTTTCCACATTCAGTGAGCATTTCTAGCTAAATCATTAGTATTGCTGATATCAAGCAAATTTTTTTTATTATTTGTTTATTTATTTTTCCCTCTCAGAGTAACTGAGACATTACCACAAGAGGCACTTTTCTCTTTTGATAATTTCTGTGTATTCATCTGTGAAAAACTTTCCCAGTCCGTATGTAACCTGAAAGATTGTGTTTACCCAAGGTTGTGTATTAGGTCATTGAAATGAATAGGTTTATCTTTTTGTTACTGTGAGTCAAACAATGTCCCAGGATCCTCAGGGAAGTAAAATTTCCTTGACAGAGCTTCAAGAAAGCATTACTACTTTACCCCACTTGTGCTACCTGTGCATGGCTCTACTCTACCCCCTGTACTGACCCACTCCAAACCACACACTGTCTCTGACACAAAACCTAAACTCAACCCTTCTCAGATTTAGTAAAACATCAAAAACAAACAAACAAACAAACAAACAAACAAAAACAGCAGAACTGATGGTCCCCACAAAGCAGCCAGACGCTGCAGGTGACATTGGCCGGTAGGTCGGGCAGTCCTCTCTCGCGCGCTTTCCAAGCCAGCCTCCTCCAGCCCTCCAGAGCCGCCTTGAAGTGCACTTATTTCCCGCCAGGTGGAGCAATAAACAAAGAATATTTTTGTCGAGATTTCCTTCAGATTGTGTGTGTGTGAGAGAGAGTATTTAGTCCTTAATTTTGCCTTTTCTCGAACCTAAGTTTTAACATAACAATGAGACGAATCAGGAGCACAGTATTTCCTTCTCATTGAGATCATTGCAAAAGTGGGCAATGTTTTCTGCAATTTGTAGTCTGTCACTGATAAAGGTTTGCAGGAGGGAGAAGGTATGAGCTTCATAAATTCTCCTTCTGCGTGCATTCAAATTGGAGCACAAATAAATAATAATAATAATAATAAAATTAAAAGCCAGATCACCCTTTTTCAATTATTGGGGGAAAAGTTTGGAAAATCTATTCGTATACACAGCAGCATAAAATTCACATTAACATCTCATTAAGATTAAATGCACTTCGGGACTGATCCAAAGACCATCAAACTCAATGGGAGACTTTCCTTTGCCTTCAAATGGGATTTGGATCATGCTGTTAGTGATTGGCAAAAGCTCATATTAACAAAACAAAAAATCCTGACATTACCTAAAAGACTGTAAAAGCATTTCCATTTCTTGTTCTGGGAAATCCCCTTTATAGCTGATCAAATGTAATCACAGCAACCACCTCTGTGGTGAAAGCTTCCTGTTAGGCTAACAACAAGGTAGCTGAAGTATGAATACAACCACTATTATTTTACAAAAATTGGAATGGAAACCTCATTTTTGATTATAGTGAATTACCCATAATAGCAAAGGTAAAACTAAAGTGATCAGAAGTTAATTTATATGCTATGTAAACAATATTTTAGAAGAGAGAGAGATAAAAGGAACAGAAATACAGTCCAGAAAAAAATATATGCCTGCTATGATAATATTTTATGCAAATTTGTTGTCCTAATCTGAAATATAGTAACTAAAACAAACTAAATTAACTCAGGTAGACATTATACGGTCAAAGGCAAACCAGTCCGTTGTGTACAGTACCCTTTAGAGATGAGTATATGATATCACTAATGACTCTATTTTTGTATATGAAGATGAAAAGTAGCACATTCAAAAACAAAACAAACAAACAAACAAACAAATAAAAAACTGTCTTGGACAGCTTCAGGTTCCCTGACCTCTATCCTTTATTTACTTAATTTTTATTTTATTTTATTTATTTATTTATTTATTTATTAATGCTGCTTTTGGCAGAGAGAGTCTGGAGTAAAGCTCCAGATTTTAGTAGGCTTCTAGTTGAGATGGCATTAACAGGTACTTCGTTGTTGGGCTGATGGCACATCTGATCCAAGAATTTTCTGTGTATGTTTAACAAATAAAAATAAAAATGAAATTACAAACACTGTATTTTTGCTGCAAATATTTCAAAATTTAAACTGACATGACAAGTCATGTAGGTAGAATGCTTCTGAAGATTGAGAAGGCTTTCCTAAATTTTCTTTCTGTTTTGAGGTCACTAGCAAAACATGTCTCTAGCCAAACTTCCTTCTTATTCCTTGAGTCTTTTCGGAGCAGAACTAAAAAATTCAGTTTGATAAGGTCCTAATTTTTGAGTGCTAGAAAATGTGGGATCTAGGATGGGGCAGTGAGGCTTTTGTAGGAGGTCCATCTCCTAAAATATTGCCAAAATTTAGATTTGACCAAAGGAGGAAGGAAGATATAAATAAAAGATATACCCAATATTTTAAAAATACATGCAGCAGTTGAGGCAGTTAATGACTTTAATATGGTATTAAAGATAACTGGCTAATGAGAAACAAATTCCCATGAAGAGCCATGTAGCTGATTGTCTTCCTCGAAGTGCTGATTTCATTTTTGTTTTCATTCTTCTGTTTCATCTTAACCTCCTTTTCCTTTTTTGGTCTTTGAGATGTATATAGGCTTGCTGCCTTTCCCTTCTCCCTCTTTGGTGGCTTACCTTCATAAAGAATTAAACAATCTTGAACTAATGAATATCATGAACTAATACATATCAAAATGCACATTAAAATACCATCCACTTATTTGCTGCATCAGATCATCCTAGCAGAGTTCAGAAATCCGGCCCTTAGCGAGTACTATGGAGGAACCACCAAGAACTGCTTCAGCACCACCCCCCCCACATTTGAGCAGAAAAGGGATTCAGGGGAAAAAGATCAAGCTGGCATCTGCAATTGGGATCATATTTGCACCTGTCTTTCTGTTTCTGATTGCACATTATCTGAGATTTCTTACAGTTAATCTCAGCCCACTCCTGCTTGACTCAGTCTTTGCCATCAATTTTGGCAAGAGCAAAGTGTTTTGCAAATGTCTCTTCCTTCTGCTTGCTTCCCCCCAATAGTCATTAAACAGAGTGAAGAAGTGATCAGAAACAAGATAAGTTGTTTATGAAGAAACCATCATTTTTGGTACCATAGCCCTGGTGATGTGTCATCTCTGGAAAACCATATGGGAAGCACTGTAGTTCTATGTCTTTGAACCACAGCCTCCACACTTTTGTTTTGTTTTGTTTTGTTTACTTCAGCTAGTAAAGTAGAATGACCTCCTGGCTACAACACCAGCACTAGATCATTTCTGAGATCATCAACTCGGTCCCAGCCCTGCCAAGCTCTTTCTTGCCAAGCTCTTTGTGAGCTTGGCAAGAAAACAGAGCCAAGGTGCTGCCTCCACAGGGGATAAGCAGTGGTATGTCACTTCTATTTGCCATCACTTGAGGGAGCTCATGTTTAAGCGTGGATATCTTTGGAGAACGCTTGTAGCTTCAAGTGCCAAATACCCATGTGGAAGCTGAAGCTGTCCTGTGGATCAGGACATTGGTTAGAAGCCAGTTAAACTTCTTATTGTATTTTGAAACTAGTTATTGTATGGCTTTATCTTCTATCCAGCTGCAAGAAGCTTACCTTTACTTATGAAACTCTAGAGTGCAATGTTCAGACAAACCAGACTTTTGTCTGGATTTTTTGGTCCCCTGATAAAGAACTGCACTAATAAATAAATAAATAAATAAAATAATTTTTAAAAGGAATGGGAATGTAAAAACACCTAAATTTGCCTCGTTAACACAATAGAATGCTTCTGTTGCTGGTTAGACAGTTAGGAGAACTGTTTATTTCACCACATCACTAGCATTTTAAATACTAAAATGAGTGAATTGCAACAACAACAACAAAGACATTTTAAAGGCAGCTGTTTCTCTCTGCTCTGGCCATCCAAGCACATATTAGACATTTACAACAGCAGTGATATTAAATGAGAAACTGCCTGCTTAGCCAGTATGACTTTTCCATCCTTCCAGGTTGTGGCCATTTTCTCTCAGAGCACAGTGCAATGTTGAAATACAGCACTGTTAAGGCTTCCTATTGTCTTTATTTAATGTGAAGTAATATCAGTGAATCACCCAAGCCTCTTGTAATTCTGTTCAGATTTGAGTTGTGCTGGGCAAACATATGGGATATTAACAGAACAAGTAGTGTCTAAATTTAATCCCTTGAGAAGTTAATCTATAGTCTTCCATAGCTAAGCAGTAAATATTGCTTACTGATACCAATGTTTTACATGTCTATGGAGCCTTCGGATATCAGATTGTTTGATACCTAAGTAAATCCTCAAATAATTCTCAGAGAGACATAAATACCGTTATTATCTACAGCAGCACAGAAAGGAGAGGTGATCATTCTAAATCCTTTCATTGAGACAATTTAGCTAGAGACCAGACAGAACAGTTATAAGCACCCAATAACAGCTTTGCCAACCAATAACGTAAAAAAAAAAAAAAAAAAAAAAAAAAAAAAAAGATTAAACTATTATTTTTTTTTTTAGCTTGGCTCTGAGAAGTTTCTGAGAATGAAGTTTCTGAGAATGAAGAATACTTCTGCTCATTTGAGAAGGCCTAAAATTTCCTCTGTTTTAAATTTCAGTTGATAATCTAATAGTTTGTAAAACTGAGCCTAATATTTGTAGAGACTTTGGGAAGATATAAGACTTCAGAGTTAGCTGTCAGGCTTATAGAAGCTTTAAGCCATTTTTCCCATAACAGAAACAGTGAATGAAATTATGTAGTGATCAATGAATAAAACCTAATCAGTGACTTTCAAATTTAATGCATGAGAAATTTTTGGTCTCAAATGGAGAAAATAGAATGAGGTAGGGTGAGTAGATGAAAGAGCAGTAGACTGTCAGTAAGAAATCCTTAGTGTCTTGCAAAAAAATCCACTGCTTTGGCAGTGGGCAAACAACTAAATCAGATATGATTCAATGGCACTCAAATCGTTATTAGTAGTTTTGTTCAATCTTGATTAAAATATAAGAATACCATTTTCCATATTAACATTTAATAACAATTTAAAATTAAACATGGGAAACATGAAATTCCATGAGCTAATAAATATATATTTCATTAATTAGAAAAAGAATGCAAATTTCTCATAAGAGTTTGCATACCAGTGCAAATTCTACTATCAGTCAGACTAGTTATCTATGAATAAGATTGTATAGAGATAGCTTACTGGGGAAAAGATTTGTCTGCATTTTCAAGTGTGTTTGTGAATATGAATGAATATGTTGGACACATGACTTTACAGTGTGCTTGTTGTTGGAGAAAGTTTAAATACACTACTTTTATTGTTGATTTTGGTTTTGTTTTCATTTTTGTTTTCCTATCAACCCCTAATGGGTTTTGACAACACGACAAGTTTTTAAACACAGAAATTAAAAGGAAGGCATGGAGGAACCTATACTGTTTCAACTTAGTTTATGATGATGAGTTTATTCAGTTTAACTTGGGTACAGGACCAGTAGGATTTAATTCGATGACCATCCTTCAAGCAATGGAGCTGCTCTTGACATAGGAAAAAATGTACTGGGCAATAAAGTGATTAACAACACTTTGCCGCATGACACATGCAAAAGATTCCCAAGAGGCCCAGATTTCTATTCTCACTGCCACATAAAAGGGGACCAGGTTGCCAAGTAGCTGGTTTCAACAGAAGGAGGGATAGACAGGGGTGGTTTCCCCCAAAGCAGTGGCTGTGTTCCCCACTCTTCCCATTATCAATAAGAGGAGCAAGCATTACATTTCATCCATTCCTTTTCTTCCTTTCTGGAATGGAATTGAGAACCTTTGCTTTCATATCTACCCAGAAAAATTCAGTGCAGCCTGAGCTGATGCAAAGCGTTGAAGTAAGTCTGGTGTACTCAGAACACATATGACTTACATTGCCTCAGCAAACTGGAGGCACAGCTTCTCTCTCTTCTGAGGTGAGAGGCTGGTCATTCTCCAACTGCCTTTGTCAATGCAAGTAAGGCATCCTCTTAGGAAGGAAGTGTAATGTAGTAATGGTAATAATTAGTTGATTGAAACAGATTTAAGATGATACCAAGGAAATATCCTGGTATGAATGTAGCTGGGTAGGTGTCCGTACATGCACTTTTAGATTCTAATCTATATCAAAGCATATCCTTGCTCTGACACGCAACTGATCTCCTTTAAATGCAATTATTCCAATTAGCCTTAATTGTCAGTGCTGCTATGCTGCCAACATTTGGACCCATTGTGGGAGTAAAGTGTGTTAGTAACAGTTGTTCCATAGACAGGAAAGATGAAGCCCAGGACAAGTTCTGTTAATAGGAAAATAACTAGGCCCACTCTGTCTATTGATTTCCTTTTGGAATTTTTGCCTGTTTTATTGTTTGTCTTTGTAGTACGGGTAGAGGAAGAAGGCAGCCAGCATTGCTGTTAAGACTTTCTCCATTATTTATTCAAATATCCTACAAGATAAATTTGTGTAATATTTAGACATATTGAGAAACTAAGTGAGCATAGTTTTCATTAGAAATGCACTGATGTTATTTATGGTAGTTTCCTGAGCTAAGTTATTCTCTTTGCAGGTGGGAATGTTTTTTTTTTTAATCCACATCTTTAATGGGGGCATGAGCTAGGTTGTTCTGCTCTAAGAAAGTGATTAAGATGTTAATATGCCTAGGCTAGAATATTAAGGACTATTAATTCATGAATTTATGGTATTAATTGGATAAAGCTGTTGCAAATAGATGAGTAAAAGCAACAGAACACATCAAAATCAAGATCCCTAAGAAATGCTGTAAAATAATGTAAAATGAGTTTCTAGGAAATGTATGCCTTCTTCTGCTGATAAGAGGATTTCATATCCTTTGTACTTTCCTTTTTTCTCTGTTTCATCAGTCTGAAAGAATCTTTGAAGCTATTGCGGCAGAGAGCAGTTAATTTTTGTTGCAGTATTCTCAAGGAGCATCACGCATCGTTAAGAGAAACTAAGTGACCTACAGTGATGTCAATATCTCAAATTAAAGTGCACTTCGTGTATTCTGGATTTTATAAATTTGTCTTTAAAATCTGATTTTAGTCTTAGTAAATTAACAATACAAAAATATGCAAAAATAACCCCATGAAAGTTCATCAAGTCTGTAAAGAGGATGGTAATATTTTCTTAACTGAGAACATAACACAGTACACAACACAAAATTAAAGGAAAAATGTTGTCCTCCTTTCTAGTCCTTGAAAGAAATCTGCAAATTATCCAACACTATGTTTACTACAATAACTTAGAAAATACTTCAGGACTTCAGCTTGGGGGTGTGGGATGGAGAGGACTAGACTGAGTTCACATGTGGTCTATAATTATACTTGGAAAAAAAATCTTGAAAGGAGACAAAATTTGAACTAAATCTGCTAGAGGTAATTGTCACTTTCTCCATGGGACATAAATGTCATGCATAGCTTTCCTGAACCTGAAGGGAAGGCTGCTTGTATGTGAAGTTAATAGTTTGGTCTCTGGACCAAATTCAGCCTGCCATAATTGGGTTCAGTTCCATTAGCTTCTGAGGAGTTGCATTCACTTTCACAGACTTGGATTTGGATTTGAAGTTTTGACAGTCACCAAGAAATTATTAAAACTTCTCTTTCATCATTTCCTGTGATCATGCTTGAATAAATGAAAACACTGACAATGTGTGAATAGGTTCTCAGTGTTGAATTTCACTTGTAAGATATTTCTGTGATTGGTTGCAAGCATCCTCATCTTTATAATCACTTATTAATGTGGAAATTAAATTTCAAGGCCAAAATATTTTGGATTTGAAATCCATATAAATTGCAGGAAATATGATTTATTATTATTATTTTATTTTTTTTTCTAACATGTAACATGATCTTTTCATTTAACATCATGCTGGCTAACTCAATTTTTTTCATAGAAATATTGAAAGCTGCAAGCCAACACACAAGATTTGGAAGTACCAATTCCCACCATATCTAGTGCTCAACTTGATGTCTCATCCATTTTGTGGATTTTTTTCTTTTCCTTTTTTCTGCCAACAGAATTGAAAAAATGTATCTCTTCTTTGTGTCATGTATGTGATATATGATTCTAATGTTATGATATGAAGCTAACAACACAAATTTTCTCTTCAAAAGCACAGAAAACTTCACATATTCACCTTTGTAATGCAAAGCAGCAGTTGGTTCATAAGCTGAAACCTACTTTTATTTAAATTTGGAAACCTTATGTAATAAAAAATAAATCCCTAAGAGAATGGGATCTGAGAAGAGTAACAATAATTACCAAATTGGGTAATCCTTCTCTTTGAAGGCTTTTCTCTTAATATTGTTGATAGCAGCTATTCCAAAAAGTAGACGTCTGAGTTCTCCCTTACATGTGTATTGCAGTAATAATAACAGTAATTGTTATTAATAATAATGATTAATGATGTGAGTAACAGTAAAGTGACCCTACTGGTTCTAAGAAACTGCCTAAGGTAGGTATTATTAATAATATACCTGTATTATTATACCTGTATTAATATACCTGTATTAATAATATACCTGTATTATTAATAATACAGGTATTATTGAAAACAGTAACTGGAGCACAGACTCCATTCATATAAAATAAAGAATATTACCATTTTCCCAGAAACATATCATGAAGGAAATGCTTTTTATTATAATTTAGTTAGATACTCAGCAACCTATATAAGTGATAAAAATATGTGACGGGCAGGAAACAAGTAAATTAAGTATGTCCTAGTAGTGTAGTTTTCTCATTGCACAGGAAAAAAAAAAAAAAAAAAAAAAAAAAAAAAAAAAAAGCTGTATTTTTGATGTAAATTAGATCTATATGCTCATTTTTCCCCTTTTGTGCATTTCAAATATATGAATATATATGTAGCATTAATAAAGGAGGAAAAATCTACATTTTGTTGTACACTGTCAAAGGGACCATAAAATGATAACTCTATATTAGGTTTTGAGTTGCCTACATAATCTTTGAAAGTGATATCTCATTGAGATATACCATATAGGAAGTTCATCCCCTTCCAACTGCTGTTTTTGGAAGCCTTCAGCTAAACTGAGCTAAGCATAAGCACATCACATCAGTTTAATATTAATCAGAGCTCTATTTAAAAATACAAAAAGTCCTTAACATGGACACATCTTCATATTTCTGCATCTTAATAAGTTGCTTGGTCTTAATCCTTCCAGCCTTCACAGGGAACAGGAGATACACAACACAACTAAGAATCCATTAACTTCATTAAAGATTTTAATATGACACTAAATACCTACCATCAGGGCCTCAGATTTGAAAATGTTGCCATTTTTTTCTTAGTCCAGATTGTACATTTGTGGGAAAATAGTGAATTGCCAAAAGATGTTAACCAAACAGAGTTTTTAGATCTTTGTTTCAAATTAAAACCAGATACAGAGCATTTGGGGCAGATTTTATACTTCATGCAAGAATATTTTCTAAGTGATAAGGCAGTAGTCTGTGATTATGTTTACACACTAGCTCTGCATCCTGTAGATCTAGTTCATAAAGAGTAACAGTGAACAGGTCTCCTAGCTTTATAGACCAAAATCAAGATACGATAACCTCTGCATCTTGAAAGAAGGAATAGAGCACCTTCAGCAATTTTCATTGCCGATTCAGATGATGTAAAACTGCAACTGGAGTGGTTGATACACCACCTAGGCATGCTGCCATTCAGAGGGACCTTGGTAGGTTGGAGAAATGGGCTGACAGGATTCTCGTGAAGATAACAAAGTGAACTAGCAAGTCCTGCACCTGAGGAGGAATAACCCATGCACCAGTACAGGAGGAGGGCTGATTGTCTGGGATCAGCTCTGCCGAAAAGTCCTTGGCAATTCTTGTGGACACCAACATGGACATGAGCCTGCAGCGTGCACTTGCAGTAAAGAACGTCAAAAGCATCCTGCACTACATTAGGCATATCAACACCAGCAGGTCAAGAGAGGTGATGCCTCCTCTTTACTCAACTATGTTAAGATACATCTGGGGAGCTGGGTCCAGTGATGGGCTTCCCAGTGCAAGAGAGACATGGACATACTGTGATGAGTCTAGCAGAAGACCTCAATGATTAAGGCACTGGAGCATCTATTACGTGAGGAAAGGCTGTGTCTGGAGAAGAGAATTCTCAAGGGATCTTAACCATGTATACAAATATTTAATGGAGGGAGTAAATATGACAGAGCCAGACTCTTCTCAGTGGATCTCAGTGACAGAACAAGAGGCAAAGGGAACAAATTGAAATACAGGAAATTCTGGCTGAACATAAGGGGGGAAAATACTAAGAAGACATCCAAACACTGAATGTGGAGAGGACATCACTGGAGATATTCAAAATCCAGCTGGACTCTCAGAAAATTGTTCTTGCCCTCCTCTGACCAGGGAAGTTGAACCAGACGATCTGCAGAGGCACTTTCCTGCCTCATCTGTTCTGTGATGATGCGAATTGCCAGAAGTCATCAGCATTGATTAGTCAAGTACAAATTTCTCCACATAGAGAACAAAATCCAAGAATATTGAACTGGTTTTTTGTTTTACAGACAGTTTGCACACATCCAGAAAGAAGTCTTACCACTGAATTTTGCCAGTTAGAAACAGAAGTACTGTTTTCATGATGTGCAGTGTGACTCTACCAGGTATAAAAACTATAAAAGTGGGAACTAAAATGGTCAATATTCCTTGAGCCTTCAGTCCTGAATTAAAAAATCTTCCACTCTGACATCCTTTCTTTTCAGTTGCAGCAGTGAAAAGAAACTTGACACAACAAGAATGTGCACAGCTAGCTTTGAATATTAGTGTCAATGCCTGGGATAATTACAACAGAAATCAATGTCGAATTCATATATTTGCATACTTAGACTCACAAAAAACTAAACATGCATGTGAATGCATACAAGAATGCATGATGCAGGATTAGACTATTGCAGTTCATAAATAAAACTGTGTGAATATATTCAAATAGGTATAAGCAAATGTAAACAGATGGAAGGGATCACTGGTGCAATTATTGATAGCTATGTATATGCACAAAACAGCAGGAGACACCTTAATCTCCCTTTACAGTTTTGGATTATGAGAAATGCTGGATGAGAAGGCAATTTGCTTCTGAAGGAAAAGTATAGGAAGAGCAGTTCCTTTGTGGATCTCTGTCACAGGATTAACATTTAGATACATATCCATCAGACACATCTTTTTGGAGCTTTGCAAAGTGATTGCAAAAGTCAAACAGAAAAGAGTTATGCTTTACTCATAATAGCAAAAATTGCCTTTTCCAAACACTTTTTAGCAATAGGATTCTTTCAAATGTCTGTAACTTTTATCAATATTAGTCCAAGGAAAATTAGGTTTTGTTCTTCATATGCCAGATATGGTGTCTGTGCTGGAAGGTTGTAAAACTTCGTTCAAAAGCCATATTCTCTGGGATTCTCATGAGAAATTTTATGAAAGCCTGGTGTATATTTTCTTTATCACAGCATGCTTTGACAATAAAATGACTGTCTCTGTTCATTTGCTGTCTCTAAAGGAAATTGATTTACAGATCTTCCTGCTAGCTCATCTCTAATTTAATCTACCTGTTTATAATTGTTCTTGTAATTAGCTTATAAATAATTATTAGTAGTTTATTCATATTTAGAGATGGACATTCTGACTGTTGCTCTAATGACAATTGCATCTGGCATGTTCTCTGTTTTACTGTGATCTGTTTGCTCAGTTTCACTATGGCTTTGCTTTTCAAACTAAATTGTTTCAACAACTGAATATTTGACTATGATATCTTGGGAATGTTTTTGCTGTAGGATGCCATGAAATGTGGCTGTTCTACTTCTGAATATTCCCATTCACCCAGCCTGACATCATTCACCCACTCTGTTCATCTTCTGGGAGCACTGGTAGTTGGAGACAGTGAAATATCCTCAAAAACACGTGCACTATGGGACAAAAGCTCAGAAATAAAGTAGGATCGACCAATATGCATTCTTTACAGTTGATTTAAAAAAATGCATTTTCCTAGTCCATTTTTGATATTTCAAAGCGTAAAGCAGTTGTGTGTAATTTCTTTATTTTCAGTAACTTATTCGCATTAGGAAATATTTAAATAAGGAATACCTTTGTTTTATTTCTTTACATGTCAAAAAATGCTGATAGGCAATGATATATTCCCTGCATGAAGAAATTTAGGTCTTGTAGCTAGGTCTTGTAGCTTTTTACTTGCACCTCTGAAAATTCCCATTTGGTAGTGTGACTGAAAAACTGAAGAGACACGAATGAACTCACAAGTTTTCAAGCATATGCTGTAGGAGGGAGGGGTGGGGAGAGAGATACAGATCCTGCAAAAGGTCACAATATTTCATTTCATGTAGGGTACAAGGATGACCCTGGAGGAAGTTTCCAGGCTGAAGTCTTTCATGCACTATAGGCAGCAGAATTCAGTGGAAGAGCAAGCCCACAGATTTCATGCTGCAGTTATGCAGACAAAATCAGTGATAAAAACTAATATTTCATAGCAGTTTATTCTAATGTAAAAATGGGTCCTGCATAGTTCCTGCAGAAGGACACAAGGTGGTAAAATGCTGCCTTTGTCTCCTATTTTCCACATTGGCATTAAAACTGTGGTCTGGGACCTGTCTCCTGAATCTTTGAGTCCCATCACCTCTGCCCACATAAAAAGACCATATCCAGAATACATCTAAAATTAAAACAGAATATGTTTTAATTGTGATATATTCCTGCACACATGCACATGTATGTGTATAAAAAATGATAATGATTGCTTACTTAACACCATGTTAGTGAGATGGTTCTTTTTAGTTGCTCTTCTTAACTTATAAGAGAAGCATATAGCAAAAACTAGAATGGAGGGCAAAGGGAGTTGACCTTCACAGGCAAGGGACCTGAAGTGATTGAAGGTACATAGTTTACAGAATAGATGAATGAGAAGGAGCAAGATAGAAGTCTTTCAAATCATGAGTGATTTTAAAAAGGAAAGCAAAAATAACTTCCCGCCTCCCTTCTCCCATTGGCTTTCTTTCCATTTCATTGAGTTGTAAGCATGTGTCTTGCTCAGGATATGGATATCGCTAACTTCAAGTGATCAATCATACTGTCCCCTTGTTCCTCCCACTTTGATCTTTTAGTCTCTCGCACTGTTGTTCCATTTAAACCTTAAACATTTTGGGATATAAGTTATTTCATTGAAGTGTCTAAACTGTGTAAAAGAACAATATATAAATAGTCCCAATAGCATAACTTTATATATATATATATATATATATTATTTTTTATTTTTATGTCCTGGGCTCTTTAGCTTGGGTTGTTTTAGATGGACAGCAGAAGCTGAGCAAATATTCCTCTGATAATCAGGAGTTCTGAACACAGATTCCTACAGTGACTGCTGAAAACAAAGTATCTGTGGAATTTCAATATCATCACCAAAAAAAAAAATATATTAATAATAAAAAATCAAGTTTTCATGTTGCCATTTTATTTCTCCAAGTATTTCCAGTGCTTTAATATAATTGTCTAATGATAAAAAAACAAAATGACAAAATATTTTTTGGGAAAAACTGAACCCTCAAACATCATACTAAAACCAAAACCGAAAAGTAAGTGATAACTGATTAAAACCAAACTGAAATTGTCTTGCAGATTTACATTTTTAAATTTTAAATATATAAATATATATATTTCTAAGTGTATTAATCTTACTCCTCAACATTTTAGTAAATACACTAACAATCTCTGTGGCATTGCAAATACCATTGGAGCTGCAAGAAGATACAAAGTTATAGTGTCTCATTGGTGAAAATATTTTTTTTTTTTTTTCCAGTATGGTGTGGAGTCTTTTCCATAAAGTGGCTTTGTGATCTACAAAGCCACTCAATGCATCTTGTCTTTAAATCTATTTTTCCCATAGTCTCCCTTAGAAATATTTATAAATACTTCAAAAAGCTTATTGTAAGTTATTTTGTATTTATAGTGTTTTCTTGCACATTCATATGACAATTATGCAAAGTAAATTGCACAGTCAATGGATTTCAGTTACATTCAGTGATTTTCAGTGAGACTATATGCATTAGCAATTACTCAACATGATTTTGGATTGCTGATTTGGGTCTACATGCAGATGAAGTTTCATGTTTGATCGTAATCATCTTAAACCAGAGAGTACAGAGAGCAATAGCTCAACATATCTACATAATCTTAAGGAAATATATATATATATATATATATATATATATCTTTCTCTGATAAGAAAAACATTCACTGGTAAGATTTACCTGATTTCTCTTATTGACTGGCTTTTGTCTGCCAGTCATTCATTTGGAAACACAGACCTTTTTCATTGCACTTAGTGATCAAAACTTGATGCACTGTTAGTCTGTATGTTCAGCCAACACATTGAGTCAAGTCAATGTTATTACTGTGTATCACCAAGTTGTACATTAACACCAGATATGTTTGATCTTTCAGCAGTGAAATTATTCTTGCCCATGCTGTTAGCTGTGATTGGTTTTCTGGCACTGTTTTCGGCTGTATGGCATTTCAGTGATCAGTTTTCAATCATGAAGACTCTCATTATTAATATTAGGGATAGTTACTTCTTTAATCATCTTTCACAGTGTATTTTTTATTTTCCTGAGCATATGGGCATTCTTTGGGTGTGGAAACTCTTTGCTAGCTGAGAGCATCTTTTGATTGAGTGCTGGCTTGGAAGAAAGGTGCAGTTTCACTTTACGGATCATAGACTGAACAAACTTAGAGATCAAGGTACGAAAATGGACAAAAGTATGAGCAAACTTCAGGCTTCCTTGGAGAAAAGGATCTATTTCACCATTTGTAAAGCAATCCGTTCCATCTATGGTGAAAAAATATAATGTGAAAAATACATCCCTTTGTTTCTCTCCAGTTTATATCCTGCAGAAAACAATACAAGAACCAACCCAAGAAGAAAAGCTCTGGGTGAATTATTTTTCTCTCTCTTCCTATTCCTGTGTGAGAATTTCTCTCTAAAGAGGAGTGAGACAAATACATCATCATCACAGATGAACTAGAAAAGATCAGTGATCTCCACAAATGCTTTCACATAGAGAACCAGTACTTCATACTTTGTATAGAGTATATCTATTTCTTTCAAATTTCTGTTCATTTCATCGTAACTTTTAGTGCATGTGATATTTATGCACTTAATTATTTATTATTTTTATCAATGCTGGATCTGTATTTATATACAGCACCTTCAAATAAAAAAGATTTTTGTTGTCATTTTATGATTCTTTTTTTTTTTTTTTTCTAGTATGTATCTAATGCTTACATGACACTGGTAATTTTTGCCCTGTCTAGCATAAATACCCCCAGAGTTACCAGGCTTCTAACATCCTCAGAGAAATCATTTTCTGCAAACTTTTATTTTGTAGTGTAGCTTATTATTTTTAGCCTTGCTTTTTTCTTCATATTTTAGCTTGTGATAAATGTTGTTGTTGTTGTTGTTTTCTTCCAAGAGTTGGGAATGAATATATGTTAAAAATTGAACTGGTTTCCTAGCATTTTTTTTCCTTCCTGAATGGTAGTGAGTATAGTTTAGATGCACTAATGTCTATAATAATGTGTTCTCAACAACACAATAGCAAAGAGGGACATGTTTTTTGTGAATTATCATCTATAGGCAATAATTATATTTCAAAAAATCATAAGAGAGAATATGTGACTTGAATTATGACATGGGTTTAGGACTTAAAATATCTCTTTTTCACTCATATCGGTCAGATGTAACAAGAAATGCACACTGAGATGTGTATATGTAATATTGAACGTACTGAATATTGAATGTGTTTGCGTAATATGGAATGAAAACTGAAATACTAAGGGATATACAAATTAAAATAGCCTTGTTCTAGTTCTGTAGTTTAGTTCAAGCTCTAATTCAATTACTTCAAAATCAACTCACAGAGTGAGATGGTAATACAGGAGTCACCCCTATTTAGGTTGTTTATCTCTCAGTGGGAGAAAGGCATCCATCCTAAGAAAGGCCATCCTAAGAAAAGACAAACAGAACAGGACTCAAATCTTTGGTGCTGCACCTAGGATAGAATAGAAATAGAAGTAGAATAGAATAGAATAGAATAGAATAGAATAGAATAGAATAGAATAGAATAGAATAGAATAGAATAGAATAGAATAGAATAGAATAGAATAGAATAGAATGGACTGGACTGGACTGGACTGGAATGGAATGGAATGGAATGGAATGGAATGGAATGGAATGGAACGGAACAGAACAGAACAGTTCAGTTGGAAGGGACATTCAAAGGCCATAAAGCCCAACTGCCTAACCACTTCAGGGCTAATCAAAAGTTAAAGCACATTAATGAGAGCATTATCCAAATGCCTCTTGAACACTGACAGACACGGGGCACCTACCACCTCCCTAGGAAGTCTGTTCCAGTATTTTACCAGTATTCTACCACCCCCATGGTAGAGAAATTTTTCCTAATGTCCAGTCTTAAACTCCCCTTGTGCAGCTTTGTGCTATTTCTGAACATCCTGTCATCAATTTCTGGGGAGCAAGGACTGGTGCCTTCCTCTCCACTTCCCCTCCTCAGGAAGTTGTGGAGCGTAATGGGGTCACCTTTTGGTCTCTTCTCCAGACTAGACAACACAAGTGTCGTCAACCTCTGCTCAAGATATGCCTTTCACCTCTTTTACCAGCTTTGTTGCCCTCTTCTGGATGCATTTAAGTATTTTAATATTCTTTTTATATTGTGGAGCCAAGAACCGCACACAGAATTCAAGGTGAGGCCACAGTATTGGCTGTGCAGAAATACCACAAAATAACAGGAGAATCACCTCTTGACTGGCTGGCTATGTTGTCTTTAATGCATCCCAAAATGAAGTTTGCCTGTTGGCTGTCAGGGCACACATATATTGTGGTCATCCTTCCGGGCCAATGCACTTGCAACAGTGACAGTCCTGTTCTGCTTCCTGTGGAGCACCTGGCGTCATGAAAAACAAAAAGAAACCTTTGTCACTTCCCCTTTTTCTCCCCACCATCCTAAGCCAGTTGCAACATAAAATTGTTTACCTGTGTTATGACATTTGCAACATGACATCAAAAGTAAATCTTGACAGTAAAGTTTAGTAATTTGTAAAACAAACTGATTTCACAGACAAAGCGAAGCAGTCATTTAGCTGAAGACATTTAAGGGATTAGTTCTCATTATAGGTGGCACAGACTGAGATTTATCAAATGTTCTTTCCCTCCCCTTTGTAGACCTAGCTTAAATTATCATGCAATCCCCACTGAAGCCAGTGCATCTTCCAGTTAGAAGTTTTTTTGCAAATCTCAATAAGTGCCAGCTTGTGACTTTGCTAAAGTGGGCCTCTGGTTCTCTAGAGATAGCATACATAGGCCTCATTAGATAAATATTTCAGCAAACCAGTATTTCTTTGAAGTAGAACTCTGGCCTCACATGCTATGCCAACCAATTTACCAAATATATATATATATATATATATTCTTTATTTAAATGATATTATTCACTTAATATCCAACAGTTAAGAAAAAAGCTGTTACAATCTCTTAACTCAATCTTCCTTTGACTTTTCAGTAATCCTGTTCCTTTACCATGTTCCTTCCTCCCTTTTTTCTTCTGTCATGTCCCTTGCCTCTGCTGTTCCTCAAAAGAAGTAGGTCCACCTACCACTGAGTTCTACATTTTGTACACCAGCAGAAGTTGTACAGAAAATTTGTTAGGCACAGGATGAGATAGCACATTTTCAAAGTTTGTTCGACGGCGTACCAGAAGTACACAGAGGTCAGCCTGAAGAAACGGGTAGGATTATATGCACTGAAAAGTAGCTTGGATCTTTAATAATAAAAATTGTCAAAACATCAGGTTTATATTTAGTTTGAATGATGGCCTCATCATGGAACAAAGCCCTCAATGCCATCTTGGGGCATTGCTGACTTGAAATGAAGAGCACCGCTTCTAAATCTTTTAATACTCATTTTCTCAAATTCTGATCTCTGCTGACCCTTTGTGGTTTATGAGATCGCAACCCAATGTTACCTCGCTACAGGCCAGGGAGCAGAATAGAGTTCCAGGTCTTTCTGTCTGCAAATTGAATTACACCTCCTGACATTTAAATCAAATCAAAATTTCTTCAAGACAGCACTGCCAAAGCAGTCTTAGTGTGACTTTCTGACATACACCTGAAATCTGTGTTTCAAGAATTAATTATTTCTGCTCTTGCTGTGCAAATACACTACATTAATGTGAACAAACATTTATGAAGGCATGCATGTGTCATTGGATTAGGGGCTTCTTAATTCCAGTTCTTTTACTAACTTTTATTTTCTTGAAAGAGTATCCTTGACAATTTTCAGGGTCCTTTTGAAACCTCTGAATGCTAATTACAGGCTACTTAGAAACATATGTTCTGCACAGACTACCAATCCCCTTGGATATCATGCTGGTCTCTCAATATTTACTAGCCAGTGTTCAACTGCAGTTTATATAGAAGTCTACCTTTCTGCCTACAGACATTATTTAAATATTTATTACTTAATATTTTGCTTCAGTTCTCTATCTGTACTAAATAATCAACTTTTTCCTTCTTTTGAGGACTGATTGCTAGTATTGGATCTTAGTTTTGAAGATATAAGGCATTACACTAGTTTTAAATGAAACAGTTAAAACATGTCTATGCCACTTTGGAAGGCAGGCCTCCACATTCGTCTTTTATTTACATGGTTGCTTAACAAGGATCATGCCATGTGCAGTTTCTGGAGGGCATGCAGGTAGTGACTCTGAAATATATACTTGCAGCCTGTGATAAAGAAGACAGTCAAATGTGATCCCAAGTGTAATCGTAAGGACACCTGTATTAGGCAACATAAATGTAATCTCCTAATCAGTCAACCACACTTCACTTCAGTCCAAGTCAGAGTAGAACATCAAGTATCATGGGAACAAAATATAAAATATGTGAGAGAAAAACAGCCTGAGAATCTGAGAGTGAATGTCTCTGTGCAACTATTTTCTCTTGCAGTGTTCAAATTATATTTTAAATTTTGAGACTGAAAAGAATGCATAGGAGTTTTGTCATATTTCTAGATCCCTCTGTATAAAAATAAACATTAAAAAAAAAAAAAAAAAATGTAATATTATGGTAAGATTGTGTTGTAAGATATCACTCCAGCACAGAGAATGATGTTTCTCAAATGTAATGTTAATAAACAGAAGGAAGAAATACTTCTTTAAGGTGCTATTTTCCAGGTATTCGAGTAATTTTTTTCCATTACCACATGCCTTAGTATTATTGGGTTTATAGTCTGAAACAGAATTTTGGTCTTCATGTCTTTACATAAACACTAAACATCTTTAACAGATACTGGCACCACCCAATTTTACTTTCAAGCAGCCCGTATATTTAGCATGCTGGGTATTTGCCTTCTCATAATAGTTTATTTTGCAACTAAACACAGTAGATTTGGGCCTAATTCCATCTAGCCCTCTAGGAAAGAAGAACTTGCCAATACTCACCTGCTATGTCAATGCTCTGCTGATGGTGAAGAACTTTTTTCTGCTCTTCACTCTTTCTCTCTTTCCTCAACCTTTACAGGAAATTCTCTTCCTAAACATACATGGGAGGAACAGAAAAACTACAAAAAATATTCTGGTTTAAGAAGTAAGCTAGACATGAGCAAGTAACAAAATCTCATTAAATCAACAAAGAGGAAACCAGAACAGGACAGCTGTCTAATGGTGCTGGCACATCTTTTGGGATCCACTTTGGCTGCTGACCACAGCACCTGGCTACAGAAACTCATCCATCACTAGGCTCTAAATTGTGGCAAGTGTTCAGATCAAACAGCACAGTGTCCATTCTCAACGTGTAGGCTGCAGTCACTTCCTGTGCATGAGCAAGTGGGGCAAGAGTCTTCTCCCTCCCACCACAAGCAGCAACCACCAGGAGCAAGTGGGAGAGAGCTGAATAGTATAACAAGAAAAGCCATGGATGTAGATGTTGGTGACAACTGCTGCTGGTTGCTGTCTCCATAGGTTTCCAACACTTCAGATATTTTTATCTAAAAGGTTAAAGCTAGAAGTGTCTCTATAAACATCCTGTAATCACTAGAATGAGTGAGAAGAATGAGGCAAAAAAATCAGAAATACTACTTTGAGGGCTAGATATGCTAGCTATACTAGTGAAATAGTCACCATAGTGAAAGTGTAGAAAAAAAAATAATAAATCCAACTTTGTCCTGCATGCTCTGGTCTAATACTTTTTCTAGTCTTTCTCTAGTACTGCTATTCAGTGCATAAAATCATATTTGTCAGCTTTCTTTTAAATGTTAGTGGCATTACAGGATTGTATTATTCCTGCAAGAAATTAGCAGATTCATTTGGCAGCACTTGAGTAGTTAACAAAACATTGTAGAATTAAGTAAAAGGAATATTTATCTTCACATATTTGTATTCTATCCTCATTTTCGGAATTCAGGTATGACATAACTGAGTTACATACAGTAGCATAAACTGTCTTATAATTTTAATTTTAAAACTCACAACCCCCTTTTATTTTTTTTTAATAAACATTAACATATTTTTACAGCTGTAAGAATTGAAGAACATAATCAAGTTAGAGAGAGCAACCTAAATTATAGTGGTTCTGTTGTGTGTCTTTATGTGGTATATACCAGGAGATATAACTTTAACTGAACTAAACAGTCTTGCACTAACAAATTCCCCACTTTTGTTCTTCTGTTGTAAAATTCAAGCACTAATATTTTTAGTATTTAATTCCTTTAATTTAAAATATGCTTTTATATGCATTTTTCATTTAAATCTTTGAATTTTTCAAATGAAGATTTTTTGCTGTTATTAGGGTTTTGGTTTTGTTTTTATTAGTTTTGACTGCAGAATTTGTTCTTAGAGTAGTTATGACCATGAGAAATGAATTAAGCCTACTGTTGTCTGCCTCATTTGCTATGAAAGTGTGGTGGTTTTACCGTGCTAGGCAGTTGAACACCACAACCGCTCTCTCACTCCCCCTCCTCAGATGAGGAGGGGAAGAAGTAAAGGAAAGAACAACTCACGGGTTGAGATAAGGATGATTTAATTAAAAAGGGGAAATATATATATATATATATAATTAAGGAAATATTATTATTAATTAAACAATTCAACTAAAGGGCAAAAAGGGAAAGGGGAAAAGGGAGGGGGGGAAAAAGGGAATAACTAAACAAAACAAGTAAAGGCTATGTGGAAGTGCAGAGGAAAGAAATTACTCTCTACTTCCCACAAATGAGCGATGCTTGACCACGTCCTTGAAGCAGGGCCTCAACGCACGTAGCCGGTGTTCGGGAGGAGGACAGACGTTTCGCAACGAGAGCCCACCCCTCCCCTCTTCTTCCTTTTTCCACCTTTTATTGCTGAGTGTGACATCATATGGTATGGAATATCCCTTTGGTTGGTGTAGGTCAGCTGCCCTGCTGATGTTTCTTTCTCGCTTTTTGCCCACCCCCTAGGAGGGTCAGAGAGAGTCCTGATGCTGTGCCAGCACTTCTCAGCAGCAGACACAACACTGGTGTGATACCACTGCTGTTCTAGCTACAAGTGCAGAGCGCAGCACTGTATGGGCTGCTGCAGGGAAAGTTAACATCCCAGCCAGACTGGCTGCTGTCAGAAAAGGATTTTTCAGATTTTTTAAAAATAAAATAGCAATGTATTTGTAATCAAGGGGCTGGAAGAAGGCATATAAGAACAGACCAGAGAACTTCAAGTATAAAATGAACAAGTGAAAGAAAGATATTTCTGTAAATTATTTACACATCTGCTTTTACAAAATAGCAGAAAAGAGGCTCAGAATTAGATAAAGGGTTAAGGGTGATAGCTATAAGCTTGAAAGTAAAGGGCTTGTGATTACTAGCAGTTTTCAGAATTCAAACTGGTTGGTTGCAGACCATAATAAATAAATAAATATCAGTATTTAGTGACTTTCCAAAATACTTTAAGGTTATTATTTGCAGCATGTTAGACATTAGCTGTACTGGAAAAAAAAAAAAAGAGAGAGAGAGAGAGAAACAGAAAGAAACAGAAGAAAATCAGAGTAACACTGTAGCACTGTGGTCTTGCCTGAGACAGGCTGTGAAGGAAGCTGAAAAGCAGACTGTGTGGGAGATATGTGAACAGTGTTGTGACCCCAAGGTCACCTAAGTCTGTGTTTCATGTGAGGACTAAGCATGTAATGAGAAATGAGAAATATTTCTAGCAAAAATTAGAAAGGAAAGCCATAAGCAGAGTGAGGATATGGCTACACATGGACAAGGGTCTTCACATATTTAGTACATATGGTACTCCTCTAAACTATTCTGGGGAATTCAGTGGGTTGAGCTGGATTAGTGACATGCTAAAGCAATTCTGGTAGACACTTCAACTGGTGTGCTCTACAGCATGAGTATCTAAACCCCAGTCTGTCTGAAAAGCTGAAATAATTTATTTTGATATACTTTGAACAGTTCATCAGATCTGCATTCCAAACTGTTAAAAAAAAATAAAAATAAAATAAAAATAAAGCACACCTGAGTCTAAGCAAAACTTTCTATCTGTCTCAAAAGATCTTTCTTAATTTCTCAGATGAAATGGAACCCCTTATTTGCACTGCTCTATCTTTACTGTCTTTAGTGATGTGTCACTTCAATCTCCAAGTAATCTTAGTAAGAAAAAAAATAGTGACTGACAACCAAGCTTTTAATTAAATGAGTTAATAGTATTGTACAAATGGCATCTCCAAACTCATCTATTTTAGGCAACTTTTCCAAATTGAGCTTCCTTCCAAGATCTGTAAATGAAGAACTAATTTCTATTTCAAAGAACCAATTATTCTATTTGGTACTGGAGCATGCAAAAAGGCAGATAGCTATTTTCTCTTAAATTAGAGCAGTATGTCCAACCAGTAACAGCTTGATTGATAGCAAATTTGCAAGAATACTTCTTCTTATCCTATTCTGGGCTTCACATAATGTCAATTCACCTACCAGTACAGTTAGGCTAATGAAAAGCCAAGTATCAAACTGGAAATAAATGTCTGATCTTACTTACTTCTGTTCCCATTGTAACTTCCTCCATACACAGGGATAGTTAATAGAAGATTGGAAAGAATACTAGCTCTCTCTTGGAAAGACAGGTTTAGAGGATCTTCACAGGGGAACAGAGCTTTGAGAATATTCTTTTACCATTAAGCAGAAAAATGTGTCCTTATTTAACCCCCAGACTGTTTATGTCTCTGAAGAAAGAGCATCTGCCACCACATAAAACACAGCCACCTTATCTTTCATACCACCAGTTAAGCTTTGTGAGCAGTGCTCACCCCGTCCCTGGCCATATCATGGAAATGCTTCAGGGTGAGAAGCACTAAATGCAACATCAAGCTTGTGAAGAAGAGTAACAAAGGTTGTTCTTCATTCTCTAGAAATAAGAAAGGAAAGGCCTGCACTGTACTACCAGATAACAGGTTTGACTTGGGGATTTGCTGTGTGATGAAAAGGACAAATACAACTAAAGAGGAAATGTTCTCAGTATAAGTAAGGAAGCAGAGATGCCGTCTCTACTTTTGCAGGGCAAAACTGCAGATGACACCCAGATGAGTGGTGTGGTTGATACCAAAGAAGGAAGAGATGCCATTCAAAGGGATGAAGAAAGACTGGAGAAGTGGGCCCATGTGAACAGCATGAGGTTCAACAAGTATAAGTGCAAGGTGATGTACCTGAGTTGGGGACTAGACATTAGGAGGAAATTCATCACTGTAAGTGTAGTGAGGCACTGGAACAGGTTGCCAAGAGTTGTGGATGCCCCATCCCTGGAGGTGTTCAAGGCCACCTGGATGAGGCCTTGGGCAATCTGATCTAGCAAGTGGCATCCCCGCCTAAGAAAGAGGGGTTGGAGTTAGATGATCTTGAATGTCTCTTCCAACCCAAGACATTCTATGATTCTATGATTCTATAATAAATAATCACTGCTTCTTCTTTCTATATGTCAGCCTCTGAGAATGGTCTCCCTCTACCTCTCATTGCACACAGTATTTGAGCTGTCACTCCACTGAATAAAAATTCTGAGAAAGGTGTCAAAACACGGTATTGAAAAACTATTTTGAAAGAGAGGTAATAGTGAAACGAATGTATAGTTAAAGGTAAAGAAACTCCTGTTCTCTACTGTAACTTTCATTGCTTGAGTGTTACCTGAAATTAATGTGTGTGTTTGTGTACATGCACACAAAATAAACCTTATAGTACCCTAGAACAAAGGCCACTAGCAGACTCTTTATTAAGCTATATGAGTGACATGGACAAAAATCAGTTATATTCTGCAGAAAATATTATGAAACAATTCCAGATATGTCTATACAAAACATCAGGAATTAAACATATCACACTGATAACAAAGCTCTGAGACTGTATAATTGACATAGAAGTATTGCCCTGACTGATCCTCTGCATGGAGATTAGCTAGAAGACTATTGTTCAGGTAGAACAGAAAGATCAAGCCTGCAGTAGGATAAGACTGCTTTCTCCCTTTCTTGAGTCAGACAGAAAGATCAAAAACACTTTGTTTCCAATAAATGAAATTCAACACAAACTGTGCCTGCTCTTTTGTGCACAGATGTTTCTCTGCTTCAATCACCACCCGGAATGTGGCAGGACTGAGCACCTGAAAGAAAAGTATTTTTAAAATTATAGGAAAGAGCACATTGCTTTTACTCTTATCAGTCTTTATTATCATATATCTCCAGCTTGATTAGTCAGGATTATTTTATATCCCAGTAGTTTTCAGGAAATACCAGGTCCACCCTTCTTGCAGCTCCCATTTACTCCAAAAAACTCCTTAGAGGATGTAGTCTGAGCTCTGCATACTAAGAAGAAAAATAAACTGCATCTGGACCAAGGTAGTTTGTGTGCTGTTGGTTTATTTACAACTAACCTTTTAGCCCTTGGCAAGAGTCTGTCAGGCTGTAAGGAGTTATCTCAGGAATGGACATCTATAAAGTGAAAGGGAAAGCAATTCAGAAATGTGGCATTGTCACACTGCCGATCTGGTCCTGAAGACAAAACTCCAGTTGGAATAGCGTGCTCTGAATTAACAAACTAACTGGCAGTTGGGCTGCTAAACATGATTAACGGCTGCTTTATGGTTTGTCTGCCTTCTTCAGTGCATATGTGTACTGCTGTTGTAGTGATACAGGAGAATAAATAAAGCCTCTGGGACTGTGGAGAAAAACATCTTTTTTTTTTTTTTTTTTTTTTTTAATGGAATACATGTAACATTTTGATTATTTAATTTAAGACCAGTTCAAAAGAATTAACTGTCCACCTTTTAGAATGGTCTTTAATATGGTAAATACAACTAGATGGCAATAAAACAGAAAATTGTGACTTTGTTTTTCTGCTATTTTATAGTTTGGTAGACAAAGTGCTGATGAGTAAAAGAATGCATAAAAGAGACTGGAGAAATTTGGCTGAGTCTCTGTTAATAAGGCTTTATTGTAATACAAATATGCCACAAAAGTACAAAGCCAGCTAAAATATCTCACATCTAAATCAGGCCAACTAAGACAAAACCATCCCACTGGATGTCATCAATACCAGTAACTCATATTGTCAAGGACTTTGTTTCACTTTGCTTGCATAGACTAGGGAGCTCCTTTCCTCTCTTACTGGGGGTCTGTCATGAACATAATCAAAATTAATTGACCTGTCAAGCTTCTTTAGTCTTGTTCTTTTCCCACACAACCTTACTCTTCAGCTTTAGTAAGGTAGATTTTATTTTTGAGGGGTGGCTAGTAAATGTTCTTTATTCAAGAATTTAGCAATCAGAAAACAGATTTCTAAATATTTTTTTTCCACTTTTTTGAATGTGACATGTCAATATCTGTTATTACTGTCTTAACCCTTGAAGAAAAAGACGTTACTTTGCACAGCTTTCATTCCCTGCAATTGGTACTTGAGGATCCCTCTTCCTCTAAATGACTGTGCTTTACGCTCATGAAGATGAAATGAATCCTCTTTTCTTGGAAATACAGCCAAAAGAAAAACAAAAGATTTATTATGGAAAGCTCTCTCTCTCTCTCTCTCTCTGTGTGTGTGTGTGTGTGTGCGCCTGCTGGAACCCCTGTGAGATACTACAGACTGCTGAAGATACGCTGGGATTTTCTTTTGCTTAGAGAACACAAAGTTTTCCTGGGAACAGGTCTGGAGTGTATTATAGGGCAGTTTGCTTTCCTTTCACGGCCTAAAAAGCAGATCATTGCCTAAGACTTTGGGGATGGAAATTATTGCATTTAACCATCACATGTGCATTCACTGGACCAGTAGGACATACAGTTAAGTACACTTCTGATAGTTTGAAAGATTTGTAGATGCACTGGAGGAGCTCTTACACTGGTAATAAAAATGTAGCAGAGAGTCTGTGGCTCACCCAAGGAGCTTAGGGACATGTAAAGAGTTGGAATGTGGTATCACAAAATCAACTCAAGCAAATGTTCATGGCTTTAGACAACAGGTCTTACCTGCTCTCTCCAATGCTCTGTTCTGCATTGAGACTATCCAGTGTACTGTCCTGGCTGACTTCAGGACTTGGACTGCTAAGGTGTTTAACCTTTAGTGTATTTTATTCTGATAAATTTAATGTTTCTGCGTTTGAAGGGGCAGGGAGTTGTTCTATCATTGCTAATGATAAGAGTTGTTAAAATGCAAAAAGGACTTACAAATTGTATTGTTATAGACTGAAGTCCGGTGAATGTAAACAATATGGTCCATTGTATATGGCAGTGAAAAATCAGCTTAATTCACGCCAAACGATACTCCATTCTCACTTGTTATGATAATGCTGCACAATTTTAAGTTTTTAAAAGAGACTAGAAATGTACCATGACTCTAGGTAAGGTTGGATACTGCAGACCTCTCCCAGAGATTGTTCATTTTTTTTTTTTTTTTTTTCTCTCTCTGTTACATCATAGTATTTGAAATTCTTATGAACTTTAGATAACATCTTGATTTTAGTTATTGTACATATATCTCCAAGGTATATTTATTCTGGAAACTTCTGTCTGACATCAAAGAAACTTTTATTTTTCAGAGAAAAGGGACTTGGTCACAAAATTGCTCCAGAAACACTCTAAAAGTTTAAGAAACCATGATCTTTATTGTAGTAACAACCTAGCAGTTTCTGTGAATGTTCCTAATTTATTTCACTGCAAAAACAGACAGATAACTCTAAAGCATCATATATTTCACAAGATATTCCGTGACTATATTCCAAATCAGATAAGTTTTTATCTCTCTTGGGAAAATTCTGGCCACAGCCCTAGGAAAATCTGGTTGGTTTCAGAGCTTGATTCTTGCTGATAGCTTTCATTGTACTACTTTGACATTACATACACACTCCAGTTTTCAAGCTCTAATAATTAAGTTTAAGAGCTCCTCAAAAACATCTCCCAGACTATTACAGACTTTTTAAAGAATTCAAATTATGTATATTATTGTTAACTTCAGGATTTTAAGCAAATGAAATTTGAAAGCTAATAAAGCCAGATTGAAAACCAAAGTCAATGGGAATATCTCTCTTTGCTTCCAAGTACTTTGGAGCAAAGCCACACTGTTTAGACATGTAACAATTTCCTAAGTAGTTAGAAGTAACCTTTAAACTTCAGCAAAGTTCCATAAGTTTGTAAGATACATAAATAACTTAGATGGATATGTACTTTCCTAACTGAGTTTCACTGTACATATTTTGGTGTTCTCATTGTTTCCTCCACAATGTAAGTTAGGCAAAAGGTCATCTGGTTTTATAATGAAATGTTGAAGTTATACTTTCAGAAAGGCATGTCTGCTATGTCTTCCTGAGTTGTGGAAAATGGCCTTAACTGCCAGGTAAAAGTTTGTTTCCTGTCAGTAACATATTTCCCCAACTATTGTTAAATATAACATTTGAGAAAATCTGTTGTTCTATGAAGTACTGATGCCTGTGAAAGGCTTAAGCAAGGCTTATACTTGACATTCCTAAAACATACATTCAGGTGGAGATAAAGTTTTTTTTCAAGGTGGCTATGGTGTGGAAATCACCATTACAAGAGGATTCAGTGTGAATGTTTAGGGGTAATACCAGAAGTAAGCTGAAAATGCATGATCCCTGTAGTGTTGTTCTTCTTCACTACAAACTAGGACTCAAAAATTAATTTCCAATGGTGCTTTAGGTAATGCACAGTACTGGGATGAACTATGAAAAGAAAATCTAATAGTAAAAAGAAGAAGATGATACTCCAGCAGCTGAAGATTTCCCTGACAGGCAAATTTGAGATGGTGTCCTCTGGAATCACTGCTATGCTTAGTTAATTAACTAAACATGTATTGCTACACTTACTATAACTATTCTGTTATAAATTCTGTCAGAGTGCACATGCTGGTTTGCAACTCTGGTGAGATTGGCTGAGAATGGCAATCCAGGCAATTTGCATTACTTTAGTGATTTTGAGCTCTTGTAATTTGTACTAATTTACACCTTTGCCCTTGGAGAAACCTGAAATAAGGCGAAACAGAAAGGGTTCCTGTGACCATTCGATTTTCAGGAGCTTAATGCAGACCATGTGCAAGACTTATGATGACAAAGACATAGAAGGGAGCTATGTCGAAGGGACTGTGTTAGTTAAGGAGAAGTATAACGAAGTGAAATATGTTAACATCCTTAAGTGATCAGACACAATTTATTTACATTTAATTCTTTCAGCTGCTAGAGTAGCTATTTCAAGGGGTGAGTATTACATGGAACAATTTGGGTTTCTTTAAATTAGGAAATGTTTAAAAAGATTGATCAGGAATGTAACTATACATGACTTTTTGCATCTGTATGCTCAAAAAATGAATTTAGGATTATACAAGTTTCTGAACTTACCAGAAAGCAAGTTACATAGTAAGATGGTTTTGTTCCTGAGGAAAGGAAAACTAATATATTCATTGCTTGCATCCAGCTCTAGTCACTTTAGCTCAGGAAAAAAAAAAAAAAAAAAAAAAAAAAAAAAAAAAAAAAAACAGTTTCACAAAGGACCAACGAAATGATTTAAGGCAGGAAAAAATTCATGTCACAGCACTTAAAAGGTGAGATAAATTGGATAATATGTAGCATAAATAACAAGGGATACTATGAAGGCACCTAGGTTCTCTGAAAAGTTTCCATGTGAATCACAATATAAGTTTGATTCCTTTGTAGATAATATAAGCAAATATACTTCTATTCATAGCATTTTATTTTGAAAAGGATAAAAACTGTTATATTTTTGGGGAATAAACTGGGTCTACATCTGAAAAGAGTTAAGGAAAAATCTACCCTGGAAAAATAATTATCTTCTACCAAGTTTAGCCTCTGAATTAAAAAGGCATTCACAAAATGGGGCAAAACATATTTTGTTGATTTTGCTTATAAGATATTATTTTTAACAGATGGACCATGGATCAATGCAGAGTTGCTGATGTAGGTACTTAATGGCTTCCATTATCAATGAGTGCATTGAAATTCTTAATATCTATCCATATAAGAGATAAGGAAATATTCCATCATACAGATAGGAAACTTAAGTTTTGATATATTTGAGTGACCTCTAAGGTCATGTAAGGACTCCAGCAGACTGGGGACTCAATGACAAACTCCTTTAGCTCACCAACTTTTTTCGTTATCCAGTGGACTGCCTGAAATTGGTATGAATTAAGTTGTTAGAAGCTTCCATTTATCACTGTTAGAAATTCAGGGGAGGTCACAACACTCACAAATAGGCCTTGTGCTGGATGTTTATGAATCACTAGAAAGCTTTCTTCCACCTTCCCTGAGGGAACATCTAGACTCTGCAGGAAGCACATTAGCTCAGGTGCTGGATACACTTCACACAGCTCACTGCAGAATGCTTTCTGATGGTCCCCTGCATATAAGCCTCCCATTGACAACCACTGTTGACTAGATCTTTTCTTATAAGCTCTGCTTGAGGAGCAAAATACATAAAGCTCTTTTTTATCTTACATCCATGTCTGCATTTAGAAATGGGATTTAATTCATTATTATAGATATTATACTTTGTGAAAGTGCATGGAACACTTTGGAAACACTCAAGAGTCATTTTTTATATATTTGCTTCTGAAGAAATATGTGTGTCTCAAAAGTTCAAATTATTGTAATTCTAAAACGCTTTGGAAATTGAAAAGAAGGAAAACCAAGAACTTTACTCATTATGTAAACACAATGAGAAGACATATGTCTAGAAATTGTAGCTTTCAAAGTGTAGTTATAAATTAGCCAGACAAACTGAGTGAAGTCAGGTCTTTAATACAGCAAGAATAAGTTTTGAAGTAATAAAACGGCTTGATAACTCTTTCAAAGAATTGTGTTAGGTTAATTTAAATGGTCTTTCATGAGTTACAATGATGTATGTCTCTAAAGACAGTTCTGCTCTCTGCATGCCCAGCATCAAGAACTTAGGAATACTTTTATTTTTCTTTCTAATTATTTTAGAGTTGTAGAGTAACTGCTGGGAAAACAAGATGAAAGTGACCTTTGGATAAGCAATTTTTGTAGGCTTTATGTTGGTATTTAATCTCTTTGTAATTAAAAGCTTCTGTTTTTTAGTTAATTGAAGTCAATATAATATTTTCAAAAATTCTATGTTCTGAAGTATTTCAGAGAGATTTGTCTTTTGATTCTAAATGTGTGCAGTGTGCAAAAGTGTTGCTGTCATGTGGATTAAAAGTGATGTTGATAGAAGATGAAAATGAAGTAAAGGTAAGAAAAGTGAATAGGAAACAAACAAACAGAAATAACAACTAAGAACAGAAAAATGTTCCAATGATTCCATGGAAAATGAAACCACATTCAAGGTGTGGGTGTGTCCTGGGATCCTTATTGCCATGTGCACACCATGTGTTTGCTATCTCCTATCTCTCTGAATACTTGGCTTTTATGAAAGAAGAAGAAGGAAAAAAAAAAAAAAAAAGAAAAAGAAAAAAAAAAGCAGGAACTTTGACGTATACTAATAAGTACTCCACAACTTAAAGGCAATGAATAACACACTTCAGGGATGCAAAGGATACATCCCATTCATGCTGCAGAATTGCAGAGTGAATATAGATGTAATGAAGATGTGTTCTGCAAATTTCTCATGCAGTTATTCATTAGAGAGATAGTATATCTGGTGACTGTGGATGAAGTGCTACTGCACTAATGGAAGAAAATACCAAGATGGAGGAAAGTGCTTAATCATGAGCAATGAGCAGACATTTAAATTCCACTACAGATAAAGAGAATTACATGATTAAGTGTTTTTCTGTTTCAGAGAGAAATCTAAGCACATGTTTATGTAGCACCTAGAATGAAGTTTTTGTAGACAACTGCTTTTCTTATGAATACAAAACTCACAGTCTTTCTATATATAGCAGAGGTAATCTGCTTTATTTTGTTCAGTTTAGGTGTAGACAGGGGACACTGGCACATTGTCAATAAAAACTCTGAGTTCCCGTATGACAAGAAATTTGAGCAGAATATAGAAAAGACAGAAAGGAATTTTAGAGTTAAATATTTGAAACAGAGAAAAATGGCCAAAAAAGGTTTCTGTGAAAAGTCTCTTTTTTTCTTTAACACTTCTCTTTACTTTTCACTGCTAGAGGCAGAGAAGCATGAAGATTTTGAATAAATATGTCTGAAAAAATATTTTAATATATAGAAAGAAAACAAGCCTGCCCTAGTTCCATAATTTCTGCAGGGTAAATTTTCTAGATCAGGTAGCACTTTTTCCTACTGTTATTAAGGGTGATGGCTAAGTATCAGGATTTTTTTTTTTTTTTTATGTTCTACTCTATTCTCTCCCCTATTGCCAGATACCTCCAAAAGATTTTAGTTTCTGTAACAGAAGGAGATTTCTATCTTGTTCTTTCAGCTCTGATTCCTGTAAAATCCGTGTCAATAGTTGCTCATGAAAAAGGAGATTTTACAGGTTCTGAGAATGCCAGGCATAGTAAAGCTGGTATCTAAATTACTCTGTGTGGTAGTGTTTATATTATGTTTTAAAAGGCATGAAAAATGTCAATAATGTAGATCCCATTTCTAATTTTGTTTCTTTTAGCATATTCTCTTATCTTGTGCATATTCCTGATACAAATTTTGAAGAGTCTGGTAATGAGTTAACTCTAGCTCATTTAGAGATGAACAACATGGTTGCTGCTTACAAGGGAACAGCCCTGCAGCATAACTCTGAACCCTGCTTTTAACAGAAGAAGTTTCAAACAAGACACAAGGAATGTGTGTGTTATAGAGACTCCAAATCCAAGAAAATAATCTTCAGACCCAATTCTGAACTTCTCCTGATTTTCAGTGCTCCTGATAGTGGAGCTTCTGCAGCTTTATTGATTTGATTACTAAACTGAAAACTGAGATATTTGGAATTTAGTACTTGTTTTCCTTTAAACATATGATGATAAAATTAAAATAAGCTTTTCTTGTTTTGGCAATAGAGCATGCAAGCCCATTGTCCTAGACATATTTCCCTTTCCTTTTCTGAACAAGTGTTTATTTTAACAGTTCTGCACTATTAAGCCTTTCAGCTCTTGAATCAATATATACCTAATTAGAAGTGGATGAAAGGGCAGTACTTTGGTCTTTAAACTCATGCCTATAACAGTAAGAACACTTTTTTACCATGCATACCTTGTGCCAAATGTAAATTGTGCCTTAGTGTAGTTTCCAGGAGAATCTGCTTCATGACCTTGCTGGGGACTGAGATGAGGCTGACTAACCTGTAGGTCCCCTGGTCTTGCTTTTTTCCCTTTTTAAAAATGGGGGTTATTTTTTCCCCTCTTCCAGTCAGTGGGAACTGACTGGATTCACCAGATTACCATGACTTCTCAAATTTTATGGAAAATGGCTTAGCAACTACATCCACCAGTTCCCTTGGGACCCATAGACCTGTGTACCTTTAGGTTCCTTAGCTGGTCTCAGACTGGATCTTCTCCTACAGTTCATCATTCTCCCTCCCACAGAAGGCCTTTGCCTTCTGTAGCCCAGGCTATGTGGCTAGGTTTTTGCTTAAGAGTCACAATTTCTACTGTTCATTTTTGTTTCTTTACTCATTGCATCTTTAACTGTTTATTTCTACGTAAGGTCTCAGCTCTCAGCTTGACTTCTGGCTCTTCTTTCTTCAGCCTTACATTTCTTGATAGATAGAAGATATAGATTGCTAATTAGATTACTACTTGGTGCTTTTCCTGTTCATAAACCTTAAGCTTATCCCTAATATTCTTACTGGAGTGATTAGGCTGGGTGTCCCTTCTTCCTTCTTTTCTTTTCTCTTTCCTGACATAAAGACTGCTGGTAGCTTTGGGTCTACAACTCATGGAGATTTCATGTCTCAATTTTTCAAATCTCTGCACTGCTTGGCATAGTACAATGCATCAATTAATTTTCCTAGTTTATAATACTTTACCTATTTAAAGAAAATATATTTTTTACTTTATTAGTGGGAAATCAGGGAAAACCTAAAAACTTTTTATTTCCACTGATGGCTGGTGTAAGATAAAGTTCCAAGAAGCAAGCTGCATGTTGTTAAAACTTCACCCTAGTATGAAGTAGGAGAACAATTGTAGGAAAGCAAATGCTGTATATTGCAGCATTCCTGTATTTAAGACAATCAGTGACCACTAATACAGTCCTCGAGTTTCACTACTATTATTCTTTTATATAAAAGAGAGAGGAAGATAATCAATGAGACCAAGCAAATGTCTAGTACATATTCATTCCAACTCATTTTCCAGAAGATATACAGTATAGTTTTATGGATGTTAGAGAACAAAGAAAGTAGCTTCATTTTCATTAACATCCATCTCCTCTACTATTTAATCTAACAAATGTGCTGTAATAACAATCTTTTAAAACATAGTATTTCCTTATACTTAGTTATCTACTCTCCCCTTGTAAAATTTTTTCCTTTGTTTTATTCATAATTTTATTCACAGTCTTTTTTTCCAGAAAAATAATGTATCTTGTTCTATCTTTGTCCACCTCTTCAGATCCCTTGAAAAAAAAAAGAAAATCATTTTTTAAAAGAATGAATTCCTTTCTAATTAAAAGTCAACACCTATTGAAGTCAGCTTTTTTTTTTTTTTTTTTTTCAGACCTTCAGTTCTTTCATATTAGAACAGCACCAATTACTTCCCTGTTCTGTTCTATTTGTTTCAAATCCATCTAAAAAGTTAGTTATACTCCTCTGGCTGGCAGTCTTCCAGAATAATTGTAATGTTCAGAAATTGATTGAATAGCTCTGTCATTCCAGAGAGCAAATTAAAACAGAAATGCACCTTTCTAACTGTTGTTCCTTTAATTTCCTTAATCTGCAACCAGTGCACAGGAAACAGTTCCCAGTCCAATTATCCATAACATTGAGATCTTTAAAAAATGCTCAAGGGGTTCAAGGGCCCATACCAGGGACATGCGACGTGTGGCACTGCAGCTGCTCAAGTCAAAACTAACATCCCTGCAAGAAGCTTAATGAATGAAGGAAAAAAAGAAAAAAAAAGAAAAAAAAAAAAGTAGAATTGAAGTGAAAATTTTATATTCTTTTAGTGTTTTCATTAGGAAATTAGCAAATTGTTTGAAACTGTTTTGTGCAACTAAGTTATATGCATTTAAAAAGAGTAGGAAACATTACATAAACCCCATGATATAAAGTACAGAGCAATGGCATCTTTAAAATTATTTATTGATTGTAAACTGTTAATCAGAAGTTTGTAATTTAGAGAGAGACCTGCTTTGCCACATTCTAGGTGCTGACACCAGCCTAGCTCCTCCTTGTGCTGATAGATCCTTCCTATAGAGGTAAAGCACAGATGACTTATCCCTGGATGCACAGCCTGCTGCTGTTTATACCACTGGAGTCTGTAAGGTGTCCCAGTGGTGCTAGTTGTTTTCATTAGCGCAGTTGTGTACAAACCTACCTAGCTCCAAGTGTTAGCAAGCAGGTTGCACATTAGATTCTTGGCATATTTTATACAAAAGACTCAAACTGAGAAATTCAGGTTTGTTTGTCTCAGGAGATTGTCCCTCTATATTTAGTCAAAGTACTTTTCTCAAGTCAATCAGGACGTAAAAGTAAAGATCCCAAACAGTGAGGGAATATAACAACTCCATGGGATGTCTCCTTAGTACTTTTCTACATCTTCCTTTACTTTTAAAATATATTAGAATATGTGCACAGTATCACACACTGATTTAATTTTTAGTTTAAAGGATGACTATACTCCTGTCAGCATATATCAAAGGGTTTTTCTGTCTTAAGAATGCTATTATATTCCAGCATCTATTGACTTCTCTTTTTTCTCTTTTTTCTCCGAGTCTTTTAAACTTAGAACTTTCTGGAATGTTTATTTTTCATCTTCTTTCTCCTGCATTTCATATATGGATCTCATTGTCTTATGACTGGAGAGATTCCAGTCCCATTTGAGCCTGTAAATCAGAATGAGAGATGTATTTTACTCACCACCCAAGGAAAGTTTCATAGCTTTCCCCCACAGCATTTCTTCTGAAGTGTTGAAGGAAAGCATATGAACTTTGTGATATAAAAAAAATATATTGTATTTATAGCACTTTACTTCATGCCTCTAGCTTATTTCAAATGCAGTTTTGTTGTGGTGGTGGTTGGTTTTTTGTTTTGTTTTGTTTTGTTTTTCTCCTTTCACAGATGAGAAAATACTTTAAGAGGATATGTTTACAGTACTTCACAATACTAAGGTCAAAAGACCAACAACTGTGCTCTGCCTTAGGAACGGAAAAACAACAGCAACAAAAGGAATTTATTCTGAAACAACCTTGAATGCTTCAGTTTACCATGTATGTTTCCATAATATTGCTAGAAATGGGTACATATAGTGATGCCTCTGAGTAGTGAAATTATGAAAATGGAACTGAAACCACAATGTAGTTAACAAGAGGAGTCTCATTGACTCCCAGGGGACCTAAATTTCATCTACTGTAAAGAATGCTCTGCTCTTCAGTGGTTTCAGCAAAACAGGTTAGATGGGGGTTGGGAAGAAATATAGTTTTCTTGAACTAATCTGTAAGGTAGTCCTTCTATATGCTTCATATATTCTATGAATGTAATTCACCTGGTCTTTGTTTTATATTTTTTCCTACTCTTCAATTCATGTTATGATTCATCCATCTCCATATATTTTTAATTAGGATTAATTCATATAGAAAAAAAAAAAAGAAAGAAAGAAAAAAAAAAAAAGAATTAGTTTGACCTATGACCCAAGAGAATAGCTAGGCTTTTGGATCATTATTATTATTATTATTATTATTATTATTATTTGTGGAAAATCTGATAAAAATGAAATACATCTAACACTAAAAATGTCATAAAAATACTAATAAAAATATTCAAGATTTTTTTTTGTACTACGGAGTACATTTTCCTTATTAAAGCATGAAATGTTTTGCTTTTAAGTGTTAGTTGGTCAATAATGCATTATTTGGAAACTTTTTTTTTTTTTTTTACAATAAATTAGTAAACAATAATAAAATATAGTGAAAATTAATACAGAGTTGTAAGCTAAGTCTTCCTGCATTTTAGGTCCCATAGAACCATGAGAATTTTTGTTCCTTCAATGTAGAAGCTTTATATGTATTTTTTTTTGTATGTGAGCAAGCATTATGCAGAGCCAGCAATTTTGCTACCACATTTCTTGTCTTTCATATATTGGATTTTCTTAAAAAGCTAAGAAAAAGGCTTTAGAGTCATTCCAAGAAAAAAGAATGTAGGAGCTGCTCTTATTCTGTTCCTGCTCAGTGACTTTTTTTTTTCCATTAACACAGTTCAGACTGAATCTGTTGCAGCTCATAAAGGACAGGCTGAATTTTCTCCAGCTGAAATAAAAAAGTGGAATAGAGGAAGAAGACACCATGATGTCTATCTGGGATTAATTCTTCCCTCAATATATAAAGAAAAGTTTAAAGTCAATATCATAGCAAAGAATGAGAAGCCTCTTCCCAATGTATCTACAAATGACCTATTTGTCTTTTAATTTATCTCCCTCTTAAGTAGGAGCTAGGTAGCTGCACAACATTCTTTTTTCTTAAGGCTGGCATTCAGCAGCATGTTTTGCCACATGCAAGGCCATGTAGTGAAATTTTTGACATTTTCTGAGGGAAAAGGAAAAAAAAAAAAAAAAAAGGAATTATAGTAAGAAGGGGATATTTTTCTTCTTGTAGTCAAGAACTATACAGTAAAAACATGGTTTTCAATTATTTTGAGAACAAGGCATATTTAGGAACATCCAGTGATATTGATTTGTGTATCAGCCCCCACTGGCCTTACTGCAAATTGTACATGCCAATCAGTGACACCACATCTTTCAGAATTGCTTTTTAGAATCAAAGGGAAATAAATTACATGGAGGCAAAATGTTTCACTTCATGTATAGCCCTTTCAGTACTTCAGAAAGTTCAAATGATTGTGGCAATGTTGGAAACCAAGACATTTATTATACCAAAATTCCTCACAGATTAGGAAATTTCATGTTTCTCCAGTACCAAGCCAGATATTTCATTAAATTAAGATAAACTACACATACATTATCAGCTCAAATGTGTATTACTTTACCAGTCTGTTTCAGTTAAAATAAAGATAAGACACAAGAAATTCAGAGTTTTTGTTCAGCATACTATAATTCTCAGATTAGAATCAAAACTACTGTACTCGGTGTATTTTTACAGAAAAATAAATGATCATTCATATGCATGAATGAAGGGAGAGGGGGAACAGTTAAAAGGGGAATATATATGACCTCAGTCCTTATAACAATTGCTGAGAGTTGAGAACCAAGGGGTATCTGGGAAAAAAGCCATTATACTCTGTGGATGGAGCACACTCAACATCTGCATCTACTTGGTTAAATGTAAAGAACAGTGTAGACAGCTCAAACAATAGCTTTAGCAAATTTATTTACATATATGAAAAAAATGGATAATTGTATGTTCAATATAATATAATATAGTATAGTATAGTATAGTGTAGTATAGAATAATATAGTATAATAATTGCAACGCCTATATATATAACACATATAGCTTATATAATATAGCTTTTGTAACACATATACATTATAATACCATACCATTATTATATAACTCTTATTATATATTATAATATGTAACATGGAATATTATAAAACTACGTAATATAATTATTATATATACACAAAGGAAAAATAAAGGAAATTTGGCCCATTTTTTTGTGTTTGGATTGCTCTGAAATCAGACAGAGAAGAGATCTGCTTTCAGATATCTTTTCAGACTAAGGAGCATGGAAGGAAGAGGTAATGGGTCTGAATCAGTTCTGCCTGGAATACCATTTCTGGAAGTTCTTGTCCTAGTCAGTTTTCAAATTCAGATCTGTTATTTTAATCCTGAAACCTGTTCAGGAGATACAATTTCTGTCAGCTTTCGTTAGTATTTAGAATGAAGGTTTTCCTTTATTAGGGCATCAACTCTTGTAAAAAATCCTAATAGTTAAGGAAAAAAAAACTCTCTTCCCAAGATTCTGTGGCAAAAGAAAAACACTTAACATCCGTCTAACAGCAATGTGAGGAGCAAAGATATCCTCCAAACTTTCATTGCTATTTTCATATGTTGCCTCTAGCTGCTTCTCTGCACCTCTCAATGAGCCTCTGGAAATGCAGAGAATGTGTTGTATAAAATATGTTTCAAACCCAGGAGACCAGGTTATATATCATTTAGAGATGATACATTTAAAGTGCATCTTTCAAAATAAATAAATAAATAAATAAATAATAAAGCTTTTTCAGTGTGGTGGGCTTTCCTAATGCTGATTCCCTTGTCCTGCTTGGTGCTGATAATTTTCTTCCAACTCACAGCAGTTTGCACTGATTACAGATAATTTCCTATGACTGAAAACCCTACTAGTTCAGTAAGAGTGAATAGATGGCATGGGATACGGCTGAAAGTCATAGTGTGGAGCTAAATCTCTCCCTTGCAGACAGTTAATCAAAGGAGACCACTGGAGGACCTTCAGGGGAAGCAGGTCACATTTTCACTCTGTTCTCACTTCTCAGGAGAACAGTTCCTGAAGTGTAGGGCATTGAAGCGCTGGTGGGTCCCTGGGGTTCTCCTCACATCAGCACCAGTTTCTCCACTTTTCTCTCCCTAACAAGCAGCTCCCCAGCATTCTCTGATGTCTTTAGCAGATGACATTGCCAGCACATAATATCTTTTTCTGGAGACACATAGAAACCTGGGAGCCAAGTTAATTCTATTTCTAAAGACATTTGAGAGGGCAGAGGAGAGGAGAGAGCTCTCAGCATACTACAAAAGGTATTTACTATCCACTTTATGCGGTTTTCTATTTCCCTGCTTACAAGAAGGGGAAGTAAGATAAATTAAGACTACTCATAAAGTCATTCTGACCTGAAGTCAATAGGGAAATGATTGCCCTTTGAATGCCTGGTCCAGATTTCAGTGTGTTTTTTTTTTTATTATTATTATTATTTTTTATTTTTTCCAGGTGAATATAATCTGGTTTTAACTTGCCCTTCTTCATTATACTGCCATATGGTCTCTAGGCACAGCAGATGAAGTCAGATTACCCATGTCACCTTTCCTTTCCAGCCTGGCATGAATATATTGAACACTAGTTCTTGGTAAGGCTCAGCTGTTGGATTAAAGATGCCTTTGACATTTACTTTCTCTCAGGAGACTGAAGAGGCAGCATAATCATGCCAGACAAATAACTGAGAGTTATTCACTAGATTGTCAGCTGAGCTATTCTGTGCTGACTCCTTCTGACCTCATAAGGTAAGTGAAGCTGATATTTGCATTACTTGAAGAGAAACTTCTAGGGAACACCTTGAACATTTCCAGAATGGCACAATTCAGTAAGTGCTGTTGTTATCAGCCCACTTCTTAACTGTGCTTGGGAGATCGACGCTCCTGAACCACCATGGAGGTATAAAACCAAGTTTATATAGAGCTAGTCTATAGATAGCCACAGTAAGAAACAATTTCTCTAGGAGTACGTCAAATCTTTTAGAGGGTGTAAAGGATTAAACATAGTGGAAATCCCAAGAATCTGGGAAATACCATACTCTTAAAATGTCTCATCCTCTACCATCTGTATTAAAATAAAGTATATATACATTTTACATAATCTCTTTTTCTAAAAATAAAAAATAAATTTTCAGTGTTGTCTTTAAATCAAGACAGAAGAAGATCAAGGTTTATCTAATGCTGGGATTGCCACATTTCTCTATCTGTATCAACAAACTCTGCAACCCAGTAAAATTGGAGTTATGGAGCTAAACAGCTCTGAGGACATGGAGAATATACTTTTGGAGTGACTGGTTTGCTCTCTGGTATCTTCCCATGGACTGAAGCTCTATTATCAGTTAAAGAACATTAGGTACATATTCAGCGAATGATTTCTGGTTTAGTTTCATCCAAAGGGAGCCCCAGGCAGTGAGCTCTGATGCCCCTGCCCACTGAGAACTAAAAAAGGGGGGGAAAGCACGTCAAAAGCGTACTCCTAATCCAAGCAGAAAGGGTGATGCAGATGCCAGCACTGAGGAAAAGCACAGCAGAGTCACATTTTTTGTCTTGCTGATTGTTTGTTCAGCGTTAATGCTGCTACTGGTCACTTCTTGCTCCCCTTTGGGAATGAGAGCAAGTGCCCACCCCCAGGGCCCCAAAGTGAGGGCAGACTCTTGCCTTGCAAGAAGCAGGGTGGTATCTTCTACAGATAAGATGTATGCACAGTACATCTTGTCTTGCATCTGATTGCTGTGAAAGCTCCTAAGGCACTTACAAATGGAAAGCTGTGAGTCACTGGTGTCTCTGACCAGTAAAGCTGATGAGAGTATTCTGTCCAAATAATTTTGTCCTAAGGCTTTAACTGAAGTACAGTATTCTTGCCTTCTTATCTTTAACTGCTGCACGGTACTGCTATGAAGTGTTAACACTTGCTGTGCTTTTTACCAAGTGCAAAACAAATTTTACTAATACTGTTTTTAAATGTGGCAAGAATTTTAGGGCCTTTCTGGGGATATGTAGTTAGGCCAAGCTACCATGCCTTACTTGAGCAATACATGATATGACTGCCAAATTCAGATCTCTTGCTATTTTTATTTTTTTTCTACAGAGACTATTTTTTGCTATACATATGCTCCATGTCATGCTGCTGCATTCTGAAATAATTATTTAGTAGGAAGTTAAAAATAAACCTGCTGCATATATTTATATAGGTGGGGTTCAACACTTCAAATCTTCCTAGAGAAGCTTTTGTGGAATCCCAAAGGTTACCTTTAAGATCATATTTCCCTCCAGACAGCCAACATGTCCTAGACCTGCCTAGAGAGTAACACTAAAAGCTGCTTCTGTTCCCTACCCCTAAACATGTCTGAAGCAAGGGAGCAAGCAATTAAAAAATATTCTCTCTCTCAAAACATGCTGATGCAAGATTACTCGGGAAATCTGGTGATCTTGGCAGAGGGTCTTTATATATTATTGTTTGGGACAAAATGTAAGATGTCTTACACTGAGAAAAGCTCAAGGAAAACTGGTGTGTGAGCCTGAAAGAAGTCTAAAGAAGCGGCTTTTCTTATACGGTCTTGTCTAAGAGACAGAGCTGGGAGAATAACATAGACTGTCACATGGTGTTTCCAATTTTAATTCCCAGATTTTTTGTGGGTAAAATCTGTAGCTCATACCATTTGATGTGTAAATAAATAAATAAAAATAAAAACTATGATTTGCACAAGACTCTCATATACTATTTTGAATAAGGTGAAGTTAGCTTTAGTTTAGAATTGTAATATGCCTTCATTTGAACAAACTTTTGAAGCAACATGCTAAAGATCTTTAAAACAAAAGATAAATATATAAGTATATATGTGGGTATTTGAAATAAAGTTATTTCAAATAATAAAGTAAATGAAGTATAATAAAGTAATTTACAATCCATTAGGAAATTCAGTGCTGTCAATATGTGCATATATACACACACACGTGTAGAAGTTTTTATTAAAAATAAGATATGTATTTGGTATATTGCCAGCATATGTTTTATGAAAAATAATTTAAGTTACACAGAAGGAATATTCAGTTATTACCTTATTTTATGGTTGATGACATGAAAGGGAACCTGAGATCTCTTTCAAAGTTACCTTATTAGCAAAAATACTATATGATAAAACTGGTTGTATTATCAATAAGTCTGTATGAAAACTGTGGTTAAAACTTCTTACTGCACTGTTAAAGAAATACTACATAAGCTGTTCTCCAACAATTCCTGATAAAACAGCAAATTCTGTATTATATCATGCAAACTCTTTTTACCTGCTCATCTTTGCAATACTTTATATTACATTGTTCTTTCCAGTAGTGCATTAAGTAATGCATTTAGAAGTCTGTGGGAGACCTGTTTACACTTTCATCATCCAAATTCTCAGGTCTCCTTGGAGCATTCAAAGAATATCTTGTGTTGGTAAGCAGGTACTTTCCAGTGTACCTGATGCTATACGTTTATGTTGCGGAATATCATAAATCTTTACTCACATTTTCTTTGATTTTGCAGTCTCAGACTGTTCTTCCCTCTTTAAAATCAACTCTGGATTATTATTATTTAATAATAAAAAAGTCAGCTGGGTCATTATAACACTATTAAAGAGATTATTCAACCTGGACCTTCAAGTATATCCTAGCTCCTGGTCTATTTAAAGACTGGCTGGTGGAATATAACATGATAATTAATGGTGAGATAAAAGGACATGATTGCCACGTGGTTACAAGGTGCTTTGTAACCACACCAGCTTTTGTTATTAGTACAAAATCTTGTGCATTTTTTCTGCTGCATACAGAATTGACCAAATGCAGTATGTATACTTCAGACTAGAAAGCCTGAACTGCCTCTGTGGCTTCTTTAAAATGTTTGACTTGAACTATCGGTCTTCTTCCTTTTGCCTGGTCTCTGCAGTCTGGTTTTCACTCATGAATTGTTCATGTAAAGCAATTGGTCTTTGTGATAATACATGGTGATACATCGGCAGAGCTGTATATCCACCAGATATTTTCTTTAATTTTTTATTTTATTTTATTTTTTCCTGTCTAGGCTCATATAGGGGAATCAGTTCTTCCCCTCTCCCCCTCTCCAGAACTAATTTTATACCCAATACCATAAGGCTAGAGCTGGAGGTAAATCTTGTTGTGATTGCTTCTTTTGTGTGTTTCTGTAGGAGGGGGGAGAAAAAAAAAAAAAAAAAAAAAAAAAAAGGCATTGATGCATTATGCCTAGATTCTTCTCACTCTGTCAGATAACAGTGTGTGACCCTTGTTAGTGCATCTAAATGCTGCAGAAACAACCAGCAACATAAAATATATCCACTGGTATTTGAGAATAGGAGGAGATTACCTACATCATCACTTCTGGCTTCTGAAGATGCGACTGAATACAAATTGTTTCCAGCCTAGAACAATCAGAGGAAATTGGTCTCTCTCTTGAATGCGTGGTTCTTGAATATGTGTATCAATATTATTTTACCTAAAAATTGTAGCTGGCTATTGTTGTTAGCTAGAGCAGACATAACCCAGGTAAGCTGATCAACTATCACTAAATATTTAAAATGTTAGCAGGTATGACCCTTTTTCTGCATGAATTTGTAGTGGCCGTGGGTCTCTGACAGTCCAGAAGACACAGACTATGTTCTTTTTTTAATCTTTTCCTTTTGAAGCAGTCAGCAGGATTTGATACCTGAGTTCTGTGAAGACAGGTGAGCTATTAATGAGTAGCTCTGGGTGAAATGTGTGCCTACTGTTTGGCATATAACTCCTTTTCCACAAAGTTTTATAATTATGAGATCCTGATTATTCTCCTGTTTCTAGCAGGTGTTCAAGGTTCATGGCCGAATTATTCTCCTTCCTCCTTGGCAAGGATAGGGACTTTCCTAGGAACTGGTGGGAAGGTGCCTCAAACTGTTCTGGTTCCACTGTGCAGGTTTTCTCTCATTGTTTTATCTCTCTTTCTTCTTCCAGAGTTAAAAGTCAAGCTGAGTCATGTGGGTAGAGTAGAGGAAGTAACTTTTAGTGGGACAGTTGTTCAAGCTTTTTAAGGATGGTTTTTTTAGAAATGTTAAAATGCTTTATTTCAGCTTCCTGTAAGAAAGACTTTTTTTTTTTTTTTTTTTTTTTACTTTCTTTTAGTTAGTATGTTCAATTTGCCTTTTAACAGTTAACAATAAAGGGCTATAAAACTCAAAAACAAATCTTTTCATTAATTCTCATTAATTGAACTATTTTGGTGAAGAAACATACTGCAAAGATTTTAAATCTCTTCTTCACTTAAAAAAAAAAAAAAAAAAAAA